>NC_083721.1:12536439-12839469 GCF_028564815.1 Eubalaena glacialis | reverse complement strand
TGACTTACTTCACTTAGTAGGATAATGTCTAGGTCCATCCATATTGCTGCAAATGGTATTATTTCATTCCTTTTTATGGCTGAGTAATATTCCATTGTACATATGTACCACATCTTTATCCATTCGTCTGTTGATGGACACTTAGGTGGCTTCCATGTCTTGGCTATTGTGAATAGTGCTGCTGTGAACATTGGGGTGCATGTATCTTGATGAACTTTAATATCCGAGGACTGGCACTTGAAATCAAGCAGCATGGTCCAGAGAGGGGAGGACAACCAGGAGAGTGTGTGTCCCAGAATAGACAAAAATGTCCCTCTTCTTCCGTTTTCCTGGTGAGACATCCTGTAGAGCAGAGGTCAGCAATATTTGGCTTTCTGGGCCATATGTTTTCTGTCACTACTCTTCAGCTATGCTGTTGGAGCATGACAGCAGCCTTAGATGATACATCAATGAACACACGTGGCTGTGTTCCAATAAAACTCATTTACAAAAACAGGCAGGGAGCCGAGTGTTGCCCAGGGGAGTGGTTTGCTGACCCTTACTTTAGAATAACACTCTGGGCCTTTTTCCTTCTTAATCCTCCCCTGAGGAGGTGTTGGGACTGATGGATGTGTTTTACTGGAGAACTCAGACCACCCCCTCTTCAGGGGGCTCTGTGAGACTGCGGGGAGCTCTGGGATGCTGGGAGTCCTACAGGGCAGGACATCACAGGGATGCCTGGAGCTGTTCCGGGTGGCCACTAACAGAGCTGTGGTCCAGCCTCATTCTGGGGTGAAGGATTAGCAGCATCACTTGGCTAAGAGAACTAACCATGGTCTCCAAACCTAGTTTTCCCAGAGAGGAAAGTGATGCTGTGACTCCCTCTGCATGATGCCCATCTCTTATCACAATTGCTCCAAACCTGGGAGCCACCCCCCTGGCCAACCGCAACAGGAAAGCAAGTGTGTATTCCTCAGTTCAACTGTCTTTGGGGTTGGGTCGCTTTGCTTTGAAGGTTTACAACTCTTTGAGGCAACCTCAGACAGAGTGTAGCCACTGTGGAGTCTGGTTCTACCTGTTTTCTCTTCTGGTTAATGAAAAAATATGAAGGCCTTGCTGGTAAGAAATGCATGTCATGCCTGTTGACGTCCGTGGTGGTTGGGAAGTGGAGTTGGTGTAACATGTGAATGGGGGCACGGCCTTTATGCTTTTGGAGATCGTGTAGGGGGCCTGTGTTCCCTCTCCTTTCTGCCTCACTTTCAATCCTGTCCTCACTCAACACCAGCATTAGATTTGGACCAATTGAACAAGGACTATATATTCTTTATTATTATTATTAGAAAATACAGACACACCAAGGAGGGGGAAAGAAAAACCACCTTCACTCCCCACCCAGAGATAGTGATTATTAATAGTTTGGTATGCATTTTTCCAGATGCAAAAATGAGATCATAGTGTCCATATTGTTTTGTGACCTACTTTTGGCATTTAAAATATAATAAATAACCTTCCATGCTGCAGAGCAGGAATGTACACCATGGTTTTCGGTAGTGACGTGATTCATTTATCTAATCCTCTCTTATTGGTAATTTGGGTTGTTTCCAAGTTTTCTCAGTAAAATCAATGTTACAGTGAACATTCATAACTAGTGTGGGAGCACACCCTTAACTATTTACATAAGCTGAGTTCCAAGAAGACAATCATGGCTGTAAAGACGTTTTTTGGAAAATCACACATTCCACATCCTTCTAAGGGGACCTAGGCTTGAAGTAAGTTTACCCAGAGAGGAAGAGTGGGTTTGTGTCTGCTTTTAGAAGCTCAGCTCCAGCGGTCCCTGGCTTCCGTGGTGTAGGGGGTTAGAGCCTGAGGAATCCCCCAACCTCAGCAAATCACATTAGCTTAGAGGCTCTGCCTACCCCACCTCCCCTTGCAGGTTGGACCCTGTCAATATTCAGTGGGATGGAGACATCAACAAAATGGAAAGATGGGTGACTCTCAAGTTTTCTCCTATTTTCCTCCATATTTTAAACACTGTGTCATTGGGGCTTAGCAAGTTTCCCATAGGAACGGGGAAAGACTTCTTGGGAGGTCTCTTCAGGTCCTCAGAACTAATAGGAGTGGGAGACAGAGGGGAGGGACAGAAACCTGGCTCTAGGATTTAAGGAGGATGGACGTGGACCCCAAGGTTTCCTACTGAACTACTCGGCCAACTCAGAAGGTCAGGAAAGAGCTAGAAGACCTGCCAGGATTGAGGAGCATGCCTTTGCCTCAGTCTCGCTGATTCATTTCTCAGACCATATGAGAGGCAATGAGTGGGTGGGCTTCAGTACCCATCGCAGAGCGGAGGGCTCCCTGAAAAGGGGTCAGCTTTCAAATCGCCCCTTAAACCCCGCATCACCTAAGATGCTCCTGCAGTGCCTCTTAGCCCCACTGTGCGTCTGAATCACAGTGAGCAGATTTAAGACACACATGCTTAGACCCCAGAGGCTCTGACTTAATAGGTCCAGGGTAGAGCCCCAACCTTGGTAAGATTTCCAAAAGGGTTAAACACCACTGAGCAATCTCTTTATACCACATCATGGGCTACTTATGATTAGACAGGGCAGAATGTAGGGGAAGACTATAGGCTTTGGAACTGGCTGATCAATTTAAGGGTCTGGAGAATGGTAGTAATAACACGTACCTCTGTAAGGTGGCCAGCACAGCATAGGTACTCAATGGATGGCAGCTCAACGTGTTGAAGAGTAATTACTTGCATGGTTGCAAGAGGAAAACATAAAAGACAATGGGAGAGCAGGCGGTGAGAGAATGAGGGAGACAGCCTCTATTGCTCATCAAGACTGACCTGAGTTTTGGCATCAAAAGAGAACTTGAACTATTTGGTTTGCTAGGAACAAGAGGTAAGAGGCCAGTCTTAAATTTTACCACTGGGGTCCAGAATTCCTCTCTGTACCAGTATGCTGTGCAAATCATGTCAGGATGGAGTGGCCATTTATTTAGCTTTATCTTCCCATCCTGGCCTGCTTTAGATTGGGGGGGGCTAGGATCTGCTTTGTGTTAAAGACGATCTCCCTGGAGAGAGTGTAATCTGCTATTATTATGTCTTATAGTGGAGGCCAAGTGCTTTCCCACAGTCTAAATCTGAATCTGACTTTCCCCACTGTTCCATTTTGTAACAGCAATTGGCCAAAGGAAGAATGAAGATTTCCAAAGGATCTAAATTGAAATAGGTGTTTCCTCCTGCATGTTCAGGAGGATCTCTTTGTCTAACTGACGAGGATTCCAATTCCAAGTAGGGCTCGGAGTCAGGTCTTCACATGGTGGCTTTCAAGGTCTCCTGAAAAGTTGGGTGTTGTACAAACGAGTCCATGGTAATTCAAGCATTCTTTCTTCTTAAGATCACTTTATATTTCAAGATTCTGGTCTCTTGGTTTTTTTAATTGATCTTCACTTGGTACTTCACATTTGGAACATCGGCTGGAAGTTTCTTTGTCCTCTTCCTCAAAAATTAATGATGTGTGGGGCAACTTTTAGGCGCACCAAGGGAGCTGCAATTAAGAGTCGGGTGTATGGCCTTCTGCAAAACAATCACCCTTTGAATGCGTGGCTGCTCACCCCACCCAAATCTATCTGCTTTACAAGTTTGGGTTTCATGTATTAGAGTTTCTTAAAATAGGACTCACAGTTGAACCTCATTCAGGCTCTGAGATAAAGCCTGGAGCTGGGTCTGCAGGGAGCAGTGTGACCGAGCTGGTGTGTGGTGATGACGGCCACAGCCTCAAGCTGGGCTCTAAATCACAGCTAAAACCCCAGAGCTAAAAGCATCATTCCTCTCTGGCACTTTCAATTTAAAAGCCATGCTATATTTTTGTTTCCAATTATAGAAGGAGAAAAATAAAAGCATCTGGAACTTATTACTGTCCCTTTATTCCCCGCCATAACTTTGAGAAAGCAAAACAAGCTCTCTGGAAAATGCACAGGAAAAGAGAGGAAGCAATGCCTCCAGAGCTAAGCCCTCACACCCCAGCCCCTGATCCCATGCGCATCTCTGTGGCTACATTGAGAACACGTGGAGTGTGGGGTTTATGATGGCAACTTTGACAGCCTATCAGCAACTTCAGGGAGGGAGCTCAAGGGAGCCTGGGAGTCACCCAGGTTCTCAGGCTGCTTAACTTCCTCTCTCTGGCCATTCCTATTGTGCAAGACTTGACCCCCGGCCCAAGAACCCAAGCCCATAAGATCAGACCTTCTCCCCAAACATCTGCACGAATTGCAAGGATCCTGGTTCCAGAAAATCAAGATTCCAGTAGATGTTATGAAGAAACCAACTTGGAGAGCGTGCAAGCCCCTATGGCCTTTAATGCCCCATAGAAGGAGATTGACACATGACTCCCTGCGGTGCTCAGGACTCAAATTAAACTACTGGGCATGCCACCCAAGGCCCTTCCTCTTCTGCTCCCTGCCACTGCCCTGGGTTAGTTATCACTCAGTCTCCTGGAGCACGCTGTCTTCTGCCAGAGAATCATTTATTTCTCCGAA
Organism: Eubalaena glacialis; assembly: GCF_028564815.1. Classification (NCBI taxonomy): domain Eukaryota; kingdom Metazoa; phylum Chordata; class Mammalia; order Artiodactyla; family Balaenidae; genus Eubalaena; species Eubalaena glacialis. Next base: position 12,834,951 of record NC_083721.1, on the reverse strand, counting down.
CACACCATAATCATTGATGTCTTTGCTCAAGCAGCTCCCCCATCTTCAGAGCCCTTCCTCAATCTATTTCCATGCATAGTAAACTTCAATCCATTCTTTTTTTCTTTTTTAATTTTTATTGGAGTATAGTTGATTTACAATGTTGTGTTAGTTTCAGGTGTACAGCAAAGTAGATCAGTTATACATATACATATATCCACTCTTTTTTAGCTTCTTTTCCCATATAGGCCATTACACAGTACTGAGTAGAGTTCCCTGTGCTATACGGTAGGTCCTTATTAGTTATCTATTTTATATATAGTAGTGTGTATATGTCAATCCCAATATCCCAATTTAGTCAACCCATTCTTGATCAGCCAGTTCAAATAGTGCCTTCCTTCAAAATGCACTCAAAATAGTCATTGACCTGCAACTATTTTCTAACTGTGATTGCAGCTACTAGGTCTACAATGGACAAAAAGATAGGTCCATGCCCTTAAAGAAATTAGAGAGGCGACCCCATTCAGTTTGGTTTATTTTTAGCCAATGTCTAAGATGCATCTGGCACTGTGGGGTTGTCTTAGTTTCCTATGGCTGCTATAACAAATGATCACAAACTTTAGTGACTTAAAACAACACAAAATATCTTAGACTTCTGTAGGCTAGAAATCCAACATGGGTTACTGGGCTAATATCAAGGCTGCATGACTTTCTGGAGAATGTGTTTTCTTGCCTTTTCTGGGTTCTAGAGGCCACGTGATTTCCTTGGCTCGTGGACCCTTCCTTCATCTTTACAGCCAGCAGTAGCAGTAGAGTCCTTTCACATCAAATCATTCTGACTCTCTTCTACCTCCCTCTTCTACTTTTAAGGTCCTCTTTGATTTCATTGAGCCCATCCAGATCATTCAGCATAATTTCTTTATCTTAAAACCAGCTGATTAGAAAGTTGAATTTCATCTGCCACCTTAAAACCCCTCCACCTTGTAATGTAATATATTCATAAGTTCCGATTAGGATGTGGACATCTTTGGAAGGAGGCTATTATTTCGTCTACCACAGAGGATAAAGTGGTAAAGGGGATACTGGGACTTCCCTCAAGGAGACTATTCTACAAAGCCTTCCTTATAAACACAGACAGGAGTAATAACTCCTTTAACATACCTATTGCACTTTTTGCACTTTATAAATATCTTTTTAACAACATTTAGCTTGCTTAAAGCAGTGTTTCCCAGACTGTGGGACATACAATACTTGGTATTTTGAATTTAGTCATTTTGTATTTTAATCATTCATTTTTAATGTGAATTTGAAAAGCATAAGTAGCATATCCAATCTGTGATATAATCTTTCTTTTTAAATTAAATTAAGATTTTAAAGAGTGAGACAAATAAAATATGAATTAGCAGTACATATTGTATGAGCCAAGGGGTGGAAAAAAAAAAAGGGAGAGTAGTACTTGAATGACTGCAATATAAGAAAACCTCTCTTAGAGTTAATAGTTTCCAGAGAAACTCTGAGTTCCCTGAGGACAGAGAATTGTCCACCTTCTCATTATTGTATCCTGGATCCTAGCAAAGTCCCCAGCACAAAATAAGTGCTCAACAAATATCTGTAGAATCTACAAATAACTGATTAAATGATTAACCTCTGTGTTTTCCTCACCTCTTGAGGACAGGAATTGTGCTTATTAACTTTTATATTTCTGGAACCTAGTACCTGCGACAGCACAGGTGCCCAAATGTTTATCGAATGAATAAATAAAGTAGGCTTGAATTGTGGGTTTGAATTGTGATTCGTTTTTATACTTTTTAGATTAATTCCGCATTATGGAAATGCAGCTAAAGTAATGATTAAATAATCACTATCTGCTGTTTTAATTATTTTATTATAATGGGGCTTTGTTATAATGTGTACTCTTTAGGGAATAATAGATGAGGGTGTAAATATTGAAGATTAAATGTAGCTGAGGCCCAGATTCTTGGTAGTGGGTAACAACTGAAAATGACACCAAGCATAGGAAGGTGGAAGTTGACATATACTCATAAGACTCCCAGCTTTTCCTCTTGGTTGCTGGGTCTTCTTTATAACAGTTCTGGTTTGGTGGATGTTTCCTGAATTACCCCATTCATGCATTCAGCATTGTAGCAAGCCCATTGTGTGCAACACTAAGCTGTGTGTAAAGGACACAAAGATGAATAAAACCCAGTTACTAACTTTAACAAGCTTACAATTTAGTAGAGGAGAAGCCCACACTTAAACCTATTATTGTCATACAATTAAAAGAGCTATATCAGGAATGACAATATGGCTTGGGAGCATTAAAGGTGAGTTTGTAGTTTGAGTTCAACTAAATTAATTAAATGCTAAAACAAAGAAAGCAAAAAGTAAATCAACTCTCTGTGAAAGAATATAGCAGAATCCAGAATTCTACAACAGAAATTTTATAATATCCAGGGTATAATAAAAAAAAAACTACTCCACATATGAAGAACCAAGGAAATGTCATCCATTCTCAAGAGAAAAGGCAATCAATAGGGACCAAACAGATGTTGAAATTAGCAGTCTTGGATTTTAAAATGGCTTTTGAACTCCACTCACTGACTTAAAGAAAAACAGAGAACTAGAAACCATAAAAAGGAGCAAAATAGAAATTCTAGAACTGAAAAACACAATATCTGAAATTAAAAGTTCACTGTATGTGCTTGAAAGCAGAATGGAAATAATAAAGAACCAATGAACTTGAAGATAGATCCATAGAAATTGTTCAATCTAAAAAAAAAGAAAAAGAAAAAAAAAGATTAAAAAATTAACAGAGCCTCAGGAACCAATTAAAAAAACTATCAAAGATTTAACATACAGAAAATAGTTAGAATCTTGGGAGAGTTGAGAGAAATTGGGGCAGAGAAATCTTTTAATAAATAATGGATGACATTTTCCCAAATTTACAGATTTAAGAAGCTGTAAATATGGAGAAAACCATACCTAGGCACATCATTGCTAAATGCCAAAAATAAAAATAAAGAGAAAATCTTAAAAGCAGCCAGAAGAAAATGGCACATTACATATATGGGAACAAAATTTGAATAATATCTGATTTTTCATCAAAAACTCTGGAGACTTTGTGTATCCTATTTGGGGGAGAAGTTAGGATATTTTTGGTTGTACACAGATAGTTGTTCATCATGTTAGGTGGATGAGTTATTTTCTATTGCTCTTATCTGGAATTAATGGTTAAAAGATGTGTGTGTAGATGCCAAGCTAGTAAACTGTGCTGGATTGTTCTGTGGACAACTTGGTTAAATTGGAAATTTCACTTCCAAAATTCTCTTCCCTGTATGGTTCTGGGTTACAATGGGAATTTGAAAAAAGGTTTGAGAGGCAAAAGTGAAGCAGCACAATTTCTCTCTAAAGGGTATCATCAGATACAGAAATGGCAAATACAGAGATGCCCAGGGGATCTCAGCTTTTCCTTGCTTCCTCTGTTCCTTATCCAGCTCATCTTCCGGAATATAGATCCTGATCGCCAACAGTGGTCCCAGGCTCACTGCCAGACTTAGTGGCAGATGCACTCAGGCAGCAACTTTCCATGGACACCTCCAGAAGCTTCCTGTTCTTGGTCCCACTTCAGTGGCTGGATGTAACAGGCCTCTCAGATTCCCCTGAAAGTTCCAACTTGTCCACTCACGCCAGTGTGTCAGGAAGACTGGCTAATAACTTCATCTCTACGCCTCTAACTCTCCTTTCCAGACCTTCACTTCCCCAGTTCCTCCCACCATTGTGTAAGATCTAATTCCTGAAATCAATCCCTTATCCCATAACATTCATAGTGATTCCACTTCCCTGGATATATTTTGGCTGACATCCCAGTGAGGAAAATGTTAAGTGGTGACGTGCACACTTGTGCGGAAAGCTCCCACCCATCAGGATGCAATTCATTTCTTCTTGGCTTCCATTAGCCAAAGCAGATCCATGGCCCTACCTAACTTCAAACATGGCAGGGAAATGCAATCCTTCCATGTGCCTAGGAGTAAACTTGAACCAGAATGTTTGCAAATATACTACACACATGACTACCACACATAGGATAATATGTAGATGATCAATAGATATTTGCATATGTAGATGAATGTATGGATGTGGGATTTTAAATATTTACGAACATTGGTGGAAATCAGTAAAGAGGAGAATAAACTTTTAGTCATCAACTCACATCCACTAACCTTGTGTGAAATCATTTATAAGCTTGTCATTAGATCTCAAGACCTCCCTATGAGTCAGTTTTCTTATTCCCACTTTACAGAGTAATTCTGCAAGGTCAGGGACCATGCCAGTTTTTAATGGATTTTATTTTTTAGAGCATGTTTATAGAGTTACAGAAAAATTGAGAAGCTAGTACAGTTTCCATATAACCCCCTGCCCTCCCTACACAATTCTCTCTATTAGTGACCTCTTACATTAGTATGGTATATTTGTTCCAATTAATGAATCAATACTGATACATTATTATTAAAGTCGATACTTATTTAGGTTTCCTTGATTTTTACCTAATGTCCTTTCTCTGTTCAAGAATCTCATCCAGGAGACCACATTACATTTCATCGTCATGTCTCCTTCGGTTCCTCTCGGCTGTGACAGTTTCTCAGAGGTTTTCTTATTTTTGATGACATTGACAGTTTTGAGGAGTACTTGTCAGGTATCTTGTAGGCTGCCCCACTGTTGGAATTTTCTGATTTTTTTTCCCATATTAGACTGGAGTTATGGGTTTGGGGAGAAATTGTGCCTAGTTGTTCACTGATGTTAACTCCACTGTTAGCACAGGGCTGCACGCATAGGATCCTTAACAGATGTTTATTGAATAAATAGATGTCTACCAGTACGAAAATGGGTTCAGAAAGGTTAAGAAATAGGCCAAAAGATACCCATCTAGTCAGAAGCAAAACTAGGATCAGAACCCAGGACTCTGACTCAGAAACTCTTCTACTTTCCAATACATTATATTAATCCTACAATAATTATAATGACAAATTTCAGATACTGTTCTAGGTACTTTATAGATGTCATTTCTAATTCTCTCAACAATGCTTCAAGGAATGTGTTATTATCCTATTTTCTTTAGGCTCAGTGGTATCTAGGAACTTCCTCAAAGCTACAGTGAAAAAGTGGCCCTGCCTCTTGGACCTCCCTCCCACCCCACCTGCCCATCCCACCCATGTAGGTCATCACCGAGCACGGAACTGAGCTTCCTGTGCTTTATAGCATGTTCCCGCTAGCTATCTATTTTATGCATGGTAGTGTATGTATGTCAATCCTAATCTCCCAATTCGTCCCACCCTCCCCTTCCCCCCTCCACCCCACGTCCACATGTCCGTTCTCGTATACGTATAGCCGATTCACTTCTTTGTACAGCAGAAACTAACACAACATTGTAAAGCAATTATACTCCAATAAATTATAAAAAAAGAAAACAACCCAGTTTTTTAAATGGGCAAAATATTTGAACAAACACTTTACCGGAAAAGACAAATGAATAGCAAATAAGCACATGAAAAGATGCTCAGCATCATTAGTCAAAAATGCAAACAACTCAAATGTCTTTTGACTGGTGAATGAATAAAAAAACTGGTACATCCATATGATGGGAGGCTATTTGACAATAAAAAGGAAGGACTTACTGATACCTGTAACACCATGGACAAAAATCAAACGCATTATGTTAACTAAAAGAAGCCAGACTCAAAAGGCTACATAATGCATGGTTCTATTATATGACATTCTGTAAAAGCAAAATTGTAATAAAGAGAGAAAACAGATCAGTGGTTGCGGAGGGCTAGGTTGGGGGAGGGGCAGTTACAACGGAATACAAAGGAATCTTAGAGGGTGATGGAACAGTCCTGACTGTGATGGTGATTACATGATTGTATGAGTGTCAAAACTAAAAAACGAAAAAGGGTGAATTTTACTGTATAAAAAGTAGTTGTTAATCTAAAAAAGAGTGGATATATGTACATGTATAACTTTGCTGTACACCTGAAGCTAACACAACATTGTAATCAACTACACTCCAATAAAAATTTTTAAAAAAAGAAAAAGAAAAAATAAAGTAGATGTTAATAAACCTGACTAAAACAAATACAACTAAAAAAAAAAAAAAAAGTGGCCCTGGCCTTGAATCATCTCCTGCTGCTTCCAGAGTCTCTGCTCATCCCGTTACAGTGACATTTCCAAAGTTGGCCAAGTGATTTTTCCTCTTTAAAACTCTCCAAGGACTCCCCGAGTCCTGCACGAGAGTCCCCACTTTCCAGCCTGCACCCCAAGCTCCAGGCTCAGTGAGCACCTGGCAGCTCCCCTAAAGAACACGCTGCTCTGTGTGTCTTCACATGTGCCGTTGTCATGCTTAGAACTCTTTCCTCTTCAACCTCTGCCCCTCCGGGGGGAGAGGGATCTTATTTACATTTCATTTATCAGTTTTTTTTTGTTTTTATTTATTTATTTATTTATTTATGGCTGTGTTGGGTCTTCGTTTCTGTGCGAGGGCTTTCTCTAGTTGCGGCAAGTGGGGGCCACTCTTCATCGCGGTGTGTGGGCCTCTCACTATCGCAGCCTCTCTTGTTGCGGAGCACAGGCTCAGTAATTGTGGCTCACGGGCCTAGTTGCTCCGTGGCATGTGGGATCTTCCCAGACCAGGGCTCGAACCCGTGTCCCCTGCATTGGCAGGCAGATTCTCAACCACTGCGCCACCAGGGAAGCCCTCATTTATCAGTTTTAACTTCCAACTCTATGAAACAAACCTTCTCTAACCCACTCAAGCAGACTCGATCTTCCCAACTCCATGCGCCCAACGTTCGTAGTGCATGCCTCCCCTATTACGTTGCTAATCCATAGTAACATCACTGACTTACAGCCCACCCCCGCTCTCTAACCAGATGTCGAATTCCTCTGGGCAAGGATCCTGTCTCATTCATCTTTGCATCTGCCATACCTAGTATAGCGCCTGGCACATTACCCATGTTCAATAATGAATGAATGAATATGGAAGGGTATATAATAATCTTCAATGCAGGGACATAAAATTCCTGAAAATGAACTGAATGTTGCCTCCACACTCTCTTCTCCAAGGCCAGGGGCACATGGCCAGCCTCTACAGAAGTTTTCCATCTTGCTCTTAAGTGCATCTTTTTGGATCCATGGCTGAATAATGTCTGGAACCTGGGAGTGAAAAATTGGCCTAATCTCAGTATCTAAGTCAGTTAATGGGCTGGAAATCCAGCTGAGCCTCTTTTGTTATTTTTCAAAGAAAATGCAAGAAAAGTCTCATCATAAAGTATCTTAAAGGCCAAATAGCTATTCCCTAAAGACATTTTCATCAGCTATATAGAAAAGTATCAGATGCATGGTTTAATCCCCCTTCTCTTTTGCTGTCCCTGAGTAATTCAAAGAGGAGTGGAAACCTCGCAGTTAACCAACTAACTTGATTGGAGTAAACAGCCAAATTAGATAACTAATGATCATGTTTGCCTAATTACCACTTCACTTTTTTGCTGGGTAGATACAGCTCTAAGGCTACAGAAACACTTATAAGCAAATTGCCCAGTTCTCCTGGTGAATCCTCCTGTATCTTAAATCTTGCATCTTCCATTATTCCTTCCCGCTCTTCTCCATCACTTTAGAAAGCAACTAGAGAAAGAGGAATGCTCACAGCGCTAGGACATTTACCCTCACACCTGGTTCTAAAAGGAATCTGGTGGCCTCAAGTTTGGCATGTCAACCCAGGTCAAGGTTATGAACTTGCATTTTCTTTCTATATCAGTATCCAAAAAGTGGCTGCTCTGTTTACCTTTTGTCACAGGAGCCAAGAGAAGCAATAAATGTGCCTTCTCCCAGCCATGTGAAATGGAGAGAAAGGATATCAATTCTTCAACTAGTCACATTCAATGCATGATCCGTAGGAAGGGAACTTTGCTTCTCTTGTCTATTAAAAAAATTAAATTCAGACATTTAATTCTAGCTATAATGGAGTAACTTCTTAGCAGGTCAATGCTCCCATAAAAAAACAGGAAGAGCTGGGTTAAAAGGAAAAAGAAAAACCTGTTTGAAGGCATTAAAGGGCTTTTAAGGATGCCAGGATTTGAGACAGCAAATCCCAGAGAGAAGGAAACTGCATTGAAGAAGCCCACCTTTTTGCATGAAGCTTTTCCCCTTGAGGCATTTGCCAACTTTTGCAGGGGGTGGGGTGGGGGGGCTGAAAAGCCAGCAGAGCTATATAAAAATCTCACAAGGCGAGAGAGACAAAAATTGAAGTTTGTGGATGCCAAAGCAACCAGGTCTTGAGAGGTCCAGATTCAGGAGAGAAAAAAAGCAGAGAAGTGGGCCTGACACTCAACATCAGTTTTCCTATTGAAGTATTTTCTTCTTAGCAGGCATGATGCTAAAAAGTTAAGCAGAAACAGCTGAAGAACAAAGTTTTTAGTGGTTTCACAGTGATGAGAAATTAAAATTCAACTTCAGGACTCACCAAGGAGAAGAAACCCTAAAATGCTTCCCAGTTCTCAGACCAAGCCTAACAAAAGCCACAAATCAGTCTTGAGTCGATCTTCCTTCTGTTGTCTGCCAGAATGTAGGTCGAATCCCCTGTGGAGGTACATAACTTCATCCAGAGCTCTATAATTTATCACACACAACTCCCAGCATTCAATCTAAGATTGTCAGGATACCAAAAATCAGGACCAAAAAAACAACTATCCAGGGTTAGTGCCTTATAAGAAGAGACGAGAGAGATATGCTCTCTCTCTCCACCATGTGAGGACACAGCAAGACGATGATCATCGGCAAGACAGGAAGAGAGTCCTTACCAGGAGTTGGATCAACCGGCACCTTGATCTTGGACTCCCTAGCCTCAGAACTATGAAAAATAAATGTCTGTTGTTTAATCCACCCAGTATATGGTATTTTGTTATAGCAGCCTGAGCAGACTAAGGCAGAGGTCATATTTAAAATGCTAAGAGAAAATAAATGCCAACGTAGAACTGTACACCCAGAAAAAAATATCTCATAAAAGTGAGAGAGAAATAAAGGAATTTTTCAGGTGTTGTTGCTAGCAGACTTGTGTTAAGGAAATACTAAAGGGACTTCTTCAGGCAGATACAAATGTATGAAGGAATTAAGGGCAACAGAAAGGATAAATATATGGGCAAAACAAAATGTCTATTGACTGGAAAAAAAATAATAATGTATTGTGTGGCTTCCGGTATATGTGAATAAAAATGCATACAGTAGTAATACAAGAAGTAAGAGGGAGGAAAATTGAGTCAAAACGTTTTAAGGCCCTAACATTAACTGGGAAATGGCAAAGGTACTAATTAATAAAAGATTCTTTGAAATGGCATTTGTAATATTTAAAGTAACCACTAAAAGAACACTTAAAATATGTATGTATATATATATATATATATATATATATATATATATATATATATATATATATATACATATACATGTTTAACAAGCTAACAGAAGGGAAATGGTAAAACATAATCATTTTTTTAAAGCATAAAATTAATGGAAAAAGGAAAATAAAGTAGATGCAACAAATAGAATATATATAATAGAATAGTGGCTATAAACACAAATATATTAGAGTCATTCATTCAATGTAAACAATTTAAGTACTCCAATTTACAAATCAAAGATTGGAGGAATTCCCTGGAGGTCCAGTGGTTAAGACTTGGTGCTTTCACTGCCAGGGCTGGGTTCAATCCCTGGAGGGAGAACTAAGATCCCACAAGCCACAGGGCACAGGAAAAAAAAAAAATCAAAGATTGGACAGACACTTCTGGGCTGACAGAATAAAGACCTCCAAAATTCCACTCCTTCATAAACACAAAGAAAACACTGGCAAAAAAATTATCAAGATGAACTTTTTCAGAACTCTAGAATTCAACCAAATGCTTGCTAATATGAGGAATATTTATTCAAGAAAAACAGCTAAATCTTGGTAAGGACAGTCAGTTTGTGGTGTTTTAACTTACCATATTCCCACCTCTGTATAGCTATGTGGTAGCCTTAAAAATCAGCAGCCTCACAACCACAGTAATTGTGAAAAATCCACTTAAAGCCACTGGAAGGGGCAGAATATGTTTGAAGCTCTTCCCAAGAACCCATTCCCAGAGAACTGTCACTATTTGACCTTTCTGTCAGTTCCCAGGAAAACCCTATACATAAGCCTTCTCTTAATTGACCTGACTCAGAGCTTGCTCAGTGGGCATTTGTCAAAAGCAGTCAGAGGCAATTAATTAACATTACAGCTTCCTCAATTGGCAAGACTAGTTGAGCCAAACAAGAGCTGGCCAAAAACACTAAAGGAAAATGTGGGGAATGAAATGTCCATAGGGGGCTTTGAATAACTCCAACATATTCCTTGAATCTAGAAGCTCATGCTCATGGGCCAAACTGCATGCATGCCTAGGAAATACCTGAGAAGGTCCTAACCTTTGGTTGACCTTGGGGCTCTGTACAAGCAGTAAATGAAGAGAGTAGCAGAACTGTACGTTACTGGAACATTGAAGGCATATACCAACGCATACACAGAGCTACTTGGCAAAGGCTGGGATACTTACTGGTTCAAGGCATTTAGGAAATCTATGTCTAATAACTAGATAAACATTAAGTTAACCAAGCAGAAGCTCCAGTGGCCACTCATAACAAAGAATAAATCTTTATAGAGTAAGTCCAGGAAAGTCACTAAACAAACAAACGAAAAAGAAACCATGACAATAATAAACAACAGCAAATGTTGAGGGGCAGGGATGAACTGACTGCCAGAGTTGCCACATTGTATTATTTTAAATGTCCACTATCCAACAAAAAATGACAAGACTTGCAAAGAAACAGTTAAATATGGCCCATTACAGGAAAAGAAGCAGTCAATAAAAACTATTCCTGAGTGGGCCCAGATGTTGATCTTACTACACAAAGACTTTAAATCAGCTATTGTAAATATGTTCAAAGAACTAAAATAAATCATATCCAGAGAATTAATGAAAAGTATGAGACCAATATCTCACCAAACAGGAAATATAAAGAAATAGAAATTATTTAAAACAACCAAATAGAAAAGATAGAGTAGAAAAGTAGAATAACTGAAATGAGAAATTCACTACAGGGGTTTGACAGCAGATTTCAGCTGGCAGAAGAAAGAATTAGCAAGCTTGAAGGTACGTCTACTGAAATGACATAAAGAACAAAAAGGAAAAAGAACAAAGAAAAATTAACAGAGCTTCAAATACTGTAGGACAACATCAAATTTACCAACAGATGCATAATGTGAGTCCTGGAAGGAATATAAATGCAAACATCTTCTATAAAATTCTAGCAATCCAAAGTCAGCAGCATATAAAAGGATAATATACTATGACTAAGTGGAATTCATCCAAGGAATGCAGGGTTGATTTAACATCCAAAAACCAATCAATGTAATACACAATATTACAAAAATAAAGGGAGAGGAACAATATGATCATCTCAATAGACACAGAAAAAGCATCTGACAAAATCCAACACCGTTTCATTGTAAAACACTCAATAAACTAAGAAAAGGAAGGAACTTCTTCAACCTGATAAAGGACATCTAGGAAAAATCCACAGCTAGCATCATACTCAATGGTGAAAGACTGAATACTTTCTCCTAAGATGAGGAACAAGACAAGCATGTCCATTCATGCCACTTCTACTCAACAATGTACTAGAATGATTAGATAAGAAAATGAAATAAAATTCATCCAGATTGGAAAAGTAGAAATAAATTATTTATATTGACAGATGACATGATCTTACGTATAAAAAATTTTTATTAAAAAATCCTAAGGAATCCACAAAAAAACTATTCAAACTAATAAGTTCAGCAGGGTTGTAGGATGCAAGATCAATACACAAAAATCAATTGTATTCCTATACACTAACAATAAATAATATGAAAATGATGTTAAAAACAATTTTATTTATAATAACATCAAAAAGAATAAAATACCTGGGAATAAATTTAATAAAACAAGCAAAAAGATTTGTACCCTGAAAACTATAAAACATTGTTGAAAGAAAGAAAAAAATACCTTAAAATATGCAAAGATAGCCCATGTTCATGGATCAGAAGATTACTGTTAGGAGGGCAATACTCCACCAAACTGATCTACCAATTCAATGCAATCCTATCAAAATCCCAGATGCATTTTTATTTTTACAGAAATTGACAAGATGAGCCTAAATTTCATATGGAAATGCAAGGGACCCAGAATAGCCAAAGCAATTTTGAAAAAGAACAAAGTTGGAGAACTTACACTTCCCAACTTCAAAACTTACAACAAAATCGTGTGTACTGGCATAAGGAGAGACAAATAAATCAATGGAATAGAATTGAGAGTGCAGAAATTAACTCTCACTTTTATGGTCAAATAAATCAAAATGGATCACAGATCTAAATGTAGGATCTAAAATTATAACACACTTAGAAGAAAACATACAGGTAAATCTTCATGACCTTGAGTTAGGCAATAGTTTCTTACATATGACACCAAAAACACAATCAACAAAGGAAAAAATTAGATAAATTGGACTTAATCAAAATTTTAAAAATTTATGCTTCAAAGAACACCATCAAGAAAGAGAAATAGACAACTGATAGAATGGGAAAATATATTTGTAAATCACATACCTGATAAGGCACTTGTATTCAGAATTTATAAATAACTCTTACAACTATAAAAACACAAATATCCCAATTTAAAAATGAGTAAAGGATCTTGATAGGCATTTCTGAAAAGAAGATATGTCAATGGCCAACTGACACTTGAAAAGATGCTCAATATCATTAGTCACTAAGGAAATGTAAATCAAAAACACAATAAGATACCACTTCACACCCACTAAGATGGCTAGAATCAAGATAGATCATAACAAGTGTGGGCAAAGATGCGGAAAATTTGGAATTCTCATGCATTGCTGGTGAGATTGTAAAATGGTGCAGTAATTTTGGAACAGTGTTTGGCAGTTCCTCAAAATACTAAACATATAGCTACCATATGACCCAGTAGTTCCACTCCCACATATATATCCAAGAGAAATGAAAACATGTGTTTATACAAAAACTTGTACTTGAATGCTCCTAGCAGCATTTTTCATAAGAGCCAAAAAGTAGAAATACACCAAACGTCCATCAATGGATAAATGAATAAACAAACTGTGGTATATTCATACTCTGGAATATGATTTGGCAATAAAAAGAATGAAGTACTGATGATGAACCTTGAAAACAATATGTTAAGTGAAAGAAGCCAGTCTCAAAATACCACATATTGTATGATTCCAGTGAAATGTTCAGAATAGGCAAATCCATAGAGACAGAAAGTAGATCGGTGTTTGCCAGGGGTGGAAGGTGGGGGTAATGAAGAGTGACTGTTAATGTACTGTTAATGGGTTTCTTTTGGGATTAATAAAAATGATCTAAAATTAGATAGTTGTTATGCTTGCAAAACTCTGTGGATATACTAAAAACCACTGAATTTTACATTTTAAAATGGTGAATTTATGGTATGTGAATTATATCTGAATAAAGTTGTTATTTAAAAATAGTAGAGATTGTCATACTGGATTTTTTAAAATATATATGCTGCTTACAAGATGCCTCAAATATAAGAACACTGAAAGTAAAAGAATGAAAAATATACATTATGCAAACACTAAAAGAATGCTGGCTTAGCTATCAATCAAGTTGAACTTTCAATCAAGAAGCATTATTAGAGATAAACAGCAATATTTCTCAATGATAAAAGGTCAATTAATTTATAACAAAGGAGCCAAGAATGTACAATGGGAAAGGACAGTGTCTTCAATAAAGTGGTGTTGGGAAAACTGGACAGCCACATGCAAAAGAATGAAACTGGACCACTATCTTACACCATACACAAAAATTAACTCAAAATGGATTGAATGTAAGACCTGAGACCATAAAACCCCGAAAAGAAAACATAGTAAGCTCCATGACATCAGTGTTGGCAATGATTTTTTGGATTTGACACTAAAGCAAAGGCAACAAAAGCAAAAGTAAACAAGTGGGACTACATCAAAGTAAAAAGATTTGCACAGCAAAGGAAACCATCAACAAAATGAAAAGGCAACCTACTAAATGGGAGAAAATATTTGCATCCTTTATGATCCCTCATGGTATGTGGGATAGTAGTTCCCTGACCCTCTGCAGGGTCAGGGATTGAATCCGCACCCTCTGCAGTGGAAGTGTGAAGTCTTAACCACTGGACCACCAGGGAAGTCTCTGCAACATATATCTAATAAGGAGTTAATATCCACAATATATAAGGAACTCATGAAACTCAACAGCAAGAAAACAATCCAATTAAAAAGTAGACAGAGTATCTGAATAAACATTTTTTCCCAAAAAAGACACACAGATGGCCACAGGTACATGAAAAGATGCCCAACATCACTAATCATCAGGGAAATGCAAATCAAAACCATAATGAGATGTCACATCACACCTGTTAGAATGGTTATTATCAAAAAAAAAAAAGAGAGAGAGAGATAAATAATAAGTGAGGACATGAAGAAAAGGGAACCCTCATGCATTGTTAGTAGGAATGTAAATTGGAGCAGCCACTGAGGAAAACGGTATGGAGGTTCCTCAAAAAATTAAAAATAGAACAACCATATGATCCAGCAATTTCACTTTTGGGTATTTATTCAAAGAACAAAAACACTAATTTGAAAAGATATCTGCACACCCATGTTTATTGCTGCATTATTTACAATAGCCAAGACATGGAAACAACCTAAATGTCCATCAACAGATGAACGGAAAAAGAAAAATTGGTATATACATATACAATGGAATATTATTCAGCCATAAAGAAGAGTGAAATCTTGCAATTTGTGACAACATGGATGGATCTTGAGGGCATTCTGCTAATGAAGTAAATCAGACAGAGAGAGATAAATGCCATATAATCTCACTTACATGTAGAATCTGAAAACAAACAAACAAAAAAACCAGCTCGTAGATAGAACCGATTGGTGTTTGCCAGAAGCAGGGGAAGAGGGGTGAGTGAAAGGATTCAAAAGGTACAAACTTCCATAATAAAATGGATAAGCATGGGAATGTAATGTATAGCATGATGACTATAGTTAATAATACTCTATTGCATATCTGAAAGATGCTAAGAGAATAGCTCTTTAAAGTTCTCATCAGAAGAAAGAAATTTTGTAACTAAAATATCAGGTTATTACTACAGTAAATCTGTTGCCCTGTTTTGAGAGGAAAAAATAGAAAACAGATGCAAACATCCTAAACAAAATATTAGCGAGTCAGATCCAATGATAAATAAAAACGTTAATTATTCATGATCAAGTTGTATTTATTCCAGATAAACGATGCTGCTAGCTTAAAATTTAAAAATCAGTTAATAAATTTACAATATTAACAGAATACATAAGGTAAATTATATGACCATTTGATAGATGCAGAAAAGCATCTGATAAATTTCATATCCATTCATGATCAAAATTTTAACAAACTAGGAATAGAACTTTCTCCATCTGATAAGAGTATCTTTTATAAAAAAAATCTTACATCAAATATGATATTGATGGTGAATTATTGAAAGCTTCCCATCTGAGATAAAGAATAAAACAAGAACACCTACTTTCACCACGTCTCTTTATATTGTACTGAAGGTCCTAGCCACTACAAAAAGGCACGAAAAGAAAATGTAGGAACTGTAAAGGAAGAAATTAAACTTTTCATTCTTCCCACACAGCATGATTACATGATCACGTAGAAAACTCCGAAGAACTTTCAGTCAGACAGACTATTAAGTAATTTTAGCGATGTTATTGGCTAAAAGGTCACCTTAGAAAAATCAATTGTACTTCTATACAAAAAGGCTGAAATTAGAAAATGAAAATTTTAAAACATCATTTACAATAACATCAAAAAAATCAAAATTGTGGGAATAAATCTAGAAAAAAATTTTACACATAAGCTATAAAACATTGTTGTTAATATTATATCACAAATTAATAATTATTAGTAAGTGAAGGGATAGACCATGTCCATGGATGGAAAGATGCAACATTGTAAAGATGTCAGTTATCTCCAAACTGATCCAATAAAAATCACAGCAAATTTTTTTTCCTGGAAATTAACAACCTATTCTAAAATTTATATGGAAATGCAGAGGGACAAAAAGTCAAGACATTTTTGAAGAAGTTAGACTTTATTAATTTTGTTGTGGTTTTATATAGTCATTGTTTCCTTGGGTTTATCTGAATGCTTACATTTTTGTTTTTCCCCTTTTCTTACCGTATTTTCCTTCTGGATTCATTTCTTTTCTTCCTGAATTATATTCTTTAAAGTTACTAATAAATATCCACCTAGTAGCCTGTATCAAGTCAGCTCTATAATTCTAGACTGACAATGGTTTCTTTCAGCATTTTGAAGATATTATCTTAATGTTGTCTTGCTTCTATTGCTGATTTTGAGAAGTCAGCTATCAATTTAATTGTCATTCCTTTACAGGTAATGTGTCTTTTCTCATTTAAAATCTTCTCTTTGTCTTAGTGTTCTATCAAGTACAAGGTACATTTTCTTTATCCTGTAGGGGATACATTGAGCTTCCTGAATCTACTCATTCATCTGTCGTCATTTGGAGGAAATTCTAAACCATTCTCTCTTCAAATATTGCATCTTCATCTTTCTCTCCGGTCTTTCCTTTTGATTAAATCCATGTAAGACCTTTTCAGTCTGCCTTCCACATCCCTTAATTCATCTTTCTTATTTTCATCCTTTGTTTCTCTATGCTGCATTTTCAATAATTTCTCAATCTCTATCTTCAGCTGCCTAATCTGCTGTTTAACCCAACCATTTGAGTTCTTAATCTCAATTATTATATTTTATATCCATAATTTTATTACTCTTTCTTGTCCATTGTAATGTGCCTTATCCCTTCATTTAACTTTCAATACTCTCCTTTATTTCTTTAAACATATAAAATACATATTTTATATTTCTCCTTGCTGATTTCAATATCTGAGAGATGGATCCCAGTGATCATACACAGAATGAATTCCAGTTTTAAATTCACGTGAGAGAAGTCTTGAAATTAGGAATGCTCGAGACTCTTACCTTTCTTTTCCCCTATATTCAGAGTCAAAGCCTACATAGTTAAGAATCTCCACATTTTACTTTGGTGAGAGAGTGTTTCTTCTTGGTTGCCTGCTTCTGGAGGTCTTGGCCTTCTTTGGGGGAGGTCTCAGGTTTAGTAGGGGCAGGTGGTCTCTGATTCACCCTCAAACTTTATGTGGGCCCCAGATCATCTCCTATAACCTCCCTCAGGCACACACGTGCACATGTGTACATGCACACACGTGCACATATCAACACTCTTGTCCACCAGCAGCTTGCTGATGATCCTCGGATTAGCTGCCACCTGCAGCATTGATTTGCCCTTCTGGATTCATATCTGACCTTGAAGGATTTCTCACTGCCAGGTCACTCTTCTTTTCTTCTATTTTACTCAGTGTTTTTAGTGCTCTGCACATCAAGATCACCAACTTTCTGGAAAAGGAAGTACAGGTTTAAGGCTTTCTAGTTCATAAATGAGGAATAGCACACTGTCAAGTTGAATGACTGTCTTAGTCAGTTTGGGCGGCTATAACAAAGCACCATACACTGGGTGGCTTGTAAACAACGGAAATTTATTTCTCACAGTTCTGGAGGCTGGAAGTCTGAGATCAGGGTACCAGCATGGTCACATTCTGGTGAGAACTGTCTTGTGGGTTGCACTGCCAACTTCTTGTATTCCCACATAGCAGAGAGCAGACAGAGCAAGCAAGACCTCCTGTGGTTCTTATAAGGGCACTAATCCCATTCATGGGGGCACCTCTCTCATGACCTCATCTAATCCTAATTACCTTCTAAAGGTCCCACCTCCTACTAACATCACATTGGAGAGTAGAGTTTCAACTTATGAATTTGGGGGGATACACAAACATTCAGTCCATAACACATTGTCCACTTTCCTAGATGCCACCAAAGGACTCTCCAAAGCGGTTTAGCAATTACACTACACTCCCAGGGTATGGGAGATTCCTGGTGTTCCGTACCTTTGCCAACACATGGTAGTGTCAGAGTTTAATTCTTAAGGACCTTCTTTCTACAAATTAACCCAATGAACTCCTCCTTCTGACCTACTGATGGGTAGCAAGTATCACATTTATGTCTTTCTGGATGTTGGATCTTAGAGCAGGAGGTCCACAACTCTTCCTGAAGAGTAAACTGGGTCCATCAATTCTTCCTAATGGGTGATGGGGGGTGGGTCTTCCTCTATCTTATCTTGAGTGAGAGGACAGACCAGTGAGCAGGACAAGGAGAGCTGGGGCTCTGAGAGGCAGGGGGTCTGTGCCAGCCACTGACACTGCCTACTAGAAAGGGTCTCTGAGGTGAGGTCAGCACAACACTGACCCTTGAGCCAGTGAAACCAGCCTGCCTGCTGCCTCTGGCAGGTCTTCTAATGAAAGAGTGGCCAGGACAATGGGAATCTCATGTCCCAAGGCCAAAGGGCCAAGAGACATCTGGCCTCTAGATGACAGATGGCAGTCCAGAGGAAGCCAGGCAAAGAGGGGTCAAGGAAACAGAAATGATGGAAATGAAGATCCTGGTAGATCTCTGTGCAGGACTGGATGTGGGACAAGTGCTTGTTTGTCAATCCCTCATCAGCATCTAGAAACTGCAAACATAGCAGAGCGATTAAGAGTGTGACCTCAGAAAGTAGATGATTTGGGCAGTCTTCTACTAACAGGTCCGAGATTTTAGGCGCACTACTCAACCTCTCCCTGCCTCAGGTTCCTTATTTGTAAAATGAGAATATTCGTACATATTTATAAGGTGGTCTTGAAAAGAAATGAGATATTATCAGTAAAATGTTTTGCAAGGGTCTGGTGCATAGTAAGGACTCAGTAAATGTTAGTTGTTATTCTTACCACCATCATTATTGCTAAATAATATGTAAATATATATTTATATTAGATAGATGAGAGAAAGATAGATAGATAGATAGATAGATAGATAATCTCCTATGACCAGCTCTGTTGGAGCAAGCTGCAGTATCATGACTGGTTTTCATCTGGTGCATCAATTCTGATTGATTGATCGTGGCTGCCTGTTGAGAAGGATTCTGAGGTCACACTTGGGCTCATGGGAAGGAGCAGCAGGCCGTGATCAACTGGCCATGTCTGCCACGGCTCAAGAGGCAGAGTGTTAGTGACATCTTAGGCACTCGCCTCCGCGTGGTCTGCATTTCACTTCTTATCCGTTAGGAAATACTGATTCAGGAATGTTCCCAACTCAAGTTTCTAAAAGGACCTATAAACAGACCAAAAAAGGGCCGATTTTTAAATGAGGCCAACTGCACGTGGTTCTTTAAAAATCAAATCTATTGAAAGCAGGCGCTGCCTCCTTCTCGGTTCTGAGTTCGGCAGAGAAGTTCCATGTTATCATTCAGCACTGCTCACCACACTGACACCTGCAACGGTGAGTGATTCTCAGGTGGGCTCATCATAAGCAGAGTCGGCACTTAGCTTTCCACAGATGCTGCTCGAAGCAGAGAGCCCGGGTGGGGAATAGATTCACCCGAGAACATGGTGCAGTAGAAAAAGCACGGGGATCTGCAGGCTTGGATTCCAGCTCGGGCAGAAACCCACAGTGTGCGGCTGGGTTCTGACTGACTTCTTAGAGACCTGGTTTCTTGCCTCTAAAGTAAGGAAAATGATCTCCAAGATCCCATCCAATTCTACTATTCTATTCTAGGGAAGGGAAGACATCTCTTATACTGACTATGTTTTCAAAAGAGGGAGAAGCATGCAGGGATGCGTATACGTGCAAGATGGTAAGTCCTCAACCTTCTTGAAGGACATCTTCCAGAATGTCCCTAGATTCCCAAATGGCGAAATAGCACAACTGCCCCCATTTCTCCTAGGGACGAGTTTTTCCCAATGAAAATAGGTTTATCAGTACAAAAGATGATATCATGTGAAAGCAAGGATTCAAGAACCAGTTACCTCATGTACTAGTACCCTTCACCCACCACCCCCCATCCCATGCACATAGACACACAAACTTTTTAACCCATTAAACCAAAATCCTACTTCAGCAAAATTACAAAGCCGTACACGTCATGGACCTCTGTTATTGAAACTACACCTGTTAAATTCACCACCAGGAAGGGTCCATCGCATTCAGATTACATAAAACACCCAGACCACCATTGTTATGGGGTATGGTTTAGTAATACAGCACCAAGAAAATTAAGTAATAAAACGTGCAATTTCTTTTTCCAGCAGCTGTAAACTGGAAACATCATATTTTTTCCAAACCATATGAGTTTTGTACCTATCTTTTCTCATAGACAAGAACAATAATATAAAATGATTTATTAACATAAACTCATAAGAATGACTTTTCATAACCATTTTGAAAAGGAACATGTCTCATTTTGAAAAGGGACACGTCTCCCTAAGGATTAGAAGACACACAATCCTTAGGGAGACGTGTCCCTTATCAAAATGACCACTTTGGGAGTGGCTGTCCTGACCATGGTGGCATGCTCACTTTGGGTTTTTCTCCTAAGAAACTGATTTCCTGGGCCAGTTCAGGAGTGTTGGAAGGAAACTGTGTCCCAGTACAAAACAGTATTTCCTGGGTCCGTCATTCACCTTGCATGATTCACTTGGCTTCAAGTTTCAAAACCCATCTACAGAGACTTGGCTCTGAATTACTCTTTGCTGTTTTCTGCAACCCAAATCTACCTTCTAAAGAGGAAAATTGACTATTGTTAATGGAAAGAGTACACCACAGAATCTGAAGGCAATTCCTCATGAACTACATAACAATATTTTATATTTGGCGACACACACATAATATGTTTATAATTTTGTTATAATTAATGTAATGTATCAACTTGACTAATTTTGTGCATCAGCTTGGCTGGGCTAAGGGATGCCCAGAGAGCTGGTAAAACATTATTTCCGGTTGTGTCTATGTGGGTGTCTCTGGAACATTTGGATCAGTAGACTGAGCAAAGAAGATCACTTTCCCCAAGGCAGTGGGCATCATGCAATCCCCTGGGGGCCTGAATAGAACAAAAGAGCAAAGGAAGGGTGAAATCACTCTCTTCTCTTGAGCTGGGACGTCCTTCTCCTCCTGCCCTCAGACGCTGTCCCTCCTGGTTCTCGGGTCTTCAGACTTGGACTGAAGCTCCACCACCTGCCTTCCTGGGTCTCCAGCTTGCAGACAGCATATTGTGGGTCTTCTCAGCCTCCACAACCATGTGAGCCAATTCTGATAATAAACCTCTTCTTATATCTGTCCACAGACATCCTACAGGTTCTGTTTTTCTGGAGAACACTGACTAACACAACATCCTTCAAGGGCTATGTTTAAGGGAATGGCATTCTTCTGAGTTTTTTAAATGTCCAAGTTCTATGAGTATCAGGCATTTCTAACTCAATCTCTGAATCCCCTTTCTGTCTATACCCATTCCTGAGTCTCACCTTCTTCCTTATTTCTATCACAATGGCTGTGTCAAAACAGCCACTTGAGGAAGCCGCCAGCATCATAACGGCCATGTGGGAACATCTGCGATGCCACCAGCTCATCATCCTGGGTCAAGAGATGCTGTCGATCTGATATTGCCCTCCAGACATGACTTGCTTGTTTTTACTCCTTCTCCCGGGATGAGACCATGAGGCAGGACATTTTCAAAGACATCATCAGGGGAAGCTTAAAAACTGGGATTTCATTTCCATATTGATCGGATAAGAGAGGAAATGACAAATAAAATGTCCAAATGTCATCTTCTTACTCACTCATAATTCTGCCACCAGGTCGAACAGAAAAAGCCACATCCAGGTTCCATGGGTTCCTCTTTAGGAAGTAGAACATTTGAAATCTTTTCTCAGTCTCTGTTCTTGCACTGACTGTGAAAAGGTCACCAGCGACATCCCAATTACCACACATTGGTTTCCAATCTGTCCTCATCCGACCTGACTTCTGTGGCATCTGATACCTTCCCACCTCCTTCTGGTAACTGCCTCCCCCTCAGACTTACACATCTCCCCCCTCTCTCCTGCACCCCAGTCCATAGGACCATTTGGATGCCCCACTTTTGCTTCCAACTCAATATGTATAAATGGTAAGTTATCCCCACCGCCATAAGAGGTTGGGCTCCCTGGGTGGACGCCTTCATTTCTGTTCACGAAACACCCTGCTCCACATCTTCTGGGAACAAAACCTTGGCTCCTCTTGGCTGCTCCCTTCCCTTGTCCCTCACAACCAACCACTGGATCCCAGCCATTCTGCCTCTTCATGGAGTTCCTGGGCCACCCACCGCTGACCCACTAGTTCAGGCCCTTCCTGCATTAACTCTGGACCAGCTACTGCCAGCCTTTCTCCTACAGTCTCTTCCTTGGGGAAACCCATCCCACACTTCAGTCATAGGTGAATCTCCCCCCAAAAGGTGCTTAAATCAGTTTCTGAAATTTTCAGTGGTTCCCATTGATAGGAAACACCAGGCTCCTTTGCTTGTCAGTCAAGAGACTTCATTTGGCCTCCATCTAACCTGGCCAGTTCATAAGGGCCTATTAACCATTCCCTGGACCCTGTAATTCAAGGGGATCCCATCTCCCCTGCAACTGGTTTCCATTAGGGGGAAGCTCCCCTGGGGGAGGACAGACTTCTCTGACGGCGGGTTTGGGAGAAGGAACAGGGCCTCATAGCCCAGCCCCTCTCTCTTCCCTCTTTATCTTGAGAGCCAAGCTGGCCACTCGGTGGACACAGGCCCATGTTTTCAGAGTCAGCCCCTCCCACATGGAGGCCTGTGGGAGTCCCAGGCTGCCGGCGAGTGTGCTAGGAAGCCACCCCCCTTATGTCAGTGCTACCAACATCCTCCAATACCAGATTTTTCAGTAATAAAAGTGATTGTGTATATATATATATATATATGTGGTTGGCCAAAAAGCTCGTATGAGTTTTTCCATAGCATCGTATGGAAAACCCGAATGAACTTTTTGACCAACCCAATATTTGCCTCCCATCTACCTTATTCCCTTTCCTATTTCTCAGGAAGGGAAGAGAGGAGCTCCTAGTTGGGTCCCTTTTTACCCCAGCAATACTCGCTGCCTCTGGGCCCTGCTCCTATCACTCCCCCCTCCTAGGAACGCCCGTTATCTCTCTCCATCCGCCTAGCTCTCACTGCCATCAAGACCCTCCTGAAGTCCCACAGCACCATGATGCTTCCCCGGCCCGCATCTCCCTTTCCTCCGCAGCCACAGCCCCGGGCTACACCTGTTGCCTAGCAATGGTGCACTGCCCCGTAGTATTCCCGGATACCGCGTCTCGCACTCTGGTGGAAATTCTCACCCGTTTGAATTTTGCCTCCCTGGTGAATTACACCTGAGGGCAGGTACATTCCCTTCAGCTCGTTATCACTCTTACCTTCCACAGCACCTGCACGGGGTCCTGTTCAATGTACGCTCCGGGCAGCTGGGGTGTTTTAATTTAGCCACTGACAGTTCACAGGTGGCTTCCCACGTCCCCATCTTAGTCCCAGATGCCGTGGAGACCCCAGCGTGTGGCTTCAAGGCAACACCGGCATACCCTTCAATTTCTGATACTCTGTAGCCTCGATAGCAACTCCACCCCCAAAAAAGTGGCGACAACCACCATGACTCAGGCAGCTTTTGGAAACCCTTTTCTCTGACCACACGTCTATTCTGTCCCAAATAATTTTGTCTTGAATAACGAGCAGAGTACGAGCTAGCAAGGTCGTAACATGGGCGTGTTCACTTGCATCTCCCAGGCACCTATAGGCTCCTTCAGAACTTCTGTTCTTTTGGCCTCCCCAGTGGTGCTGGGGCTGTGTAAAGGGAGGGATGCTCGGGGAAGACTTGTTAGCTCGATGTTTGCTTAACAATGGGAATGATCTTCAAACTTGATTGATCAGGGTTGCATTTGTTCTCAGATTATGCAATGTAGTATTTGGTTACTTGAGGTTAAACTTTATGCTTTAGTTGCAGATACAGTAAAGAACCGAATGATGTATATAAAACTAACTTAGGGTACGTGTGTATGTGTAAGAAAGAATGAAAGAGAGACAGGGAGGGACAAAGAGATTGCCTAGGGGCAGTCTATAAACAAAGTACCATTCACATGGGCAAAATGTTTCTCATATCAGGCATTTTGCAATTCCCTAAGCCTTCATGAGCACTGAATTGATAGATACACCTCTGATTCCAGGCAACAGTTGGTGAAACAAACCATACGTTCCTGTCTGGTGCACGGGGTCCAGAGAGAGCCCATTCTAACCGAGAACAAAGGTTTGTGCGTGCAATTCCATGCACAATGCAGCATAATGATTGACAGACTCACTGTGAGGCCAAGTTGGCCTCATCTGGCCTTTCTTAAGTGCAATATGGTAGGCATAACATGCCATATGAATGCAGAACTCCTGGCAAGACCTGCAAAGGAGACAATGCAGCTGGCAGCCTGACACTGGAGCAGCTGGGAGGGGAAGGCTTGGTTTCTACACATTAACACATTTGACATTTGGTATCTAAAGGGGAGAGCTAATAAATAACCCGCCAATGATGACACTCTGAAATGACAGCTTTTATTACCAGCCAGTTAATCCTCCACACCAGCTCTGTCCCTTCAGGCCACCTGGTGTTACATTCTTATTTACTTATTTTTATTTTCCTGGGGCCTGAACTTGGAAAGTTTGTCTTCTGCCAGTGTCATATTTTGAAGCTGATTCAAGGACTAGGGCAGTGGCTGGTTGTAGGTAATTCAGCACTAAGGTCTGCAGAAAATGGGCGATTTCAGCAGGTGGTCTTGAGTTTGGGGTTCACCTCCAAGAAGACAGTCATCCTGAGACCAAAGGAGTAGAAGAAATTCACCTCTTGATTGCCACCTCTTTTCAGAACCAATATGCATAGTTTCTGCCTCAACTGAATCCCAAACATTTATTGAGCATCTACTATGTGCCCCCATAATATATGTTCTGGGGATATGAAAATAGGCTATTTACATAAAAAAGAATGAAATAATGCCATTTGCAGCAACATGGATGGACCTAGAGATGATCATACTAAGTGAAGTAAGTCAGACAGAAAAAAACAAATACAATATCACTTATTTGTGGAATCTAAAAAATATGTTACAAGTGAACTTATTTACAAAACAGAAACAGACTCACAGACGTAGAAAACAATACTATGGTTACCAAACAGGAAAGTCGGGGGAGGGGAGGGATGAACTGGGAGTTTGGGATGAACAGATACACACCACTATATATAAAACAGATAAGCAACAAGGACCTACTGTATAGCACAGAGAACTATATTCATAATAATAACTTATAATGGAAAAGAATCTGAAAAAGAATATATATATATATATAACTGAATCACTTTGCTGGACGCTTGAAACTAACACAGCATTGTAAGTCAACTGCACTTTAGTAAAAAACATTTTTTTAAATCAGGCTGTGTAAAGATGCAGCCCATTCTTTTAAGGCCAAGGCTGACAACAGCAGAGGAGGCCCTCACGTAAGAAATCTCAATAGTGGGATATGAGCTATAACAGGAATAGACACAGAGTGCTGTAGGGTGAGAGAAGAGCAGGTAATTCCTTCTTCCTTGGAGGATTAGGAGGAAGCTGCCCAGAACTGTGAAGGGTCTGAGATGCTACCCTATTTGCAAGGTGACAGGTCAGCAGGGGTTATGAACTGAATGTTTGTGTCCCCCTGCCACAAATTCATACATGGAAGCCCTACTCCCCCATGTGATGGTATCTGGCGGTGGGCCCTTTGGGAGGTAAACGGGTGGGATCTCACCATGAGATTAATGCCCTTATAAGAAGAAACCGGAGCTCTCTCTCACCACCATGTGAGGACAGGGTAACAAGGAAGAGAGCTCTCATCAGAACCCGACCACGCTGGCACCCTGACCTTGGACTTCCAGACTCCAGAGCTATGAGAAATAAAAGTCTGTTGTTTAAGTGACCTAGTCTACGGTATTTTGTTTTAGCAGTCTAAGCTGACTAAGGTAGCCAGTCCCAGTTTCATGGATGCTTCCAGAAGGCACAAGCCTCCTGGGTCAGAGACAAAGGACTTTATGACTCACAGCAATAGCCGTAGGCAAAGTGTCAGCTTTTGTGCAGTTTCCCCAAGCCCAATTCCCTCAGTGACACAAAGAAGGCCAAGCATCCCCTGTACACACAGAGAGGAACCCTCAGCTTAGGGAACTCAAATATTTTATAGTGAGCAGTCAACACACCTGTCCTTCGCCCTGGAGGAAGACATTCATTCACTCTGTCTTCCAGACTGTGTGTTACACAAAAGAGAGTCTGGAACAAAATAAGAGTGCCTCTGTTCATGTGCAAAGAATTCTCCCCTGGAGAACTAGCTCCCAGCAGAGGTCATCAAACCAGTGAATGTCAGAGCCCATCAAAGGAGTTTCTAAAGCCCAAGGCACATTCGAAGAAAGAAGCAGGAATTTTCTCAAGGGTTCATTTCTCTCCATTCGGGCTATCTATAGGATCCTCTTAAAATACAATCCACTTCCTGGAGAAACAGCTGAGGAACAAGGAGCCATGGAAAGCAGGCTGTGTGCAGAAAGCCGGGGCGCAGAGTGCAGGTGTATCAGAAGTGAGGCAGGAAGAGACATCCCAGGCCCTTCATGGTCTGGTCTTTGCCCAGGTCTCCAGCCTTGTGTCTGCCAGCTTCCTGCCTCATACTTTGTACTCCTAGCACTTCCAGATGCTATGGTCTTGGTTCTGCACCTTGCTATTTCTCTCACCCCTTTATCGTTTACTTTTTACCCTCAAACTCACTTCACTTGACTCACTCCTCGCCCTTTAAGAACTGGCTCAAATAGTGTTAGCTGTAGGCACCTCTTACATCACCTCACCCAGCCTGAGGTCCCTTCTCTGTGCTTCCTGTAACCTCTGTGCCCACCTCTCTCGCTATCCTTCTATACATTCTTAGTTTTCTGTGTGTATTTTTCTCCCCACTAGACTCTGGGGTATCTAGAGCAATGAATTTTCCTTGTGCTCCTATCACAGCACCCAGCACTGAGCCATTACCCAACAAACACTCACTAAATGAATGACTCTCACCTTCTCTTCCACACCATCCTTGACATCATAAGTCTGGGTCTACAAAAGTCTAAAGATCCATTAGCAAATGTGAAGATTACAGAAGAACTCAACCACGTGCCATGGAAAGCTCATTTATTTTCAAGTAGCCCCCAAAGGGTCATGAGGTAGTGAAATTTAGTTCTTTTTCTCCACTATTATTTTTTTTTTTTTACTATTTCCCCCTTCTTCCTCTCCTGAAATGCAGTCATCAACTGCATCAACCTCTGTCTCTCTCTCTTTTTCCTTTATTTCCTTCTTCCTTGCTTGGGGCTTGATCATGCCAGTTGCAGGCAACAGTCATGCATAACCCTCCTGGTGTCTTAAAGGTGCCACTCATCTCTGTTATACAGAGGAAAAATGAGAGACAGAAGATGCCCTGTTGGTTCCAAACCTTTGATTCTGTTTTGAGAGTTGATGATGAGCATTGGTGATAGACACCCCTGAGAATCTGATGAAATACATAGACCTTCTCTCCCCCCAAATGTATATCCCACCTACCCACAACATTTTGCAGACAATTGCTGGGGTTGAAAGAAGCCCATAGTCTCCAAGTTAAAAAAAAAAATCACTAAACAAGGCACCCAAAGTAAGTGCCTTCACTACTTTAATTTCCCTATGTCCTCAGCTTCCGCAGTGATAGCACACACCCTCTCAGGAGAAGGCTCACCCCTGCAGCTCTTGTAAAGTGAACCAACCATCAAATATGACAAAGGCAACTGTGGTGCAGATGGTGTGTGACCATTTGACAACTTTGGCCTCACTGCATGGGAGTGATAAATAGGCAGTGAGGCCATGAAAAGAGTTTCCAGCCATCTTTAGGCCTGTGGAAGTTCAGCTTGACCTAGAAATTCTGCATTTATTATTTCTACCTCCTCCCACTCCTGGCCATTTTGTGGTACTTCTGCTATTGCAAGTCTTATTGAACTGGCAAAATTGAGTCCTATGTGTCATAAATACATTCCCTGTGTGCGCCCGCATCTGCCAAGGAACACAGGTTTCCCTGAAAATAAAACAGAAGTGTAGAAAGAAGGAGAAAGACATCTTATATGCTGGATTGATAATCTGAGTTCAGCCATAGGCACCTGTTTAGCCCACAGGGCTGTTCCTACCTTTGAAGGTAGGAACTACATCGTGGTCGTATCTGCACCCCCCGACTCAACATATAATAGGTGCATGACAGATAAGTGCCTGATAAACAAATAAATGAGTGAAAGGACGTTTATAGTCCGAAGTTCACAATTAATGGCTGGTGCCTCACGATGTCTTTTCTCTCCAAAGGTGCAGAAATTTACTGTATCCCGCAGCCCCAAATCCATCTCCAGTTTTCAGCATAAAATTCATGCCACGCTTTTACCTATGCTCTTTCTCCCTCAACTTCAGGGGGTCTTAAATGTTTGGGGGCCAGAGCAAAATGAAACCCTTCAGAGGGAAGTGACACCATGAATCATGCTTGTTACGGACTGAATGTCCATTCATTGTTAAATCCTAACCCCCAGCGTGATGGTCTTAAAAAGTGGGACCTTTGGGAGGTGAATAGGGCTTGACGGTGGGGGTCCTTATGATGGGATTAGTGTCCTTATAATAGAGACCCCAGAAGCTCCATCACCACTTCCACCATGTGAGGATATAGTGAGAAGTTAGCTGTCTGTGAACCAGGAAGCTCTCACCAGACACCAAATCTACCAGCATCTTGATCTTGGACTGCCCTGCAGAATTGTGAGAAATACATTTCTGTCGTTTATAAGCCACACAGTCTATGGTATTTTGTTATAGCAACCTGAACAGACTAAGGCAATGGTATTAATTGAACCCACTTTGTATTCTGCTTTCTGGGCTCTGTTGACTCCTGTACCCGGACCCCACCCCCCACTCACTGGTCCTGTGAGTCCCCCGGTCCTATGGGTTAGCCCCAGGACAGGACGAGCATCCCACACCTGCATGTCCCCAGAGTTGGTCATCTGCACATGTTGTCACAGTGGTCCTCATACCAAACCCTCCACTTGACAGCAGGATGGCAGCCTCCACCCCGACCCTGTCCTGGGGTCTCCCTGTGGGTGTCTCACCTCTGCTCAGGGACAATTCCACTCAGATCTCCCTCTGGTCTCCACATCAGGCCTCCTTCACGTCTGCCCCCCTCCCCAAGTCTAGAGCTTGGCCAGTTCTGCTGAGGGGCCCTGAAGCCCCAGGGCTCTGAAGCCACACTGGAGCTATGGGGGGAGGACAGAGCCCAGCCCCCGACCCCCAACTCTGTCATCTGGATGTACTAGAGTCTCATGTGGTCTCTCATGGATTCACCTCTCTCAGCCTCTTGTCTTAGCCTCATCCTCTAAGGGGCATCAAAGCATCCAATACTAGGAAGTGGTGGGTGTGGTAGAAACGCTACCTCTTCACCTCCATTCTCCCACGCTCTACCATCTCCCCTCCCTCCTCAGCTCAGGTGCCCCCAAACTCCTCCTTCCTCCTTCTCCTTTAGTCCAAAGATGCAGGTCGAAACATGCAAGATGAATAACCCACTGTCAGGGGCAGCCCCTTGGAAGGGAGAGCTGTCACCTGTCAGCCCACCCTCAGGTCTCTCCCACTCATAGCATCCAGGGCTACGAGGAGCTGTGAGGCAGACAGCTCCATCCTGCTTGTAAGTGGCCCCTGGCCCCACCCCCATCTCCTGTCTACCTGATTACGTCAGATGAAATCAACATCAAATGAGAGAAGGAGAGGAGCAACGCTTTCCTTTCAGGATAATGAAACATGAGGGAAGACAGCAAAGGTTCTGCGCCCAGAATCTGTCTCAGATGTTAATTTTGTCTTGTTTCATTTTAACATGAGCTGAAAGGATCCCTCCTCTGGCCTGGAAGCCTCCACCAGGGGCGGTCAGCACAGTTAAGGAGAGGGTGTGTGGCCGGGCCTGGGGATCCGGGCGTTGTGCCATCCTTAATAGTAAGGAGAAAGGTCTCCCAAATCCTGAAGAGTTCACAAGCAAAGGTCTGCGTTAGTGGGTCCTTCCAGCCACTGCCGATTAGAATCAGAAATCCATGGCCAGATCCCCCAGCAGCAACGGAAATAGGAACTCATGTGTTTTGGCCCAAAGGGAAATGATGTCATTCCATTTTACCAAAGTTTGAGCAATTTGTTCTTGACACAATAGATAGATGGTGGATAACAGGTAGATAATAAAAATAATAATAAAGATAGATAGATAATAGATGATAGATAGATAGATAGATAGATAGATGATATGCAACCAAGGTGAACAATAAGGAGCTCTGGACTTGCATAAATAACTTCAAGAGAATGAATCTGTAGAAAGAAAGAAAAGGTCTCTGTTTCCTTTTTCCATTTTACCCTGAAAGCCATTCGCTTTCTCTAAGAAAGGTATTTTCTTTAAGAGGGCCACTGCTTCCAATTGTAACCTGTTAAACTATTCCTTTTTTTTTCAAGACAGCAGATTTGTCCCTGCTTTGGTTTTATTTAATTTTTCTGACACTTTAGTATGCGCCTCTGCCAATGGCCAGGAAAGATTTGGTGACAATTCTGAAATGGTTTCTCAACATTGGCTCGACTGCTATTTGGGGCCTGAGAACTCATTGTCGTGAGGCTGTCCTGAGCATTGTGAGTTGTTTAGCAGCATTCTTCACCTCTACCCAGTGGAGACCAGTTGTGACATCCAAAAGTGTCTTCAGACATTGCTCAATGTCCCTTGGGAGGCAAAATTGCCCCACTCGGGAACCACAGTTCTGAAACAATAGGGCTGTGGTGACGGGGAATCTCAGTCACCCCCAGTGAAGTGGACACAGTATTTTTAAACTCTCCAGAAGTTGGAGGAGTCACACCTGTGCCTTTTCATGCACGTCCCTGTACTTGTGCAAGAAATGGGAAAACAACCATTGTCTTAGTAAGTCCCTCTGTGTGGCCAGAATAAAGGAATGGAGGAAACCTTTCAGGAAAAGAAATCGAAAGACACTTGTACATCCAAA
The DNA here is from genome assembly GCF_028564815.1 of Eubalaena glacialis. NCBI lineage: Eukaryota > Metazoa > Chordata > Mammalia > Artiodactyla > Balaenidae > Eubalaena > Eubalaena glacialis. The sequence continues at coordinate 12,803,751 of NC_083721.1, read as the reverse complement.
ATGATCAATGAATGGCAACCGCAATCTTCAGTCACTTAAACACTGCAGGCTTCTGTTTTCTACCATGAGGTGAAGAGGGAGCCCATCAAAGCCCCCTCAGCCCTGCCCGTGCTGTGTTCCTTCCCCTCTACGTGGAAAGCACTTGATTCACCTGCCCATACCTAGAGTTCAAGGGAAACAGGATGCATTCATTCAACAACCACTGAGATCTGTGCCTTGTCAGGAGGTGGATACAAAATGGGTTTGTTACAGAACTCAGCTTCAGCTGCTCACTACTCAAAAGCCAAGACTTGAGAGAAAAGTGTTGGTGGGAAAAGCAAGCCTGCTCTATTCAGAAGCCCGGCAACCTGGGAAAAAGGCAGACTCATGTCCAAGAATCAACTCCCAACTACTGATCGGGGGCAAGAGGTGTTAAAGGGGAGTTTCAGGCGTGCACAGGCGAAGGGAGGGGGCTACGTGCAGAACAGCACAGTCAGCTGTGATGGTCATCTTGAAATTGATCATGCGGTGGTCTGATCAGCGTCATCTTGATTGTTTTATTTATTTATTTATTTATTTATTTTTTATGGCTGTGTTGGGTCTTCGTTTCTGTGCGAGGGCTTTCTCTAGTTGTGGCAAGCGGGGGCCACTCTTCATCGCGGTGCGCGGGCCTCTCACTATCGCGGCCTCTCTTGTTGCGGAGCACAGGCTCCAGACGCGCAGGCTCAGTAGTTGTGGCTCACGGGCCTAGTTGCTCCGCGGCATGTGGGATCTTCCCAGACCAGGGCTCGAACCCGTGTCCCCTGCATTGGCAGGCAGATTCTCAACCACTGCGCCACCAGGGAAGCCCTTGATTGTTTTAAGTACAGTTAATCTTCAATTCCAGGATTGTTTTGTTCCCATTCTCTCTCTTTTTTTTTTTTTTTTTTTTTTTTTTTGATTAACAAGTATACTTTTAATTACTCTAGGGCTAATATATAAAATAAAGGTAAGAGACAAAAAGCATTAAATTTTGGAGTGGAAAGGATTCAGAGATAATCTAATTCAGTGTTTTACAATCTGTGGGTTCCAAGAGTTCCTGCAAAGGGTCTGCAATTCCATATGCACATTTACATTTTCTCCACTTATGGAATTAATGATATTTACACTTAACCCTACAACTCCCCACCACTGCTGAATTTTAAAATCACAAGCCCCTTTACTTGAACAGACTAAGAACTATTGATCTAGTCCAATTCTCTGTTAATTAGAAGCAGAGCTGTTGTTCCCATTTTCTTGAGACCAGTTCTTGGAGTTGTGCAAGATGGAGCAGCTTCTGTCGTGGCTACAGTCTGGTCATCATGTAGTTAACTTCTTCCACCTGGTGGCGGTTTCAGTATCTATAAGACAGCTCACAGGATACGGCTCAGGATATTATCTGTAGCCCTTGAGGACGAACAAAAGGTCCTTGACTTTGTTTAATGGCTGAACTATTATTGTCTTTTTTGACTGTTTTCTTTTGCTTCTGCATTTTCTCACTTCTCTGATTAAATTTATTCTTTGGCTGAAGTTTTTCTACAGACAAGAGGCAGGGGGAGGACATGGGGGGAGGGTGTGTCCCAGGAAGGCCCCATAGGGTCCTGCTCAGTTACAGTTTCTCTATAAGGACAGTTAGGTACAAATCAGTGCAAAAACGCTTACATCCCGCCAGAAGAAGCAGAAGTATCTACTCCTATTTTGTATGTGCCTGAGTCTTCGCGCAGGCACTGCTTTTTCCTTCCTCCACTCACCACGTGACTCAATCAATCCCTGGCAGGGACCCCTTTGGCCATCTGGTGAAGCCTATGGACGCTTCCTCAGCAAAAAGTTTTGAAATTCGTGAAATAAGACACATAATGTTACAAAGGGAACCAACTATATTGAAAGACAGTTATCGAAAAGATGATCAACCGTGATATAGTTATATCCGCGTTTCTTTATGAACACGCTACCAAGGTCTGGGGCAGACCTAATAATTACAACCCTTTTGGAGTGGTGATGAGCACAGCTGATACTCTGAGGTGTCTGCCTTAACTGTTGTGTGATACAAAATAGATCTGTGATGTCTATTGGTTTCAAAGCTGAAGGCACTATTAATACTACTGGCCTATGTTTGTCATTAAAGGAAACATTCAATTTCAGGTAGAGGACAGTTAAAATAAAACTACAAGTTCTTAGATCAAGTTCACCAACCTCTTGAATTTGCAGGTCCGTAGATTCCAGTAGATTCCGGAGCCCTGGTGTAGGAACACTGCTTGCCTTATCACAGGGACCGGCTGGTGACCCAAGCTGGCCAGTCCTGTCCCTGTGGACTTTTTCAAGGAGGTGAGTTTTAAAGGGATGTGAGTTTTTCAGGGATGAGTAGTTGACCCGAACCAGACCAATCAGGGTCCTCTCTGGAACTTTTCTGGCAAAACTCTCAAGGAAGATTTTCTCTGTACACAGAGGATATTGTGGGCGTATTATTTTTAAATATAGACTTCATGCTCCAGAGAAACCTGAAGGAATGGAGGAAGGGAGGGGATGCTTTAAAATTCTGGTCTGGGACTTCCCTGGTGGCACAGTGGTTAAGAATCCGCCTGCCCATGCAGGGGACACAGGTTCAAGCCCTGGTCCGGGAAGATCCCATGTGCCGTGGAGCAACTAAGCCCGTGCACCACAATTACTGAGCCCGCGAGCCACAACTACTGAAGCCCGCATGCTTAGAGCCTGTGCTCCGCAACAAGAGAAGCCACCGCAATGAGAAGCCCGGGCACCGCAATGAAGAGTATACCCCGCTCGCCGCAACTAGAGAAAGCCCACGCGCAGCAATGAAGACCCAACGCAGCCAAAAATAAATGAATAAATTTATATTAAAAAAAAATTCTAGTCTTTCTGTGATGGTTCATTTTATGTGTCAACTTGCCTGGACAATGGGCTGCCCATATATCTGGTCAAATATTATTCTGGGTGTGCCTGTGAGGGTGTTTCTGGATGAGTTTATCATTTGATTCAGTGGACTGAGTCAAGGAGATGACCTTCCCCAGTGGGGTGGATGCTTCAGGCCTCATCCAACCCAGTGAAGGTCTGAACAGCAGAAAAGGCTGAGTAAGGGAGACCTCACTCTCTCTGCCTGACTGTCTTCAAGCTGGGACATCGCTCTTCAGCCTTCAGACTCAGACTCGGACTAGGACCACACCATCGGCTCTCCTGGGCCTCGAGCTCGCCAACTGCAGAGCTCAGGACCCCTCAGCTACCATAATCACGTGAGCCAATTCCTTATAATAAATCTCTCTACATTTCCCATTTGTTCTGTTTCTCTGGAGAACCCCAGCTAATAACCATCTAGGCCTAAGTCCATGGTACAAATGTTGGGTTTGTGTGAGATGGGGTGCATGCAGACAGAAACAGCCTACAGTTTCCACTTCCCAGGGAAGGGATCTATCCTTTATAATATCTTAACCCCAGGGCAGTAGGATTAAAAAAAAAAAAAAAAAAAAGACTTATTGAGAATAACTGAGCCCACCCTATGGCATGAACTAATACAAGTTTACTGTGTGGCAAATACTAATCCCATAAACTGAGAGTAACATACCGCGTGGTTCTGGGGTTCAGTTCCAAGCCCTTCATACTGTGGTCCTGGAAAACACCTCAGTCAGAAGTAGCTGAGGGACAGCCTGCTTCTAAATGGATCCCCTGCTTCTCTCCTCCCCTGGTTGCTGACTCCCCGGCGCTGGCAGGGGTCCCGTGAGTGTGTGTGTCTTGTCTGCAGGGAGCCAAGGCTGGTAGCCCAGGTGAGGGGAAGAGAAAGGCAGGAAGTAGGCATCTCATATTGGAGTGTAGAGTCAGGGCTGAAGGCTTAGGGATGTTGTAGAGAAGACCCAGGGGTCGAGAGAGCCAGGAGGAGGGGTCCTGGTGAGGTCCTGGGACGAGGCTGCTGGCTGGGTATTGTCTGTTTTCCCAGCACAGCCTGCGGGTGGGAGGATGGCTGGGACTGAAGGGCCAGGCACTGGGGGCACTTGGCATCACCCAATACACTTACCTGGAGCCAGTTCAGGACCCAACCCTTCCTTCTGTCATGGTCGCCACTCCGATAGCAGAGATGTTTAGTCTTCCTGTCTGTAACGAATCCACATTCAGACTCCAAGGCATGGGCTCATCACCTGCTGTGTTTCTACAGCACCATGCAGCTGGGTGATCCCATTTTTGACTGCATAGATCTACGCCCTCAGGTGTGACCTCTCCCAGGGGCACTTGGGTGTGGCCTCGCCTCTGTTCAAAACATAACACTGAAAAATTAAAATAAAATCAAACATTGATAAATTAGGAGTTTGGGATTAGCAGATACAAACTACTATATAAACAACAAGGTCCTAGGTGGGAGAGGGAGGGTGGGAGGGAGGGAGATGCAAGAGGGAAGAGATATGGGAACATATGTATATGTATAACTGATTCACTTTGTTATAAAGCAGAAACTAACACACCATTGTAAAGCAATTATACTCCAATAAAGATGTTAAAAAAAACCAAACAAACAAGGTCCTACTGTATAACACTGGAAACTAGATTCAATATCCTGTAATAAACCATAATGGAAAAGAATCTAAAAATATATATATAAAAAATATATACGTGTGTGTGTGTAACTGAATCACTTTGCTGTACAGCACAAACTAACACAACATTGTAAATCAACTATACTTCGATACAAAATAAAATCAAACATTACAAACACTGACTCAGTCACCCAACACTGCGTTTTCATTTTGTGAGTGAAAAAAAAGTTGCAAAATGTTTCAGGAGAGTTAGGACAGGAAAGTCCTAATTTAAGGATGTCCATTAAGGTGACAATCTTTAAAAAAAAATGACCTGCTACAGTTTTCTGTTAATACCCCGGTTGAGTTTCTCTTCACCGTGTTAGACTTTGGGGAAGTCTGGGATCAGGATAGCTTTCAGAATGAAGACAATTTCTAAGCCAAGCACTCTCTTCACAATATCTGTCCTCACTGGTTCAAAAAAGACATTGTCCTGTGGTGGTTCCTTATGTTAGATTGAAATCTACCCTCATAGCTGTAGCCCTCTGAGGTTTTGCTACCTATTTCTTCCCCAATACAGTGCGGTTGACATGAGCTGCCCATCTACAGGTGTTGCATGATTTGAATCTCCACATCTGTCAATAAGTTCCAGCCATAGCCAAACAGATAATAAAGCCTAGGGACCCAAGAAGAAAGGTTTTTAAATGGATTCAACATTTCTGGTTCGCTTGCAGCATTTGGGAAAAGGTCCCAGGATCCCTAAGGCTGAAACTGCACATTTTGGGCAACTTCACACAAATGAAATAAACCAAAATTAGAAATATTTAGATCGCTTCTGGAAAAACCTTCTGCCTGCTCTCTGATTAAAGCACAGCCAGCAGAGGAGAGTTTCCTTGTCATCTCCTCCCTTTTCATCCTGAGGGTGGCAAATGCATTTCAGACTCCCTGGAGCTTCGAGTCAAGGAGAGGAAAACAATCTAGAGCGAAGTGGTAGGGGGCGAACTCCAGCCACAGAGCTGTTTTCTCCACCAGCACCTCATGCTTGGCCCATACCCGGCCTTGGTTGTTTTTAGTCCCTTGTCGTGCTTCTAATTCCAAAGAGACGGCTATTTTGTTTGGCTTTCGTTGCATTACTCGTGCGGTGCAACGTCTGTGTGGCCACGTGTCCAAGAAAGCGAAATCAAAGAGATTAAAAACAGATCTGTCTAGAGAACAGGTGTCGAGCATTATCTAATAGCAAACTAAATATAAAAAGAGAGACTAATTAGAGTTCTGGCATCTCTCCTGCTGTCGGCCGCACGGCTCTTTAACTCTTGAAATTGCTGCTCAGGCTGAAGACCAGAACTCATGGGAAAGGGGAGGCAGTGACGCCGTATTCCTATACTCCGGGGGGGGGGGGGGGGTGTGTGTGTGTGTGTGTGTGTGAGGGAAGGAAGGGGGTCAGGGATGGGGTGGTATTGCCTGACAATGCCAAACCATGAGAAACAGTGATAAGAAGCTGCTTGTTCTGGTGAGAAAAATCCAGTCTTCTAGAATCTTGTTCCTCAAACGGTGGTCCTCAGACCAGCAGCATCAGTCTTGCGGAGCTTGTTAGAAATAGTCTTGTGCTCCATCCCAGAGGTACTGAATCAGAACCTGTATTTCCAACAAATGATTGCCATTAAACATTAGCGTTTCAGAAGCACCATTCCAGGAACTGAGGTGGGATGGATTGGCACCTGCGGGGGGATGGGGGATGGGGGATGGGGGAGGGTAAGGCTGAAGGAGGTGTTGCTTGAAGGGGCAGGTTTGGTTGGGATACTTGGAGGTTGCCTAATACAGGGGTCGGCGCAATTTTTCTGTAAAGGTCCAGATAGTAAATATTTTAAGTTTTGCAGGCCACGTGGTCTCCGCCACAACTAGTCACCTCTATCCCTGTAGCGCTGCAGCCACAGCCATTATGTAAACAAATGAGTATGGCTGTATCCAGCGAAACTTTATTTACAAAAATAGGCACTGGACCTGATTTGGTTTACAGGCAGTAGTTTGCTGACCCCTGGTCTAAGGGAACAAGTTTGTCTTCATACAGTGTGGAGTATTCTAGACCGGGTGAGGGTTTGATTGCACCTGATGCCAAGACTCTGGGTCTCACTAATTTCTGAACCCCTGTCTGTCAATGAGGCAGAATAATTTAATTCAGAGCTTTTTTTTTTTGAAAATGAAGAACATGAGATCTAGCCGTGTTCCTCAAATATGCTCCTTATTCTGAAAAATACTACAAACTCAGGTTATTTCACAGGCTACTTGGAACACACAGTATCTTCTGAGATGAGCTTCAGTAAGTAGGAGAACCAGAGAAGGAAGAAGTTGGCTACCTAGGGTAAACCATGCCTAGCTCTCCAGAAATCGTGAGCATTTTTGTTCAGCTGTAAACTATAGAGCTGGGGTTGATGTCCTCTCCTTACTTTTGCATTTTATGCCCAGTCCTCTCGGCTGCCCACAACAACCCCCATCAGGATGTCTGCCAACCTGGGCTTCACACTGATGCCTCTTTCTCGGTCTGCCACCTGGGGCATCTGGATCACAGAAAGTTGTGGAGGAGGAAAAGAATCACCAAAAAGATTGCCAGCCAGAGGCCCTGCAGTGCTGGGTTAGCAGGAACCATTGCCTGAGATTTCTCTGCAAAGATTAGCTGGGTACATGCAAAGGGCATACAAAAACTTCTGGGCCCCCGTTAACTTTCGTGACCTCAAAGCAACCCTGGGTAAAATTCCATTATCTTGGTTTGGGTTCCCCCAGGAGCAGACCCTGAGACTGAGATTCTAGTGCAGGTAGTTGATTTGGGAGGTGAGCCCAGAAAACTCTGGTGGGAGAGTGGGGACACGAGACAGAAAAAGGAAGAAAGCTGCTAAGTTATATGCTATAAAGCCAGTGACTACTGTGGGCAAGTGGAGCTCTATCTTGCCCCCAGGACCCCAGGGGAACCCTGGCAGCCAATGTAGAACCTGCCTCAGAATTATCTGCCAGAGAGGCAAGGGAGCCGGGGTTTTGATACACCGACCCCATCAGGCATTGGGTGAAGGACGCTCCTGGATGTGAAGAGGAGGGGAACGTTAATTCCCTGGAACATCCTTCCAGCCTGCCCCACAGGTAAACAGAGCAGTTCTCAGCGGCTGTAGGAAGCCCTCAGGCAGAGTCACAGGTGCTGGCCAGATGGAAATCAGGCTGGTGTGCAGAGAAATGCTGAGTACAGAGAGGTGACATTTGGGGCACCAGCAGCATCTGCCATGTCATCATAGACCATAGTCTCCTCCAAACATATAACTGAGTACAGACCCACAATAAAAGACACAGAGGGAATCTGTGTCAGCGTGGGCTGCATTCAGTTGCTAGTAACTGAAAATGTGACTAAATAGTGGCTTAAAGATATTATAGGTTTTGTTTTCTCATAAAACAAGAAATTCAGAGGTAAGCCAACCAGATCTAACATGGTGGCTCCGACAGTGCCGTCAGAGATGCAGCCTCCTTCTGTCCTGCCATCAGCCATCTTTACTGTGTGGCTTCGATCCTCACGTTGGTCAGCTAATGGCTGTAAGATGTCTGCTCCAGCCCCAGCACCCTGCCCATGGTCTAGTCAAGAATCAGAGGAAGAACAAAGGCCGAAAGCTTCATGCCAGCTGAGTGAGCTCCATTTAAAACAGCTTTCCCAGAAGTCCCATCCATCTTGCATCTCATTGGTCAGAATTCTCTTATCTGTAAGGAAGACTGGGAGATGGAGATTTAATTTTAAATATGGGCATATTACTGCCCTAAACAAAATTGGGGTTCTGTTGGTAAAGGCGTAGAGGACAGTTGTTGGGTAGGAAATTAATGGTTTCTGCCACAAAAGGTTGCCTACAATATATACACTTTGATGTTGACATATAAACAACCTGAGCAAAAAACATATGTATATGTAGCTAACCAAAACACTTCACTACACACAGAAGTATTCGACTGAGGATAAAGAGAAGGAAAACTAATCTAAGCAGGACGAAACTTCTTCAGAGCAGGCAGCTAACTTGGCAGACTCTGTCATTGCAGATGCCATATGATTTGTTGTTCACTCAAATGAATGGCTTATCTTGCAAGTTTGGCCCAGTATTTGAATAAAGTTGGCCAGTTTCTGTGAAATGGGGTGTGATGAACCCAAGTTGATGAATCAGAAGCAAGAATGATATTTCTCTAATAGTGTGGATTTTTTTTTAAGTCAACAGTTGTGGCTCCTACTTAAACAGATTAACCTTGACTGTTTTTCTCCTCTTCCTCCCCAGACTCTATAAAAATGACAATAGAGGAAAATTTTTAATGGTAAGCCCATGAGGATGAAAAGAATGACGCAGGAGCCCAGATAGATTACAAAGTAGACGAAGGGGTGGTAAATGACTAGTAGAACTAAAGAAACCTTAGAGGAAAAATCAGAGAAGTGAGCCAGTCCCCACCCCAGGGAACCATGGGAAAGCCCAGGAAGCAGAGACAACAGGTACACAGGAAGTGAGAGGAGGTCTCGAGGCTGAAAAAAGAGGACAGTTTCAACTGTACACAAGACAAGTGAATCTCCATTTTTCCCATCCTCATCTCCTAGACCTGAGATAGGAAATTTGTTCTCTAGAGAAATTGAACTAAAGAGGCTCTCAACTCAAGGAATTAAGAAAGCAAGAGGGAAATGGGGAAATTGGGTTGAAAATATGGGAACCAAGCAAAAGTCTATTTACAAAAGGGTGGAATCCTTGTACACTTCCTCCACTCTTTCTCAGAACCCTGGAAGGCAGTTAAACTTTCCTCTTGAGAGTCTGAAGAAAGAGCCCCAGGATAAAGACCTCCAGATGTGGACATTTTCAGATTCCCAATTGAAAAGGCTGCCTCATTTTCCCCTGACTCTACAGTGAAACCTACCCATCAAGAAGCCCCTCCCCACACAGAGGATTTCCACTCAGCTCTTCCTTACCTCACTCAAATATGAACAGAAAGCTGAGTTTTGCCTGGTGTTTGAGGAAAGCCCTCAACATTAAAGACGAATACCAAAACAAACTAGGAATAAAGAAACCCTGAGTTCTAGAGGTACTGTTAGAAACAGAAAAATATATGTTTTTTACAAACACGAAAAAACTTCAACAGGAAAAATCATTCCTCAGAAAGGTGAGAAGATTTTGAATTCTCGAAACAAGCACAAGGTGCTTTGTAAAACAGGATAGAAAATAGCTCTTGGGAAATTTTTTAAATTGTGGAAACACACATAACACAAAATTTGCCATCTTAACCATTTCTAAGTGCACAGTTCAGTGGCATTAAGTCACATTGTTGGACAGCCATCACTCCCATCCCTCTATCTCCAGAACACTTTTCATTTTGCAAAATTGAAGTATTTGTAGTATTGTTTACTGTTCCCATTAAACAATGACTCTCTGTTCTCCTCTCTCCCCAGTCCCTGACAACCACCATTCTACTTTCTATCTCTATGAATTTGACTACTCTGGATTCCTCCTATAAGTGGAATCATACAGTATTTGTCTTTTTGCAACTAGCTAATTTCATTTAGCATAATGTTCGCAAGGCTCATCCATGTTGTAGCATGTGTAAGAATTTTCTTCCTTTTTAAGGCTGAATAATATTCCATTGCATGTCTACACCACCATTTGCTTATCCATTCATCCATCAGTGGACTCTTGGGTTGCTTCTACCTCTTTTTTATTGTGAATAAAGCTGCTATGAACATGGCTATACAAATATTTTTCAAGACCCTGCTTCAATTCTTTTGAGTATATAGCTAGAAGTTAAATTTCTGGAACATATGATAATTCTGTTTTTAATTTTCTGAGTAACCTCTACTCTGTTTTCCTGGAAAAATTTTTTATGTAATACAAGGTTTTAAAAATACTCTCATAATAAAGGTGGGAGACAACATTAAGAAACTCTCTCAGAAAGTAGAACAAAAAGACTAGAAATATAAAACATAAAATAAAAGACAGAGGATCAATTCAGGAGGTCTAAAATCCTACCAAGAGGACTTCCAGAAAGAAGGAATAGAGAAAATAAGGAGGAAAACAATATTATTTTAAAAAGTGCATACTACTAAGTGAAAGAAACCAATCTGAAAAGGCTACATACTCTACAATTCCAACTATGTGACATTCTGGAAAAGGCAAAACTATGAAGATAGTAAAAGATCAGTGGTTGCCAGGGATTGGGAAGGGAGGGATTAATAGGTGAAGCACAGAGAAATTTTAGGGCTGTGAAAATACTCTCTATGATACCATAATGATGAATAAATGTCACTATACATTTGTTCAACCCACAGAATTTCAATACCAAGAGTGAGCCATAATGTAAGCTCTAAACTTCGGGTGATTATGATATAGGTTCATCAATTGTAACAAATGTACCTCTCTGGGGAATGTCAATAATGGGGGAGTCTGTGCATGTATGGGGGCCAAATGTACATGGGAAATCTCTGTACCTTTACCTCAATTTTGCTGTGAACCTTAAACTGCTCTTTTAAAAAAGAATAAAGGCTTAATAATAAAGAAAAAAACAGAGCAGGATATTTTCCTCAGAACTTAAGGAAATTAGTTTCCAAGTTGAAAGGGCTCACTGAGTGCTTAGTACATGTCATCATGAAATTTCAGATTCCAAAGAGACAGAAAGATATTGAAGTTTTTAGAGACTGAGAGGGGAATCAGACTACATACTAAGGGGTGAATTTAGAATGGCACCTTACTTGTCAATATTATCCTTGGAAGCTAGAAAACAAGATAGTGATACCTTTTTTTTTTTTTTTTTTTTTGTCTGTGTTGGGTCTTCGTTTCTGTGCGAGGGATTTCTCTAGTTGCGGCGAGCGGGGGCCACTCTTCATCGCGGTGCGTGGGCCTCTCACTGTCGCGGCCTCTCTTGTTGCAGAGCACAGGCTCCAGACGCGCAGGCTCAGTAGTTGTGGCTCATGGGCCTAGTTGCTCCGTGGCATGTGGGATCTTCCCAGACCAGGGCTCGAACCCGTGTCCCCTGCATTAGCAGGCAGATTCTCAACCACTGCGACACCAGGGAAGCCAAGATAGTGATACCTTTAAAATTCTACCTAAAAATGTGTTTCAACCTAGCACTCTGTGCCCAAGTAAAAATCAATCAAGTGTGAAGGTGGAATAAAAACATTTGACAAGTACAAGCCCTGGAAATTTTACCTTGCAGCACATGCTTTGAAGATACTGGGGAATTTTTTTTCTGCTAAACCAAGGAGCAAACTAAGAACTAGAAAGGCATGGATCCAATTCACTGAATTCATGGATTCAATTCAGAGAGAGGCACAAGAAAGTCTCAGGAAGAAAGTAAAGAGAAGGACAAGAACAACCATCCTGCTGAAGGTGTAGAGGCCCTAGGGAGGAAGTCAGCAGGAAGAGGAAATCAAACAAATGAATTACATGACATGTTTGCACACTTGTAAAACAAATTGTTGATGGGGCAATTAGAGGGGTTCATGGAATATGAAGCAAATGAAAAAATGAAGCAATCATTAACTCTGGGGAAAAAATAAACAAAAAAATATACAAGAAATAGAAATGTGTGTAATTACGACACTGAAAGAGTCATAAAAACTTAGATGTAATTTAACACAGCAACCCTAGAGTATAACTTTCAACAAAGGAGACGTGGCATTGATAGATAAATGTCACAGCCTTCCATGCACTGGATGGCCAGTTCTGAGAGGCAGTCTGTATACTCCTCAAAAGTCCCGGCAGGATTGAGCCACCCTTGCCTACCTCCATGACTTTACTAATACACCTTTGTATGGCTTTGTCTTTCTTCTCTGTCTCATTCTCCCAGCTCATCACTCCTGGTTTCTGGGATTGCATCTCAAATAAACTACCTGCACTGAAAACAAACCCCACTTTATTCTTCTTTCCCCACCCCCTACTTAAATCCACTCTGCAAAGCTAGTTTTTGCCCCACTATTTGAATGAAATCTAGAGCAAGTTCTCTGATTTGTATGTGTATACAGTGGTCTTTGTCAAATAATTTAAAAGCTCCCTGGCCATCAGAAATCATAAAAATGTCTTGTTTCAGTAATTAAAATCTCCAGACCTACCTAATGCCCTCTGACTATTTAGGTCTATGGCAGGTTGGCTGCCACAGGGGGTGGGCAGCTCAGCCTTGTGTTTCCTCTCTCTACTCTCAGCTTGCTAAGCAAGGGTTCTGGCCCCTTTAGGGTGGGAACAGAGGGAAGAAAAGAGAGGTAAGGGGGGCAAGAAAGACCTTATTTGATGAGTGGTGTCATGAAATGGCAAAGCTGTTTCTGAGCTGGGCGTGTATTTAAAAGATGATGCCTTCTCTTATGGTGTACTTTTGTGAGGGTTTTGGAGATACCTTCACCTCAACAATTCTTGCGGATTTCTCACCTGTAATTCTCTTGGCAGAGGCAAATGCCTTTCCCCATCTGGCCACCAATTGTTCCCCCTTTGGCTCCTGAGAATCCAGTGGTCTACCCCTCTCTTTGGGACACCATGCCCCTCCAGGCTGGCCTCTTAGACATAAGATGATCTCTCTCATGTGGGCCATCTGCCCCAGGGCTTACTGTCCTTCAACCTTTGCTCTGATGAACTTTGGGAGTGCAGGGCATCCCCAATGCTACCACCTCTTTTGTCTCCATCATCAGAGTCACAGGTCTCACCTTTAGATTTTTCAGACATGATTCAGATACCACCTACTAAGTCCCTTCGAGCTCTTGGAGATTTAGATCAGGCTCTGAGGGGACCTACTGAAGCCTCTTTTCCTAGGCTGGAGGTGAAAGAAAAGTGTCTCACACCTCTCTCCCGTGTATGTTGCTGTAGGGGTGGGAGGGTGTTGGTGTTAGGATCCTCGGCACTCTGACAGCTCTCTCCAAAAATATTCACCTAATATGCAATCCCCTAGTCTTCTACAGCCTTTCTTTATAGGCTAGAGCTGGCTGGTCAGCTAAGAGCAGAATCCAGTTATTGGATTCTCCATTGCAAGTCCTGCTCAGGCAGCCTCAGGCCTCACTTTGGAATGTGAGAATCAGCAGCATCTGTCGCCTTGGAGATTCAGTCTAAATTGAGAGAAGAAAGGGGGGTCCCATTTTAACATCCTTTTACACATAATATGCAACTTGGCTCAGCAATAAGCAACATTTATACTGTCCTAACCACATAAACACTGAAGACTGATGTAACCAAAAATGGTGATGGGACCATAATGGGAGATGAGGAGCAGGGTGGGAGAGCCACAGCTTCAGCCACCCAGAGTGTAAGTCAAGGCTCTTAGTTGCAAACAACAGACTCCACTCTGGCTTGTTAAAGTAGGGGATGGGTTATCAAATCAGATAGCATTCTAGAATCTCCAGGAACAATACCTAACTCACTATGGGCTGCACTGGTGGATGCCTCACTGTCTCCAGTGCCCAGCACCTATGCTGCAGCCAGCACATCCCACGGCTGACACCCAGGACCGTGCATCAGAGACTCACAAAAGCCAGACCCTACACTACCATGGGTGCCAGAAGACTCCTTCCCCTATAGGCCCCTTTCCTCACGTGCTCACTTCGGAATCAAAACTCTAGCAGGTGCATCTGACTGATGAAGTCTCAATTACATCTCTACACCCCAGCTGTAAGGGAGGCTGAGAATGCAATTTTTATGGCTTCTATCTTCAGAACACAGGAAATGGCCAGAATACGAGGAGTGTTCAAAAAATATCAAAACTCTACAAATAACAAATGTCTATTTCCAGAAGTCAGCAGATAATGATGAAAAGCGATGAATCCAAAAATTGCAGATGGGCATCTTAACTGGAAAAGTGTTGGTAAATACCACAAGAAACGCCTCAAGAGTTGAAAGGCCTGGAAAGAAGGATGGAAGGTAGAGAGGGTAGTGGGTTAAGGGACAGCTGCTTTTTCACAGAAATTATTGGGAAATGTTCATTTTTTTTACACCATGCATATGTGATACTCTGATAAATATAAACCTGTTAAAGGGGTCACCTTTCAGAATCATCAGACTTTAAAGGTGACGCCTCTCAGCTATCCCAGGGCAGCTGGCCTGCTAGACCCACTGGCCGGGGTATTTGGCACGCTGCCAGATAGTGTGTTTTCTGCCGATCTGTACACAGCTGTCTGCTGTGGATAGAGTTGCTGTGTCTCTTGCTAACCGTGCAACATTGGCCTAAGGAGGGAAAGTGACTGGCTTTTGTGGGATTTTTTATTGTTTTTAATTTTTTTGGTTTATCCACCATAAATATGAAGATCGTGTTGAAGTTTAAAAGAAAATTATAATGCTAAGTTCACCAACCATTTCTCAGTGCAGGATATTGCAATACAAGGCTATGGTTTCAAAACCAGACCGAAGAGCCCACTGTGCCTCTTTGCCTCCTGTACCCAGAGCCAACTCCCAGGCGTGTGCCCCGTGCAGAAGGACCCCATGTTTCGTATACTGCTCTGCTATTGCTGCCTCACAGTTCCTCATAATTTTTGAGCGAGGGGCCCCTGCATTTTCATTTGGCATGGGGTCCTGCAAACTCTATAACCCATCCTACATGTGCCTTAAAGTCCCGGACTAAATGCAAGGCTCAACAGAAAACTTTAGTTGAGGTTTTAGTGTATTTCTTTTCTTCTCCATCTTTCTCTCTCTCTCTCTCTCTCTCTCTCTCTCTCTCCATCAGAGATTCTTAATCTGGAGGCTCCTGAAACTGCACACAAAATTTTCCGTGGGTGTGTAGACATGTGTTTTTCTAGAGAGTTCCTCTTGTTTTATCAAGTTCTCAAAAGTTTTGTGACCCTTCCTCCAAAGTCTAGGAACCACAGTTTATATGAGCTTTGACCTTCTAGGTCCTTTTGAACAACCCAGCATAAATGTGTACTTCCGTCTAAATTTTGGTCGTAGGTGGTACGTAAAGTATAACTACATCATGTGTTCGTTCTGTAGAGGCTGACCCATGTGCTTGAACTTCTCGTCACCAGGCCTCCCTTCCAATGGGGGAAACAGAGCCAAGCAATGGGCAAACTCCCCTTGTTTGGAAATGGCACAGCTGGTTGTCAGATTCTCTTCTTAGGCAAAAACGCAGGTGCTTATAAGCCAAGTACTCACTGTGGCTCTTGTTCTCGAAGGAGCCATTCTGTTGATGTAAGGCAGCTCAACTAAAGGAAAATTCATCTGATACAGTGTGGCTTTAAGAGTTACTTTGCCTTTCATGGAATCCTCTAGATAATAATAAACTCTGAAAAAATAGAATCGAAGCATGTTAAACCTGGATGGGTTCCTAGAGATGGATGAGAACTGCTCTCACAAAAAGCTTAGCGTATGTTAAAGCATTTTAGGGACAGTTTGCCAAAGTTTATTCAGTCTTGTGCTTTTGACAGGTTAAATGGACCCTTTGAGATCTTTCTTCCTCACACAGGCTCGCTTGCTTAATTAACAGAGTCCCGGAAGAGCAGGGGGCTGAGTCTTTGCTTTAGCATCTTGCCCAGGACTCCAGGTTAGCAAAGGGCTTCCACATGCCCAAATTACTACATTTGATCTCACTTCTCTTTGGAGTAACATCAACCCAGTTGTTCTGGTAAAGAAATCAAAACTCAGAGAAGTTGCGTAATGTGCCGAAGGCCATAGAATAGGGAATGGTGCTGTTTGACTCTTAATCCAGCCCTTCCTTCCACTGCCTCTCCAGCCTAGGGAAGGAAACACCTCCCCAGACAGGTTCTCCTCTTGAAGACTCCAGCGGCTCTACTGGGAGGTGCTGGCACCCACTTCTTAGCTGTGTGGACTTAGGCATTTCACATAAACTCTCCATACTGTTTCTTCAAGCTGACTATGGCAATAAAAATACCATCCACTCCATAGAACTGCAGTGAGAACGAAATGAATTGTTATTTGTAAAAAAAGAATTTTTAGCACTAGCTCCTAGTAAAAACCCACGTGTTTATGTTATTATGATTATTAATAATACTATTATAATTATCCTTACCCTTCACCCATATTGAGAATTATTTTTCAAGTAGCTTCAATAATTTGAGGACAAAACCAATTAGGAGACAAAAAAGAAGTAACTTGGTGTTGTTTTTTTGTTTGTTTGCTTGTTTGTTTTTACATATTTATTTATTTATTTATTTTTGGCTGCGTTGGGCCTTCGTTGCTCTGCACGGGCTTTTCTCTAGTTGCAGCAAGTGGGAGCTGCTCTTCGTTGCGGGGCGCGAACTTCTCATTGCAGTGGCTTCTCTTGTTGCGGAGCATGGGCTCTAGGCGTGCGGGCTCAGTAGTTGTGGCTCGCAGGCTCTAGAGCACAGGCTCAGTAGTTGTGGCGCACAGGCTTAGTTGCTCCATGGCATGTGGGATCTTCCCAGACCAGGGCTCAAACCCGTGTCTCCTGCAATGGCAGGCTGATTCTTAACCACTGCACCACCAGGGAAGTCCTTTGGTGTCGTTTTGATTCGCACACTTGGATACCTGGAGAGGGTGAACTCTCTTCTTCATTAGCCATTTGTATTTATTTTGTGCATTGCCCCACCATTTCCTTATGCGTTCTTTTAGTGAAGTATAGTTGATTTATAATGTTGTGTTAGTTTCAGGTATACAGCAAAGTGATTTGGTTATACATATATATGTGTGTGTATATATATATATATAATATTTTTTGATTCTTTTCCATTACAGGTTATTACAAGATATTGAATATAGTTCCCTTGTGCTATACAGTAAACCCTTGTTGTTTATCTATTTTATGTATGATAGTGTGTATCTGCTAATCCCATACTCATAATTTACCCCTCTCCCCCTCCCCTTTGGTAACCATAAGTTTGTTTTCTATGTCTGTGAGTCTGTTTCTGTTTTGTAAATAAGTTCTTTTGTACTGTTTTTTAGATTCCATGTCCTTATGCATTTCTGACACAGCGTCAAGAAGGGCTTTGGGCTGACATTGCCCATTGAATAGAATTGATGTATTTTAATGTGCCTTGTGCCCCACTCCCACTTCAACTCAGGGAACACTATGACGTCATGAGCACAGACAGTCCTTGCAAATTAATTTCATTGTTCACTTGGAACAAAGTTTGGGAAGCAGAGATGTTTTCTCTGATAAATCAGAGCAATTTCATGGTTGTTGAGGAAAAGACGAACAATATGACCCACTCATTTTTAATGGAGGCACTAAAAGTAGAGCGACTCTTATTTCTTTAAGATGACTTTTAAATTTACATGCAAGCTCCTTCTTTGTCCAACCAGTCAACAGCCCACACAAGTCAACCAATGGGCAGGATTTTCAACTGGAGAAATGAAGGAGGAAGAAATTGCAACTGCTCCACCAAATCACACCTCTCTCTTCTCTCTCATTTTCAGTCAGGAAATTATCTGCACCCCCTGCCAACTGTATTTTTTAACTGACACCTCAGACACCATCTTCTAATGACAGGGTCTGTTTTTGGAGATGGCTACCATCTCCCTATGATCCTCTTTGCAAGGTGCCCTAGAGATAGGCAAACTCAGCCCTCTCCCCACCAACTTTGAGCTGTACTCTGAGGGCAATCCTAGGCGGGCAACCATGATGGAAGTTGTAGGGAAGGATCTATGCTGGACGGGGGATTAGAAAACTAACGAGCTTCCTGTTCCTGTTCCTGACCATTTGGCCAGGCCAGACATTTCTCCAAATGGACTTCATAATAACACAAACTGCAACAGCAGAAAGTAGAAGGAAAAGAAAGATGACCAGGATCCTATGTACAAAGAGCATAGCCCACACTACATGATTTAATCCCCAGCTGCACTGAGAGAGTCACTTCAAGTTTTTCAGAGACTAAATATCTGATAAGACCCCAAACTCCATTTTTTCCTCTCCCATTCCTCTATCTCAATACCCACAAAGACACTCCCTGGGCTGCACTCCATCCCTCCCCATACACTCTGATTTTAGTGTCATAGATACCTGTGGGGAACTATTTGGTAAATAAGAAGCTTTTGGAAGAGAGAAAATCTAAAATTAATAATGCTTTTTAACCAGAGGTTGAGTATGGGCTGATTACGCTATTCATGAAATCAACCTGCTGTAGGGAGATGGGACAGAGGTAGGTCAAGTGGGAGAGGAAAGAAGAACATCAAGGCGAACTGTGTGTTTTTTGTTTGAACGGCTGGATGACTTCCCCTTATATAAAGTTGTTATTCAGATTACTCAGAGAGGCCTGATATGTGTCAAATGCAGAGCAATCACAAGGCGTGACTTTAATGTGTCCTGAAAATGCAGTCATGCCTTCATCCTTCGACTTCCCAGGGTCACAGGAACATGAAGCATCTCACTGCTGCCATCCTGTCCCTGGATGCCCCAGACTTTGCTTCCTCAGCTGCAAGGCCCTAACTGTTATCCAGCCATAAAGGATGCTGTTCAAGAAGGAGCTGGAGAAGTCACACTCTCACACCAGCACCTCCAGGAGAGCCGAGGGCCATGTGAGGAAGAGGAGGTGCTGGTCTCGGTTCAGAAGCCCCCTGGCCAAGGTAGGGGGGCAGCTGCTGAGGACACAGGGCAGGAGACTTTCCAGGCTTGGACACTGGTGACTCACCTTGAGACCCAGTACTTCTCCAGACTCCATTTGCAGAGCTGATCAAAGTCTTCAAGTTTTTACCTGTCAAGTTGTTGGAGACGATCAAGTCGGATGACACATTGCATTGCCAGGGGCTGGGGAACAGACAATTTCAAACATTGCTGCTGAGAGTGTGAATTGGTACAATCTCTGATGTGGGCACCTTGGCAAATAAAATCTCTATCCAGATAAAAAAGTGCACCCTCCCCTTAGCAGAGTCATCCTTCTTCTAGGATTTTATCCCGTGGGTATCTTACACATACACAAAATGCAGTATTCCTAGGGTATTCACAGCAGTATTGTTTGAACTGGAAAGAGATTGGAAACACCCCAAATGTCTATCACTAAATGACTGGTTGTAAAAATGAAGACACATACGTACAAAGGAAATCAACACTGTCACTGAAAACAAGAATCAACACTGCATATCCTGAAACAGAATGAGCTCCGTGATAATATGAAGTGAAAAGAGAAAGTACACAGTACTGTGTATAATATGCTACTATTTGCACAACGTGTATGTTTATGTACATATATGCTTCTGTATATGCAGAATTGCCCTGGAAGTATCCACAAGAAAGTGGTTAACTGCAGTTCCTTCTAGAGAAGAGAAGAAACAGGTGGCTGGGAGATAGGAGAGGAGAGAGAGTCTCTTTGCATTATATGCCCTTTTCTATATTTCAAGTATGGACTGTATTCAAGTATTAATTTTTTTAACTGAAAAAAATCAGCTATATGACTATTAGGATTAGTCGCAGGAACTCTTCTAATGTTCTTGAGGTCAGACGTCCAAAATCAGTCTCAGTGGGCTAAAGTCAAGGTGTTGGCAGGACCGGTTCTCTCTGAAATCTCTAGGGGAAGAACCAGTTCCTTGCTTTTTCCAGCTTTAAGAAGCTGCCTGCATTTGTTGTCATGTGGCCGTGTCACTCTGACCTCTGCATCTGTGGTCACATCTCCTCTCTGACCCTGACCCTCCTGACTCCCTCTGATAAGGGCCCCTGTGATTACATTGGACCCATCTGGATAAGCTAGGACAATTAACAGGGGATTAGGACGTGGACGTATTTGGGGGCCATTATTCAGCCTACCACAGGGAACATAGAAGGAAACACTTCTGTCTGTTTCATTCCTTTTTTTCTTGTCCTCTAGGAAGAGCTCACCAGTGGGGGGGATCACACCATGAAAGGTCGGGCTCCCTCACCCTCTGGGCCGCCCGTGCTTCACTCCTCCCCTTCACTCCTCCACTTTTCTTCTCCGATGAGCAAAGCAATCAAGTCCACCTGAAAAGCCTGGAAGCCTCCACCCTGGGATGAGACACGAGGCTCCACCACATTCCCCTGGCCGTTCACTCAGAGCCCCACATCTTGGCCGCTGGTGAGGCTCTGCCTAGATCGTTCATTGCATTCAATCCGTTGACATTTCCGACAATGCCAGACCCACCAGCCAGAACCTTGGAGGGTAAGAGACCTGGATTTAGACAAGGTCACAAGAGTCCTAGTTAGGGAAATTTTGTGCCACACTTCCCAACTTTTCTTTTTAACAAAAGGTTGACCCTTTTATTAATTTTCTTCTATGAGCTCTTAGACTTTAAAAGCTTTTTGTCTTCTAAGCAATTTATACTTACTAAGCAGTAGCCCATGTGTTCTAATCACAGACTGAGTCATAATTTTTATTAAGCTTTTAAAAATCCTTAAACCCCTATTACCATATCTAGGAATAAAAGTCTTAACAGTGTGAGGAGTCTAGCTTCAGAAACCTGGATTCAAAAACATGAGTAGGGACAACCACGATATTAATAATAGTACAGTGAGCGCTGGGCTGAGCGTCAGAATGCTGGAGTCCAGTACACTCGCTAGCTGTGCAGAATTGGGAAGTCACCTGCTCATGGCCTCAGTCTCCTCATTTGAAAATCACAGGCCCCTCTCAGAGCCTCTGATTTAATTGGCCTAAAATGGGATTCAGGTTTCGGTAATTTTTTGTTGCTGTTGTTTTTGTGTTTTGGGCTGTGCAGCGCGGTATGTGGGATCTTAGTTCCCCCACCAGGGATCAAACCCGCGCCCCCTGCAGTGGAAGCGCTTAACCCCTGGACCACCAGGGACGTCCCTCAGCATTTTTAAAAGTTCCCCAAATGATTCTGATGTGAAGCCAGGGTTGAGACCACTGGTTGGACAAAAATCTAGCCATGCCAGAGCACACCCTGGGCCTGTGTCTGGTAGCTGAGTCCAGGATGCCAAGGGGGAACACCTGGGACTCTGTGAGAAGAAAGGCATCTGGGAGGCAGGTAGGGCAGTCACGGGGAGGGAAGTAGGCCAAGCAATGCCTGGAGACAGCAAACACTGACTCCCAAGGGGCTTGGGCCACCTGGTGAGGCCAAGCAGAAGAGCTATTGGCAATTCTGACATTGCTTATCAAGTCAGTGACAGCCAGAGCCTAATGTGATTTGAAAGCCTCTGAAAGAGACATTGCAAATCAGGGTCAGACCCAGGGCCAGTCAGCAGTCTGCTGCCCAGGCTTGCTTGCTGTCTCTCCTGCCCTGCCCCAGGGGGCGTCTTCCCCTTGCACTCACACTGTCTGGTCTAAATCACTTTTCCACCAAAACTTACGGAGGCGGCATTGTGGGGCAACATTTGGGAGATATCTCTGGCTCTGGCCTGACTGTTAAAAGCTTTTCCACTAGCTGTTCCTAAACAGGAAAGATGGTGGCTTCCCCACAAGGCTGATTTCCCAGAAAATGGGACCCAGATAGGCCAAGAAGCAAGGGATAGAGGTGTGAGGTGCATGGGGGATTGGGCCATGTGCTAATAATGTCTACTAGGGAATAGTCCAGGACTTAAAGGAGGTCAGGATATATCACCCTAGCTCTAGAGGGAAGGCAGAAGCTGGCTGAATTTAGGCATCTTCTTTTTGTTTGGACATAAACTGCTGCCTTTCTTCTTTACCCTTTGTCCTATAGAGGATTAGAAGGAGGCTCCTGGATTATTTTGATTAGCCATTAGTCACCTATTTCTCTGGCATGTGATGATTTTGTTTCATGATTAGTGTAACCTAGATATCTGAACCAAAAATGGAAAGACACAGTTCAGTATAAGCTGTTTGATGGTAGGTTTTCCCATTATTTGTAACTATATAAACAAAAAGATAGCAAGATAGAATATCAAAATTTAGACCATGATGAGAAATCTA
Source organism: Eubalaena glacialis (assembly GCF_028564815.1). Taxonomy (NCBI): domain Eukaryota; kingdom Metazoa; phylum Chordata; class Mammalia; order Artiodactyla; family Balaenidae; genus Eubalaena; species Eubalaena glacialis. Next base: position 12,781,479 of record NC_083721.1, on the reverse strand, counting down.
AGATTCTAAGGAAGTTCCAAAACTTTGTGGTGCCATCATCATCAAATGCATTGTGTGGGATGTCAGCAAAAATGGTGGACCAATGGGAATTACCTGGCTGTCCAGTAGTTAGGACTGGGCATTTTCACTGCTGGAGCTCGGGTTCGATCCCTGGTTGGGAAACTAAGATCCTGTAAGCCACACGGCATGGCCAAAAAAAAAAAAAAGTGGACCAAGAATCTCTGAAACACCACTCCTCAATAAAAACACTGGCAAAAATTGTCAAAGTCAAGTTTTTCAAAACTGTAGAAATTAGCCAAAGGCTAGCAGCAATCTAGGTGCACTTATTAAAGAAAAATGGCTGAATCTTTGTAAGAACAGAGAACTTTGTGGCATTTTAACTTGCTCTAGTCCCATCCACTCACTCTCAGATCTGTAGTACTCATGAAAACCAGTAGCTCACAATCAGTGAAAACCAGCATACTGGCAGCCATTGAATAGGGCACAACAGGTTTGGAGCTCCTTCAAAGCCTCATTTCCAGACAACTATCATTATCTGACCAGTCTGGTGGTTCCTGGAAGAACTTGATAAATACAGAGTAACGGGACAAAGTAGGTAGTTAAATAGTTAATCCCACTAGAGGACGGTAAGTAAAGAAAAATGTGTAAGTTAATGATCACTCAAGAAAGCAGGTTTGCTTAACCGCAAAACCAAGCAGGCTTGCTTAGCAACAAAAACAAGCAACAGAAGCATGAGATATGCTCCAAAACAATAAAACAATGGTGGCCTGAGACACATATCCCGCCCAGCAAGTTCAGTAAGTTGATGATTCCTAGGACACACTCCTCTGCACGCACTAAAAACGAAAATATAAGGAAAAGGTGACATACTACAACCTGAGATGATTTACCATTTTTAGCATATGTTACCACCTTTTTGTTCATTTCCATTGTGCCATGACAGTCCCGACTTGACCATGTAGGGACAAGAAAACTCCCCCACCTGACATGAAGGAGGAGCTGATGATGGAAGCTTGACGTCTTCTCAAGAATGAGGAAGAAGGTGGTCTTTTCCCCTCCCCACTTTTCCTTTGATTATAAAACTGTAGCCCACTAAGTTCTTGGGGCATGGCACCCTCTTGCCGGCCCGCTTGTAAGCCTCACAAGCGTCCTATTCTAATAAAACACTTCTTATCTATCACTTTGCCTCTCCCTGAATTCTTTCTTCACTGAGACATAAAGAACCGGAGCTCCTCGGAAACCCCAAAACGCCACCTAGCGGTTTCAAACTCACTAGCAAGACTGTCTTTACTTGACTCAGAGCTCTCCAAGTACAAACAGCCTTTTCCTCAAGACATTTGTCAAAAACAATCAGAGACAGTTGTTTAACATCATGGCTGCCTGAGACAGTGCATAACAGCCAAGGCAAACAATAAGCCAACCAAAAAGCTTAAAAGGAAAGTCTGGAGAATGAGTTATTCAGAGGGGGCTTTTCAAAGCTCTGACATATTCCTGGGAATCTAGAAGGCCACACACATGCATAGGACTGTGGGCATGACCACAGCTGTGTCATGCTCAGGCAAGACCTGAGAAGGTCTTATGCTCTCAACTCTGACTGACCTTGTGGCTCTGTGCAAGCAGGAAGTAAAGGCTAAGGCAAAGTTGTAAACTACTTGTCTGAGTGTTAAAGGTAAACCCCCAATATACACACACAGAGCCCTCACAAAGATTTAGAGACTTATTGGTTCTGGGCATTTAAGAAATCTCTGTTCAATCATTAGGATACCACTAAGCTAAATGAGCAGAGACTTCATGGCCACCCACAACAAAGAATACAAGCTTTACAGAATTAATTCAGAAAAGTCACTAAACAAACAACAACAAGCCCAGGAGAGGGGAAAGAATCTGCTTCCCAGAGTCGGCACATTATATTATTTAAAAGATCCAGTTTAACCTATGACCTAGCAATTCAACCCCTAGGTATACATCTCAGGGAAATAAAAACGTATGTTCACTCGGAAATATATACACAAATAATCCTAGGAGCCTACTCAAAATAGCCACAAAAAAAAGGAAACAACCCAAATGTCCATCAATAGATGAATGGATAAATAAAATGTGGTATATAAATACTATGAAATATTATTATTTGGCAATAAAAAAGAATGGAGTGCTGAAATATGCTACAACATGGATTAACCTTGAAAACAAGCTAAGTGAAAGAAGCCAGTCACAAAAGATCACGTATTATACAATTCTGTTTATATGAAATGTCCAAAATAGGCAAATCCATAGCGACAGAAAGTAGGTTTGTGGTTGCCTCTGGCTGAGGTTTCTTTTTGAACAAGTGACAAGAATGTTCTAAAATTGACTGGGAATTCCCTGGAGGTCCAGTGGTTAGGACTCAGTGCTTTCACTGCGGTGGCCTGGGTTCAAGCCCTGGTTGGGGAACTAAGATACCGCAGGGTGCGTGGCATGGCCAAAAATTTTTAAATTTTTTAAAATTAAATTGGTTGTGGTGATGGTTTCACAACTCTGTGAATGTAGTCAAAACCATTGAATTATATACTTTAAATAGGTAAATTGTATGGTATGTGAATTATACCTCAATAAAGCTGTTACCAAAAAAAAATGGTGGCCTTAAAATTTTGCCTTTCCTCCCTCCTTCTCTACAGGGTATTTACTAGACAGTGAACAGAGGTTAGAATCATCAGGAACCTGGAAATTATCATTTTATCTTGTCCAGCTTTGACATACACAGCAAGGTTGTTTCTATTTGAAAACGAAATGTAACCACAAAGGGGCAATTGTCTAAGCTTCCTTAACATTTACATCCTAGCAAACAAATAAGAGCAGTTCTCCTGGGTTCCCTCACCCTGCTGCTCTCCGCCCGGGCGCCCCTTCCCAATAAAGTCTTTTGCTTTCTCAGCACGTGTGTCTCCTCGGACAATTCATTTCCAAGTGTTAGACAAGAGCCCACTCTCGGGCCCTGGAAGGGATCCCCTTTCCTACAACACTAGAATCAAAATGACTAGCAATGGAGAAGGAATTTCAGGCTTACTGGCTTATTTTTAAGCTTAGGCACAGAGAATAAAGTATGTAGCAGTCACATATTTGGTTCTGGTCAGAATCACTTAGGTTTCTTCTCTATAATTGCTTGACCTTAGCCATCGGTTCTGTGCCAATTCTTATTTTACTGTTTTGGGCACATGTACTCATCTTGCTGGGAGTTGTGACTCAGGTCATCTAATCTTGCAGGGAGGAGCCCCTGGTTGGATCTCTGGGGTTGTAGGCATAAACTGGGGTGGCTGGGATTCTCAGAGATCCCCCATGGCCCTGCTCTGCCTCACCTTGCCCCTGGCAATGGTCATTTGATCCAAGGAGGAAGGTGCTGGACTCAAACTGGGCCAAAATTTAAAAGAAACACAAAGTTAAGGATATTCTACAAAATACCTGAACAGCACTCTTCAAAACCGTCAATGTCGTCAAAAACAAGGGAAGTCTGGAAACTCACAGTCTAGAGGAGCCTAAGGAGTCGTGACTACTAAATGTAATATGGTGCCCTGGATGGGATCCTGGCACAGAAAAGGACATTGGGTAAAAACTAAGGAAATCTGAATAAACCATGGAGTTCAGTTAGCAGTAAGGTATGGATATCAGTTCATTAGCTGTGACAAGTGCACCATAGCAGTGTTAACAATTGGGAAAGTGGGTGTAGGAAATCTTTCTAACATTTTTGCAACTTTTCAGTATATCTGAAACTATTCTAAACTAAAAACTGATTTAAAAGAGTGAGAGAAACAGAGAGACCAAAAGTGATTGAAGCTGAGTGTTATGTCACCACCCTAGGAAGCAGTCCATGAGATTCTGCGCTGCGGTCCCTGGGGTAGCCCTAATTGCTGTTCAGCCTTATGATCTTTCTTTGATTCTGCAAGCTCTCCCAGTTTCCTTTCCATAGTCCCAAATGTGCTGAAGTTAACAGGGATAAATTCTGTTGCTTGCAGCCAAAGGACCTTACCATCACGTCTGCTTCTGAGTCCTCAGGAAATAGGTCATGCCAGCCTTCAATTTATAAGGCAATGGTTGGGCCGTAACACAAGTCTTGTTCTATAATTTTCATACCCTTCGTAACCAAACCTCTTAGAGATGTTGACAGAGCAGACCCTATTTTAGCCCTTCCTCTTCTCATAGCATGAGTCTCTACAGAGATGGAGCCCATGCCCATGGAAGACATTACTAACTGATCACAATACTTGTACCGTGAGCATGACCGCAGAGTAATAGATGCTGTTCGTGTCCCACCCAGATCCCCTTAATTGGAAAGTATGCCCATCCATCTTCCAGCTGTTATGAAGGTCGGCTGCTAGAGGCTCACAGCTGCTCTCATCTCCAGAGAACTGCCATCAATGAAGTGGGAGGTGCCTCCCCCAAGGCAGCCTACAACCAATAACTGGCTAATCAGGGGCCACGAAAGAACGGCGCTCTTGCCTCAAGGTGAGACCAACTCTGAGATGTGATTCATGCTCCAGGGACCCCACTGGGATCAGGCTGAAGCTAGGCTGCACCGCGACCACATTCTTCTGTAGCTCCTTCCCCTGCCCTGTATGGCTTCCCTCACTCCCTTTCTCCAAAGAGTCCTCCCTCAATAAACCCAGAGCATCAGAATCGCTGATTCAGGTTCTGCTTCAGGGAACCCAACCTAAGACATGCGACACAGAATCCTTCTCAACATTGCGGCCGTGCAGCCACTACCAATATATGAGTTGATACATGAGATGAAACCTATTTGACATCTCTACTGGGAATAATACTAACAAATGGGAGAAATTCCACCAGCAAAAAAAGAAACATCAACAAAGAAGCTAGAAGCCTAGATGACTCGCCAATTTAACTATTGGCCTCTGCAAAGGCAAAGGAGAGTAAGCAGCATTGTGACTTCTTTGTTGTGACACAGGGTTTAGGTATGATTTGGAGACCTGTCTGTCCATATTTCTTCTTCCTCAGTCCACTATTTAGGACAAGTGTTTCTACAGGAAGGATGCCGGCAGAACAAAGTGGGAAAAGATGAAGTTAAAGAAGTACATCTTTACTCCAAGAAGCTGTCATATCTAATAGCTGAAGGCATTTCTCACTCTCCTTGGCTGGGTGAGCTAGTTAAGGAGCAGGTACACTGTCTTAAGAGCATCAGGAAACTATCTGCAATTGGACGTCTTCCTTACTAAATATAACCTTGCTTTTTTTTCACCCTATTGTTTAATGCCAGCTGAGTTTTACCAAAGAAAAAATAAAGGAGTGTATTGGGTAGGAAATGGGTAAGACTGCTGAACTAAAACTCAAAATAATAATGGCAAAAACTAAATCAAAATCTATCTATCTCTCATGCAAAAGTACAGGCTGGTATGCCATAGATCTCGAAGGGGTACAAATTCCTAGTACCTTGTTGATTTGTCATCCTTAGAGTGTCACTCTTGTCCACTGATGGTCCAGCACGGTGCTAAATTTCAGCTGCCTGGAGGTGGAAAATGGTAGAGGAGGGGGGGATCTGCCCTTTCCTTTTAAGAGGATGATCTAGATCATGTATCACTTTGGCTCACTTTCCATTGACCAAGAGTTAGATACACAGCCACACTTAACTGCCAAGGAGACTGGGAAAGGGAAGATTTAATGTGACAGCCTTGAGTCCAGCTAAAAATTAAGCCTTCTATTTCTGAGAGAGAAAAGAGAATGGATTTGGGGGACAGCTATTAGAGAGAGAAGATGCCAGGAATGCAGGTAACGACCTGAGAAGGACACTGTCCTTTTTAGGGACACTGGGCTGACTTAAAAGTCTCAGACACTCCCATTCAGTGCCTCTGGTACATTGTATTACTGTTCACCAAATTCTGTCTTCCTCTTGTGGTTTCCCTCCCCCCACCATCCACTTGCTTTGGCCAGTGAAATGTGGGCAGAAGTGATGTGTGTCACTTACAGGTAGAAGTTTAAAGGCCAGCACATGGTTCATGGCCTCTCTCCTCCCTCTACCATGAGACCAGTGATGTTCTAGACAGAGGCTGCTCTATCAGCCTTTGAACTGCAGATGATGAGAGTAGAGCCCCAGCTGACCTGAGATGAGCTTGCAGTACGAGTGAGAAATAAACCTTGATGTTGTTACAAGCCACCGAGGTTGCCAGGCTGTTGCTATATAGAGACAGATTCAGCCTTTCTGTCCTCCTGCCAGTGGAATCTTTGTTCAAAAAGTATAGCTCCATTGCCGTAAGCATAATAGTACTAATGGCTGCCTTTTACTGAACACTTGCAATGGGTTAAGCCCTAATAATTTTATTCAGTGTTATCATTAAACTTTACTTGGGTTTGATAATCCATTTACAGATGGCTCCTAATTCTTTTACCATATGGCAATTATAAAATTCATCACTGAAGTGCATACAGGTTACTGCTAGTTGAAACAATTCTATCTGATAAATCCTTTTGTAAAACAAGAATCTTTGGGGAATAAGCCCTGCCCTTAAATGTGTTTTCTAAGTTTAGCATTTCACAAATGCAAAACTATAAAATTATATTGTTAATAATTAGAAAAATGATAATATTAATGGTTTTATTGTTAGTGTACTACTTAACATTAAACAGACAGCTAGAATACTTTGACTGCAAATAGGTGAAGAACCAACTAAAAGTGATTAAAATGATAAGGGTGTTCTAAACTGACTCAACCAAAAGCAAAGAGTCAGGGAGGCCTAGGGTTGTTCCTTGGCTTTATGATGTCATTAAGGACCCATGCTTTCCATATTTCTGCTCTTCCATCCTTAGAATGTCAGTGATGTCTCCCCTCATGATCACAATGAGGCTGCCACAGCCCCAAGCACCATATCCACATATGACAGCATTTGCCAAAAGAAGAGAATGGTACAAACTTCCATTTATAAAATAAATAAGTCATAGGGATGTAACGTACAACATGGTGACCATAGTTAATAATACTGTATTGTATATTTGAAAAGTTGCTAGGAGAGTAGATCTTAAAAGTTCTCATCACAAGAAAAAAAAAAGTGTGACTGTGTGATGATGGATGCTAATTAGACTTATTGCAGTAATCATTTTGCAATATGAACTTATATCAAATCATTATGCTATACAGCTGAAACCAATGTATATGTCAATTATATCTTAATTTAAAAAAAAATTTAAGAAGGGAAAAAAGCAGTTTCTCCTCACTCATCTCTTTTCCTGAGGCAAGAAAGTCATTTTCTGAAGCCCCACGGTAGGTCCCCACCTGTGCCGATGGGCAACCGCCCACACCTAGCCACACGCAAGACAAAAACAGCAAGGTTCTGTCACTTTCAGCCTCCACTGTGGGAATGCACACGGCTAAATTAGTCAGGAGAGAATAGGTGCTGCTGTGGTAACAAACACCCCCAAATCTCAGTGGCTTAACACACTCACCTGCCAAAAGTCCGTGGAGTCTGTCAGGGGTCTAGAGTACACCATCTGTAAAGTAAGGCTGCCCTGGTCCCCACAGAGGGAGAAGAGGCAGCTGGAGGCTCACACACCAGCTCCCCTTTACTTCAACCTGGAAGCAATTTACGTTACTTCCACCTACTTTAATCACGACTTGTCCCATGACCCTGCCTGGCTGTGAGCAAGCTGGAAGGGACGTAGGGACAGATGAAACCCCGGTCTCAGTCATGCTGGCTTTTCCCCTTTAAAAAACAAAATTCAACCGAGTAAATTTGAAGATCCAATTGGCCTTATTCAAGGATTCATGAATTGGGCAGAATCTCATCCAGTAACTAGAATAGCATTCCAAGGGGTTGTACAAAAATGAAAGGTTTTTATAGGTAGAAGGAGGGTGCAGCAAGGAAGCTAACAGCAAAAGGGAAAAAAAGGATTGTTTTCAAGCCAGGTCACCTTCTTTTGGGGGCAGGGGGAGGGCCCATCATGCAGGTTACCTCTGCTTCCTTGGGGGGAGGGTATGGGGGGCGGGGGTGGAGAGGGCCCACGTGACAGATCACCTCATTGGTTCTGACCAGAAAATTCCAGACTGGCCTATAAGGAATACTCTCCTGGGGAAGGTCGAAACTGCAATTAGGGCAGGGATTAAATCTAGGTCTGATATCTTGGGCTTTAGCACAAGTGATGCCATTTTGGGCCTGTGGTTTCCTCTTTAACACCCCTTAATCACCACTCCCTCTCTGTTATCCCCTTGCCCCTTCCTCAGTCAACCCCAATACCATCCTCACTACACCCTAGTTTTTCTAGCCCCTGCCACCCCTCCCTTCCTCAGAGAGCCACACATGCCAAGTCCCTCCGTAACCAGAAAGGATAGGGGGTCCCCAGAGAAAGAGAAGCAGGCACGGCTTTCTTGACAGAAAAGAAGCCATTTTTGGCCTAAGCCTTTTTGTGATCTAAGCCTGGCCACAATGCTTGCCCTTGAACAGGTCTCAGTAACTAATGATCTTAAGGGAACAAAGGAATGCAGAAACAAATGATGTTATCAGGCAAGAGAAGTACCAATAGCAAAGATAATATTGATAATATCAGTTGTAAAGACTCCCAGTTCTGTTTCAATGGTAAAGATTAGCCTGAAGCTCAACCACCAGATCAACTGGAGCCCCTTCATGAAAACACATGTACCCTTAGCTTAAAAATTCCCCAGTTTTGGGCTTCCCTGGTGGTGCAGTGGATAAGAACCCGCCCGCCAATGCAGGGGACATGGGTTAGATCCCTGGTCCAGGAAGATCCCACATGCCGTGGAGCAACTAAGCCCGTGCGCCACAACTACTGAGCCTGCGCTCTAGAGCCCTCGAGCCACAACTACTGAAACCCACGCACCTAGAGCCCGTGCTCCGCAACAAGAGAAGCCACTGCAATGAGAAGCCCGCGCACCGCAGAGAAGAGTAGCCCAGCTCGCCGCAACTAGAGAAAGCCCGCGCACAGCAATGAAGACCCAACGCAGCCAAAAATATATAAATAAAAGAAAAATAAGACAAAAAACAAAAAATCTTCCCCAGTTTTGCTGTTTAGGGAGATTCTGCTTTGGGGAAGACCCCCAGTGTGCTCCTTACTGGCTACAAGTAATAATACATCCTTCCCTCTCCTGATCTTTGGCTTCGTTGTGTCTTTTGCCTCAACACCCACCAAGAGGTGAACCCAGTTTTCAGGTAACACCTCCTGCATCTTAAAGAATGCACCGCTTCCAGTGACCTCCATTAAGTCAAAAGCACTCTTGCCTCTGCCTGCTGTTGCTGTCAGGAAGAAGGAGGGAGGAGTTTGGGGGCCACGGATAGAGGGAGAAGGACATTAGGAGTCCTCCAGGTCAAGGCAGTTTGCTTTTTCCCAAAACATCTAAATAATCATTCCAACCTCACACTGTGAGGATTAGTTTCCTAAAACAAACAAACAAAAAAAACCTTTCTTAGCTCTGCATAAGAGATACAGATTCCTCTTGTTGACATAACATTGACTTTTTAATTTCAGTTGTTTTTTAAAAAAATCATATATGTGCACTGGGAAAAAAAATCTTAGCAAAATGTTAATAGTGTTTATACCTGTGGGACTATAAGTAATTTTTACTTTCTTCTTAACATACAAATGTAACCCGTTTAATAAGGATGAGGGAGGGGCTTTTTAAAAGAAAAAGCTTTCATATAATTCCAAGGTATATCTTTTCTACCCTTGCTTTCAGGATGACCAGGAGAAGTTGATTCCCAGCACAAATATCAATTACTATAACTATCAGGGATTCGTTTTCCCGTGGGGAGGCAGGAGCGAGGGACAGGGGGAAGGTTATTTTACCCAAACTTGAAGTTGAAGCCATCTGTGCAATGTTTGGTTCCCAGAAACAGTCTTCCAGCCCACCTAAAAAAAATCTTCAGAGCCTAGCTGATACTGATAAGTTTTGACAGAAACTAAAATTCCAATCACTTTCACCCAGAAATGTTGAGAAGAAGGCCGAAGAGGGAGAAGCCCCATCATCACCCTTTCTTGGGCGGCCCTCTCTGTTATTCATGACTCTAAGCAGAGAAAGGTCCCAGTGGAGGGGCCAGGTATGTGTGTGAGGCTCTTGACGGACAGTGTCCACGGGAAACTTTGATAGTATTCTGGCCACGGAGAAGCCACAAGGAAGAAAAGGGAATGGCTCGGCTGCGTTCTGCCCTCAGGTTTGGTGTTTGCTGTTTCTTAAATAAAGAAACCTCCAACTCTATCTAGCCCTCCGTGGAAAAAAAAGTGCTACAGGATCGGCACATTAATTACACGCCCAGGGCATTTCTTAAGGAGAAAGTCTTTCGTGGGTTAAAAGAAAAAAGACAGTGTGATTTGACAGCAAGGGGCTCCTGGGTTATTCCCAATCAGTTTCCTGAACCACAGACTTCTGTTTCTTCTTGGTACTGTGAAAACAAAAGAAGTTCTGAGGAAAGAAAGAGGAAACTCTGATGTTAGAATTGGATCTTAATTGCCGGAAACCATGTGGGAATCTCAGGCCCATGTCTGGAGGGGACACTCAGGAACATCAGTGCTGGAAGGGTCTGGAGATGAAGAGAACCAACAACGACACAGTTATGTGACCCTGGGCAAAATCAAGAGATACAGCCAGCCTCAGTTTCTCCATCTGTAAGATGGGAATAATAGGAGCCCACGACATTGTTGTCAGGATTAAATAAGACTCAGGTACACAATAAAAGTCGACTCCCTGATCATATCTACATAGCTATCTTCATACGCACACTCTATACACATGAGCTGCCACAAGCATCCATGTCAGAAAGGTTTATGTAAGTCACAATTTCATTGCTATTTTTGAGCGTTGGTTGGCTTGGTTTTTGTTTTCTTTTTTAATTACTCAAGAAAATGTGTCTAGAGCTCACTTCTCAGTGAACAATTACAGCAGAGGCCATTTACATGCCTCCTCCCTGGTTTCATTTATTTGTGAGTTATTTTCCTAACAGCCACTACAATCCCCATAATACAGGAAGTCTTGTTCGTGGCTCACTTCTGGGAGACTTGACAGTTGCTGGCTAAATGTTTAGATATTTCTCTTTAAATAAAGGAGCAAAAAATGAGGTCTCTTAAGCTGCTGAAATGTGGTCCTACCCCTCAAAGTCACATTTAAATGTCAAGGTTGTATTTGGCTTTCAGTGTTTTTAGAAAGGCCATAGTGATTTTATACTTATGTTTTTTTCAAAGTCAGTAGAGAGGGTACTTACCAGTTCATAACTTTCATATACAATTTCACAGCTTTGACCGTTCACTGTCAGATTCAAGTAAAATCATTTGGTGTACTATTATGAAAGTAGAACTTAAATTCTTCACCAACCAGGGAATGTAAATTGGTGCAGCCACTATGGAAAACAGTATGGAGGTTCCTCAAAAAACTAAAAATAGAATTACCATATGATCCAGCAATCCCACTCCTGGGCATATATCTGGACCAAAACTATAATTTAAAAAGATACATGCACCCTTATGTTCATAGCAGCACAATTCACAATAGCCAAGGCATGGAAACAACCCAAATGTCCATCGACAGATGAATGGATGAAGAAGATGTGGTATATATGTACAATGGAATACTACTCAGCCATAAAAAGAATGAAAAAATGCCATTTGCAGGAACATGGATAACCTAGAGATTATCATACTAAGTGAAGTAAGTCAGAAAGAGAAAGACAAATACTATATGATATCACTTACATGTGGAATCTAAAATATGACACAAATGAACCTATCTATGAAACAGAAACAGACCCACAGACATAGAGAACAGACTTGTGGTTGCCAAGGGGGAGGGGGATGAGGGAGGGCTAGATTGAGAGTTTGGCATTAGCAGATGCAAACTATTACATATAGGATGGATAAACCACAAGGTCCTACTGTAGAGCACAGGGAACAATATTCAGTACCCGGTAATAAACCATAATGGAAAAGAATATGAAAAAGTATATATGTATAACTGAGTCACTTTGCTATACAGCAGAAACTAACACAACATTGTAAATCAACTATACTTCAATAAAATAAATTAAAACAAATAAATTCTTCACCAACTGAAGGAAACACAATTAAAATCCAAGCAACTTTCCAGTGGAGAACTGCTTTATTTGAAGAAGCAAAGTGTCAAATCGACAATCAGAAATGCTCAAGAAAGTAAGAGGGCCAACGTTCATAGATCTGACACCAAAGTGGCAGCTTGAAAATGGTCACTGGCCCACACTTCTCCATCAATGAAGATGGGGTGCTACGATGATGTGTTACATCCTGAATATTTCCCTTTTTGAGAAGGAAGAGACATAAAGTCTTTGAAAATTTAGAGAGACTCAGAGCCTACTTTCTCAGTCTCGTTATTTGTCTGCTAGACCCGACAGTCTGAAGCAAGGAAAACAGCATCAGAGAAGGGACCGGGGATTCTCAGGCTGGGTTTCTGACACCCCCTTCGTCCCCTGATGCACAGAAGAGAACACATGTCAACCCCCAACAGGTAACATTTCATTATCAACAGCACCATTTTGAAAGACTGCCTTATCAAGCTATTTCCATACCTCACTGAAGGCTCAAAGCAACTTTGCTTTGTCGATCACTTGACAGTTAATTCCTTCAAAAAAAAAAACTCTTTACAGTAGCAAGAAACAGCCTGAGACTGACTGGTTTCCCAATGTGAGCTGTAAGCCACTTCAGGAAGAAGGATGATAAAGCTTCTACTGGCTGTCACTTCTCAAATCTACCTGAATATGGACATTTTAGAAGCTAAAAAGCAGTGCCAGTTTCCTCGTTCACGTTCTTTTATTGAAAGAAATAGATAATCTTAGATATAAAAACACATTGTCATCTTTTTCCACAGGATTTAGTATAACCATTTCACTTTGGGGAAAAAAGTCACAGGACATAAATATATTTCTTCACCTGAATTACGTTATACTTTAAAAAAATGTTTCTCACCGCTGCTGCATGGCAAAATGTCTCTGTCTGCTCCTCATTTGTGAAAGTTATTCTGTGAGCAAAAAGCCTGCCTCAAAATGTGACTTCCTGTGTCTTCTTAAATGTAGACAGTTTTCAGCTGGTCCATGGTTACTCATTTTATTCAACAAATATTATTGAGCGCCCCCTATGTGACGGCCCTGTGCTGGGCTTACAGAAAGGAACGTCACCATCCCTGCCCTCAAAAAGCTGACAGGGCTGTGGAGCTGTGACAGAAGGAAGGGGCAGTGAAGATTCACGGTGCGGAGGCCAGTTCTGCCTGGTAATGTTTTAAGAGAATTCTTCCAATAAAGGTGTGAGCTGAGTCCTAACAAAAGAGTGAACTCTCTGTTCATTTGTTCATCCATCTCCCCAGGACAGTGTGGTGTTGGAGGAACAGAATAGTGAACCTAGAAACAGACCCACACAAATATGACCGATTTTTCACAAAGGTGAGAAATGATTCAATGGAAGATGGATGACCTTTTCAACAAATGGTGCTGCCGACTAGACATCCATAGGCAAAAAAAACCCAAAAAAACCCAGACCTTTAGCACAAACTTCACACCTTCTACAAAAAATAATTCAAATAGACCATAAACCAAAACGAAAAACAAAACTTTAGACTTTTTAGAAGAAAACACAAGAGAAAATCTTTGTGATCTTCATTTTGGCAAAGAGTTTTCAGGACGTCAGAGAAGATAAAATTGCTAAATTGGACTTCATCGCAGTTAGAAACTTTTGCTCTGTGATAACGTTGTTAAGAGAATAAAAAGACAAGATACATATTTGAAAATCACGTATTTGATAAACGGGACTTGTATCTAGAATATATCAAGAACTCCCCAAAATCAGCAGTAAGAAAACAAACATCCCAATTTTTTTTAAAGTCCAAAAGCTTAAACAGACACACTTTACCAAAAAGTAATATAGGTGACAGACAAGCACGTGAACAGGTGTTCATCATTAGTCCTTAGGCAAATGCAAATTAAAATACCCATGAGGTACCACTGCCCCCCTATTAGAACAGCTAAAATTAAAAATCTGACAATAGCAAGTGCTGGTGAGGATGCAGAGAAACGAGAACACCTAAACTTTTCTTATAAAGGTAAACATAAACTTACCACCTAAACTTTTCTTACAAAGGTAAACATAAACTTACCATATGACTATGACCCAACAATCCCACTCTTAGGTACTTACCCGAAAGAAATGTCAGCATTTGTCCACTCAAAGATTTTTATGCAAATGTTCATTCCAAGTTTTATTCATAATAAACAAAAATTGGAAACAACCCAAATGCCCATCACCAGATGACTAGATAAACAAATTGCAAGTATATCCATACAATGGGTCACCACCAGCAATAAAAAAGGAACAAACTCCTGATTCCTGCAATAACATGAAGGATCTCAAAAGCAGTATGTTAAGTGAGAAAAGTCAGACACTGAAGACTACACACTGTCTGATTCCCTTCATATAAAGTTCTAGAAAAGGGAAAACCCTAGTGACAAAAGAAAGAACTGCAGTTGCCAGGGGCCAGAGGTAAGAAGGAGATCGACTGCAGAAGGGCACGAAAGAATTCTGTTGGGTGATGGAAACGTTCTATATCATCATTGTAATGGTGGTCACAGGACTGTATCCATTTGTCAAAACTCATCAAATTGTACACTAACTTTATTTTCCACTAATGTTATCATACGTAAATTATACCTCAATAAAGCTGATTTTTAAAAAAATCAATGGGAGGTAAAAATCCATACATGAAGCCAAGAAATTTTGGAAAAAGCATAACAGTGGGAGGATTTGCTCTAGGAAATATCAAAATATACCATAAGGTTATCATAATTTTCGAAGTGTGCTGTGGGCACAGCAACAAATAGATCAATTGACATAAAATAGAGTCCCAAACCAGATCAACGTACATATTCAGTAGACAATTTAGGCAGCAATTTAAATTAGAGGGGAAAAAAAGGACTATTGCATAAGTGGAGTTGAAATCTGGATTCTGTTCAGAAAATCACATTAGCTCTGTAATTCACAGCGTTCTCAAAGTTACAGTCTTAATTGGTTAACTGGTCATTGACTTCATTACCCTCTTAAATGCTTAGGGGATCATTTAGCCCATTATGGAAGGGTCATAAACTGTAAATGAATTCTCCCCAACACCCAAACAGGTTGCAGTCACTTCTGCCTTCTAATGGAAGGTGGCATCTTTCATCATCAGTGGAAAAGTAAATATCTAAATTGTTCCCTTCCGCCTACACAGACAAAGGAGAGAGGAACTGCAAAGTCCCTGCTGGCTCTTCTGAGATGGTAAATGGTGGATGCCAAAGCAGATGATAGCAGAGGCACTTAATGTTCCTTGGATGTGGAGGAGGTGAACTGCTAAAATGAAGAAGGAGAATTTTGCAGAAGTCCCTTCAAGGTACAGAGGATCCTGCAACACAAGAGGAGGACAAGCCTTGGGAAGGAGGAACCCAGGGAGGAGTTCCTGGCGGTGGTCTAGCCATAGGACTCCCAAAGGCAAGGAGGGCCAGCCGCTCGTACTCAGTTTTAAGCTGCTGGTGTCCTGCTATCAAACTTCTCACACCTGAATGTCTTGGGTGCATGTCTTGGGGAGACCGCAGTATGGAGGAGAAGCTTTTCTTCCCTACTCTTACATTTCCTCTCCTCAGGCAGGACATTTACTAGCATGACACTCAGCCTCTCACTGGAAAGACCCTCCGTGACCCTTCCGTCATTTGTTGGAAAGAGTCACCAAACCAGCATCACTCAGCCCCTGGCGTTTAGATCTGGGACACACCGCTTGGTCTGTTCCTTCTTAACCACTGGTTTTACAGGCCTGTGTTTGACGCTATGGCTTCTGTTAGGAAACATGACTGTGCCCTGGGGGCTCATCCTCCGTCCCTTTTTTCTGATCATCAGTTGTTGCAGCATTCAGGCAAGGAAGGGAGAGTGTGGTTTATTGAGCCCCTTAACCCCAACAAGGGTTTCTGAGTAAAGTAAAAGCCCCAAGAGTCATTCAAGTGAACAGTCAACCGACGGCATGCTCCTTGTGGGAACATTCCAGAACCAGAGCTGAGGAAATCTTCCTACTCTTTGATTGTCTGACTCTTGTTCTAACTCCTTCACTTTGTCACCAAGGTCCAGGTAGACCCATTTCAGAGGCTTCTCTCTCAGTAACTGGACTTTGGAATTTCCAGGGCAGCATCTGGAGCTGCGCAAAGAGATTCCAGCAGAGTCGGCCAGAGCTGGAGCCCGGCAGACAGGGTGACGGCTGAGGGAAGCAAGCAGGAAGTGCCTTTCTCTGAGACTCCCCCCAAAACCTGTGCTGCTTTGGCTCTGAAGGGCAGAAGTTCCTTTGTTTCGGTTTTGTTTGTTTGTTTGTTTGGGGGGGGCTGGTTTGGGGGGGGTTGTTGTTGTTTGGTTTTTTCCTTTTGTTTTTTGGCCAGAAGAAAAAGAGATGAGTTACTTTTGACCAAAAAAGTCAGTCATTCATGGAGGATGGCTGGCTCCAGCCCAAGCGAAGATTATGGGAAACACTCCATTCTAAGCAAGCACAAAACCTTTCCCGGTGACCTGAGCCAAAACCAATTACTTACCCCTCACTTTGGCACCCTGCCCTTAACTAATGCACGGCTTGGAATCATGGAATCCTCGGGTCATTGCGCCCACTCACCTCTACCTACCCTCCCCATCTTACCCACAAGAAACAGACTTGAAAGGTGACATCTCTTACCCACTTGGTGAGAGTGGCACGACCGAGGCCCAAACTCCCAAGTCCCAAGTTTGTGTCCTCCCCAGCGCTCGAGATTTGTCTCGTGGCCCCAGGCACCGTCTCCCCTGGAGGAGGATGAGCTCCTTGACAACAGAGACCTAGTGTTTTGCAGGGAGAAGAGGAGAGGACCCACATTTCAAAAGAGACTCCTATGTTCCCAGCCCTGATCTCAGGCTGTTCTAGAGCAGACAACTGTGGGCTTGTCTTCCCAGCCCATGACAACCCTCTTTGCTGGAGGGCATTGGTCTGGGCTGAACTGTGTGCCACGAAAATTCATATTTGATATTCTAAACCCCAGCACCTCAGGGCGTGACTGTGTTCAGACATAGGGTCTTTAAAGAGGTAATCAAGTTAAAAAGAGGCCATTAGGGTGGGCCCTAATCCAATGTGACCGGTGCCATTATAAGAAGAGGAGATTAGGACACAGATCCTCCACAGGGGAAAGACCACTTGAGGACACGGTGAGAAGACCCCCATCTGCAAGCCAAGGAGAGAGGCCTCAGAAGAAACCACACCTGCCAACACCTTGATCTCAGACTTCCAGCCTCCAGGACTGCGAGGAAATCAACTTCTGTGGTTTAAGCTTCCTGCCCCACCCTTCCCGGTCTGTGGTACCTTGTTATGGCAGCCATTCTCCATCCTCCCCATGCTTCTAGACCAGGCCCTGCCTCCCTGGCCGGAGCTAACTCAGCCACACAGACGCCTCCTGATGAGAGGCAGAGCGAAGCAAGGCACAGGGAACAGCACTGGAGCGGAACCTTGTCCTGGAGACTTTGTGGGGAAGACACTCCCCCTGCTGAGACCCCAGAATAGCCCCAGTCCGGCCCTCCCTCTGGCCCCTACACTTAACCTTTCAGTGAATTCCAGGAGAGACTCCAGTGCCCTTCCAACACCCAACTCCCTTTCCTGGTTAAATTTGTCTGAAGTGGGTTTTGTTCCTTGCAACCCAAAGAACTTTATGACATTTACATATGTTATCTCATGCAGTTTAATTTCTCCTCTAGGTGATCTCTCCCCATCTTACAGACAAGGGAGCTGAGATTTAATGACATTAGTAGCTATAGCCCAAGGTCCCAGGTGCTGGATTCGTACTCGTGCTCTTTCCATTCTCCACATGGCCCTTGTTGGTATATCTCTTCGGTTGTCCCCCTACAATACTCAGCTAGAAGCCAGGTATATAGTAGGTGCTCAATAAAAGCGTGTTAAATCAAATCGAACACAGGGACTGGGTCCCATTTGTAGACCAGAACATAGACGAATACACAGCATGTTCAAACCATTGGAGCCAAAGGGAAATAAAACTAGTGTCAGAAATTAATTCATCTTTCTGCCCTTCTTCATTCAGACCTAATGGGGTCAGAGATCTTAACATAGGCTCTCAGTGGAATTCTTTGGTTCACTCAATACCAACGAGACATCGTTTTGGCCCCGTGGACTTCATGAGTCCTCTCTAACTTTTCCCATATGTGTGATGTTTATTTAACCTATGGACCAGGTAAGCTACTTCACCAGAAGAACTTCATATTCTCTAGAAAGAAAGATCTGAACCCGGAGTCTCTCTTACTTCCTCCCCCTCCCCCATCTGTCTTACAGCAAAAGAATATAAACCACCCTTTGTTCGAGACAGTAATCTTGCCTTACTCCAGGCTTAGGAAGTTACAGGAGTCAAGAAGCTAGAAAAAAAGATGAAGAAAGGCCTCAGCTGGCAAAAGGTTTCTGGGTATTTTTTTCTTCTTTATATAAATAAAATTACTTTTCCCCTCGAGCTTTGGAAAGCCCCCAAAATAAATCCAAGATCACTTTCTTAGCTGTCATTAAACTTCCCAGGCTGAGCAAAGACTCCAGAGTTTGCTGGCAGAGAGAACGATGGTTGATAGGCCCTCACCATCTTGCGTTTCAACACGGTGGCCTGAAGTCTGGGCGGGGACCCTGGCCTCCTACTGCAGCCTCGCAGAGCAATGAGGGGGCATTATTCTCTGACGATTTACAGACCTGAGGCGGAAGGCTGAGCATGGAGGTCTTTTTCCCCCTCCATGCAACACTCTGTATGTACAGAGCCCTGCAGATATGCTGCATCTCCTTGTCTCCCCAAAACAGGATTACCAGCTGAAGAAAGACACAGCATAAAGGCTATCAAAATGCTGAGCAGGCACTCATTGTTGACATATGTGTTTCTCTCATACATCAGTGATAGTTGACTCTGTCTTGGAGGTGAAGGCAAAGGGGAGGCCCCATGGATCTTCCAGCCTCAGTGGGGAAAAATCACACAAACTTGTTGGTGAGACCTTACAATGTTTATGGGGAGTTTTCACCTAAGCCTCTCAACCACTCTGTGAGGTGTCATTTAAGCCTTTCAACCACCCCATTTCACAGAGGAAAACACTGAGGCTCAGAAGATGGCTGCTTCCTGATGGGAAAGAGCAGGGCAGAAACAAAAGCGCCACCTTCTGACTTCAGACTCAACCTTCTTTCCCTGACGTTAGGCCTAGCCCATGAGCCAACCAACAGCATGGGGCCCACCAGCCCCTAACACTGAACCTAACTGAGCCTTGATTCATGCCCCAATTTTTTTTCCCCAAAATGAAAATATCTATAACGGTTTTTTTTCCTAATTATAAAATACACACTAGTAAAAAGAAAAAAAATTTTTTTTGAACAATACAGATGTTCTGTACCAACCAAGCCTCCCTCTCCCCATAGCAAATCCCTAAAGACAGCCAGTTATCTTTGTAGAGACACATATGTGTAACCAGCTTGCTGACCATTTCCCATGTTGACTGGCTGGGAGCCAGACCAGGTCACCCTGCTCTGACATCCAGGCTGCCAGGACTCCACATGTCTCTCCAGTCCCCCAGGGGGCTCACATGCAGCCGCCCACCCCATCCCCGCCCATAGTCTTTCCTCTCCAGCACTTGGCTCCCCCAGCTGGGGTCCAGCGGAGCCCCCAGGGCTTCTGGAAGGAGCCTTGCTGCCCATAGGTTGATTGCACAGGTATAAGATCTAATTTCTCTCTAACCACCCAGACTCCCTGGTGGGGCCATTCTGCTACTACCCCCTCTTCTCCCCCCTTTCTCAGTTCAGAAAGTCTGATAGAATTGTGAGCCCTGGAGGTGGCAAAGAAGGGGAAGGAAGGGTTTCTAACAGATTTCCTCCAACGCTGTCTCTTAAGAGGTAACGAGGTATAAGTGAGTCTTTCTCTCACCTGCCTGAACAGCCTTGAGGAAACAATATTCCAGGATGATTTCTGCAGCTCCTAAAAGTACCAATTCAACTCACAGTGTCTGACTGTCTGTCTGTCTTTGTCTCTTACTATCTCTTCTTTTCTCCCACACTCCCTCTCTTCAACTTGTCTAACCCCAAATTCTTAAATCACTAACAATCACTTCCCCTTAAGAAATGATTTTCCCTATGTAAATTGGTGCTGCCACTATGGAGAACAGTATGGAGGTTCCTCAAAACACTAAAAATAGAGTTACCGTGTGATCCTGCAATCTCGCTCCTGGGCATATATTCAGAGAAAATGAATTGGAAAAGATACATGCACCACAATGTTCGTAGCAGCACTATTCACAATAGCCAAAACATGGAGAAAACCTAAATGTCCATCGACAGATGAATGGATAAAGAAGATGTGGGGTGTGTGTGTGTGTGTGCGTGTGTGTGTACATATATATATATATGTACACACACACGCACACACACACACACACACATACATACAGTGGAATACTATTCAGCCATAAAAAAGAAAGAAAGAATACCATTTGCAGTAACATGGATGGACCCAGAGATTATCATACTAAGTGAAGTAAGTCACACAAAGACAAATATCATATGATAGCACTTATATGTGGAAACTAAACAAATGATACAAATGAACTTATTTACAAAACAGAAACACAGACACAGAAAAAAAACTTATGGTTACCAAAGGGGAAGGGGTGGGGAGGGATAAATTAGGAGTTTGGGATTGGCAGATACGAACTACTACATATAAAACAGACAAACAACAAGGTCCTACTGTATAGCACAGGGAACTATATTCAATATCTTGTAATAAATTATAATTGAAAAAATATTTAAAAGTATATATATGTGTATATATATCTGAATCACTTTGTTGTACACCAGAAACTAACACAGCATTGTAAATTAAGTATGCTTCAATTAAAAAAAAAAGTTTCCCCTTAAGCACTTTATGCTGGGGTCTGGGAAGCTCAAAACAGAGACATTACTTTTAACCTCTCAGCCCCCAAATGGAGCTTTTGAATATCTCTTCGTGAACTTAACATTTAAGAGAATAAACCCATATCAATCTGTCCCTCCCATTATGATTTGCCAGCAATTGAAAAACTGAAGTCATCAAACAAAAATAGAAACTTGATATTTGAAGGCCACCACAAAAGTTAGCTATTTACGCCAAACGAACGCCTTTTTCCAGCCTCTATTTCCTGCAGGCGGGAGACCGTCTCTATGTGCACGTGAGATTAATGACTCTCGGAAGCATTCATGTTTCATTGTTTATGGCCTATAATAGGACACTGCCTCATATTTATCAGGTACTATAAGAAGTCTTTCTCTATAAATAGCAAATAAAATAAAGGTCAGTTTTACTAATAGAGCTACCCGTCTTCCACACCATCATCATACAGTTTAAGAGAATTGGGGAAATGTGCTTGGATGTATAATTGGTCAGCATTATATATCATACTTAAGTTAGCTGGGAGAACTTTAAAAAATTGCAACCGAGATACCTACAACAAAGAAAGGTCTTTTAAAAACCTAGCACTTGTCCGTCTCTGCTCTAGTAAAATGAGTGGACTCTTGTTGGTCAGCTCCAGCATGTGGCCAGAAATAGCCTTTGCTTTCTCCCTTACTTAACTCAGATGGACTCCTAGCACACAGAGTTCCAGTTTGGGGACCTCTCCATGGATGCAAAATATGTTAGCTTTACAATGCACATTTCAGATAACTCAGAATTGTTGTCTTTACAATTTTGCATTTACCCCTTTCCTTCTAACCCAAGACATCTTCCTCCTGTGTGGGTGGGAATAAAGTTATTTTCTTTAGGAAGCTGAGAATTACCGTACAGGTCCTGCAGGCCCCATCGTTGGCAGGCTAGGGGTGCCAAGGTCTCCCATGGATGGATAGGAGGTCCTCAGCTTCCCCTCTCTGTGTCCTGTACTGTTTACTCCTCCATTTGGTGAGCACAAAATGAGCACCTACTATGTGCTCAACATCTCCCAGAGGCAGGGGAGGAGGAAAGAGACGGAGTGTGTGCAGCCCATGGGGCCTCTCCAGCACGAGGGGATGCAGTATCTCACAGAACACCGTGTGAATGTGCCCGCCCACCAGCGTGGGGCATCCTGGGGACAAGGAACAGAGGGAAGGAAGGCTCTAGACCCCTTCATGTTTGGTGAATAGCATTTCGCCCTTTCCTTTTCCATCTTATGGATGAGTGACAGGTACGTGGGAGGCATGCAGTTTCCAGCTGTAGGCTCGTCCCTTGTCCTCAGGCTGCAAATTTCCATTCATGCTCCCTACTTGTCCCTTTGGGGCCCTCACCCAACCGGAGCTGGAATTCCCAGGATTCTTTTTTAAAATATTTTCCCCAGACTTCCCTTGTAACAGCCGTTGTTATCTCTGACAGCAGGCCGGCCTCTGTCTCTCTCAGGCTGGACAGGATCAGGCCCAAATCACTCTCCAGCTTCAGAGTAGCCTCCTGACTGATGGGAGCAGGAGGGAGGGTGAAGGGGCCAGGGAGCGAACTCCCCGCCCCCCAGGATCACACAGCAAGGGGTGCTGCCTCTGCGAGCCCCGTGCTCCCCCTGCCTTTGGTGTGTGATCATCCAGGAGGTGGCCAGGCTGCCTGATTCGCCTGAAGCTTTCTATCAGCTTCTGCCTGGAAGTGCCCATTCAGGGACCACAGCTTCCAAATTACCCAACACTTGTTGATTGGCTCAGAAAAATCCATTTTCTGGAGAATGTCAAAAATTAGAAACAGTTTTAGTTGACTTAATAGAAAAATTTTAAATAGCATTTTGAAAAGAAAAGAATATGTCCCTATACCGTAAACGGCTTTATAACTTTAAATGGTTTTTCAAACTGTTACCCCATCTAATCCTCACATTTGTCCAGTTCAAGGGTCAGAGTCATTCATCATCTCTATTTTCTTGTAAAGTCATTACAAATAAGAACACTGAACCATGAAATGGTCAAGTGACATGCTCAGGATAGTGTATCTGGGTGGGAACCAAAACCCACGTCTCCTCTTCCATTCTTATCGTGTGTTCATTCCACAGGTGAATCACAAACGGAGCCCAGAGCTAGCAGATCTCAGCTCTCAGACCTACTGCTGCATCACACACTCCAGGTTCATTCACTATATGTGCACAAAGATTTCACTAGAAGATGTTCAATACCACATTGTTTATAATACAAAAAGTCTGGAAACAAACTTCTACCTAATGCCAGGAGTTTGGTTAAATGAACTATTCAATACTGTGAACTATTATACAGTCATTAAAACAATGTTGTAAAAGTATGTTTGTTAACATGGAAAACTTCATAATTAATAATAATTACTGCAGCTGTCATTTTCATAATTATACATATAAATAAATGCACAGGAAATAGTGTGGAAGGATCCATGCTAAAATATTAATAGTGTTTAGATTTACAGATGGTTTTATTGTCTTTATTTCAGTTACCTGTATTTTCTAATTTTTCTACAATAAAAGTACATTTCTGGATTACTTTTCAATGATCTGAATGTTTGTGTTTTGCCCCCCACCCCAAATTCATATGTTGAAATGTTAACTCTCAGTGTGATATTATTAGGAGGTGAGGCCTATTAGGTCATGAAGGTGGAGCCCTCATAAATGAGATTAGTGCCCTTATAAAAGAGACCCCAGAGAGTTCTCTGACCCTCTCTCCACCACATGAGGAAACAACAAGAAAACAGCTGTCTGCAACCTGGAAGAGGGTTCTTCCCAGAACCCAGTGGTACTGCCCCCCGGATCTTAGACTTCCAGCCTCCAGAACTGTGAGACATAAATTTCTGTTGTTTATAAGCCACTCAGTCTGTGGTATTTTGTTATAGCAGCCCGAAGTAAGACATAATTTTAAACTTTTAAGATTATTCCATCAGGAAACCTCATCTGGCTAAAAAACAAACATGTGCTTACACCTGAGGTAAGTATATTTAACACTATAAAAGGACTGCAGGCTTTTCCGTTTATTTTATCTTATCATTAACTTGCAATATATGGCAAACTCAGTTTATTTCTTTGAGGATAACAGTAAGTATATATCATAAGCTTACTGATGTCCACTTTGAGTGAATTTCTTTACAGAAAACAGGATTAATCATAACCACAAACTGTTTTCATGTTTATTGTGTTGGGATTTTTTTTCCCCAGAAACCTGCTCAAAGGTAAATCATAATTACTCTAGTCTTTACTGGATAAAGTCACAAATCTGCTGACTGGGGCCAACGAAAACTGTGCTCCCTCAGCGACAACCAAGACCTCCAAGCCTTTTCCATTCATTTGTTTGATTCTCTGTCAAGTCTCCCTGAATGACTGTTCAAACCCTCCCATGTTTCTCCATTTTTCTATTCCACTCCCACCTGAATAAGTCTCAACAGATGATCCGGAATCTTCATCACTTGAGCCTAGCGGTTTTCAAACTCTTTTAGCCGAGGGGATCTTTGTTCCAAAGCTTTCTTACCATGCAGCGCAAAAGACGGGGTGATGTACACACTGGCTAGCCTGGGAAGGTTTACATCTGTCATCCTGGCCTGACCTTTAATTATTATATCTCCCCCTTTTACCCTCTAATGTGTCTTGGTTTGGACAATAAATGTTATAGTCTCACAAACAATGAGAAAATCTTGAAGACGGAAGCTGTTCTGTTTGGGGACTGTCCTCTGCCCTTTTTTCTGCATCTTGGCCCATGCTAATCCTTCCTTCATTTAATGGCAAAAATTATTTCTTTTTCCTGTGAGACTTCTGACTCTGTCACTTCTTCATCATTGGAAGATCATCTAGTGATTCTCAGACCCGTAGTGTGTGTATATTTTAAATATGTTTTTAACTGCCCATCCCAAAGTAGTTCAATTCAAATCCTCATTTCAGAGCTAGAGAAAATAAATGTGAATAAGATCTATCCTTACAGAGGTAAAACAAACACGGGGCTGGAATCAAAGTCTCCTCATTCACAGATCATTTCACCCCACGCTGGTTCTCTTCAGAGCCACGTCACGACCAGATTCTCCTAGGTTTCCCTTCAGAGTGAAGACACAGACAACAGCGGTTGCCTTGGAAACTCTGCCTGGTGAGCTGGTATCCTGGGATTTCACTCGCCCTACCCTGTGGCTGACATCCAACCCTGACTAATTTAAGTTCTGGTTGGTTATGTCTTTGCTAAGGGGACACAGTGATGGGGCCGGGGGAGAGAACAGGAGGACAAGCAAAAGTGAAATGACTACAGAAGGAGGTATATTTTTTTCACTGAAAGCAACTCAAGTAGTGACAAAAGAAATCACTAATGTACTTTAATAATTAAGATTCTCAATCAAATGTTGGTGACCAGAGATGCTGTTAAATGTTCACACACCCATGTGTTAATCCTATTCAGGATTCCGTGAGCTGATTCAAGAATATCTTCAAGACGCGCCACCTGCCAGCCACCTACGACTGTTAATTAAGCAGCAGCAGTAAATGTGAGCTGTGCTTCCATTTGAAGTCTCTTTTGTGGTCCTGATTCTCTAAAGGACAGAATACTGTCAATGTCCATCAGATTACAGATGCTTGGTATGATTCTCTATCAGCTATTGATCAAGTTTTCGATTTCAAATCAATGCTTCATTAAAACAACAAAACTTCTGATTGCTTTTACTGGATTAATTAAAGGAGGAGACATATAGACCATTCTAGTTCAGCCTCCTCATTATACAGTAGAGGAAACCGAGGCTGGGAGATAGGAAGCCGAGGAAACGAATTGCTCTGCTAGTTAGAGGCACAGCGGGACCCAGACCCTAAGGCGCCAGGCTTCCTAGTCTGGTCCGACCTCACAGCATTATTTGTTTGCCTCAGCTATATTCTGTTGAGCAAAATAATTTAATGCACAAGTATAAAAAACAATCTTCTGTTTCAGTGAAGTCTGATTCAAAATGGAATTGTCTGAATTTATTTAAGATGTTGGAAAATGTTTTCATATGAATAAAATGCTTTTGATGCCTCACCCTATAAAGAAATAATAGTGTCCCTTAATGTTTCCAAAGGAATATATGGTACTGATACAGGCGAGGATTCCTGGGAAGTCTTGTGAGTCAGACACATGAGCCAGGTGATCAGAAATGTGCTTCCCTGGGAAGGCTGACACCTCTCTTGGCAATTCCAAAGGGAGCTGGCAAACGCAGCATTAAGGTCTCAAAAGCACTGGGGGAGGGGACTTGGTAATGAACCTGAGTCATGGAAACATAAGAAATGACTGAAAGAGAAAACATAATTAACTTCCCAGTGTAAAATGTAAATCTCTTGGGGGAAAGCTTGTGGGAGTGTAGGTGTAGACAATTTCAGGATGAATGCTGAGTAACCCAGGCCCTTGGCACTGGTGGGGGGCTGGCGGGGAGAGGACTTGCCCGTTACTTTAATTAAGGAGCTTGGTTACAAGAGCCGAGAGGGATAAACTCCAGGCTGAGGCTCAGGAGCCCACTTCTGGGAAGCGGCTTCTGCAGCAACTCCGTTTGCCGCTGCGGTTGTGATCAGGCTGGACGCGATGAGTATTTATGCGGTGAAATGCGGCCCCTTGTGGTCTGATTAAGAAAAAAAAAAAAACCCCAAAAGCCGGAGAGTAATACTAACCTACTTTACAAGTGTCAAATGAGGCGTTGAAAAAATGACTATGGTGTTCACAGGCATTAATAATCGTGACCAAACAGATGAACCTACGAAAGGGGCGTTTATTCCCGGTCCTCTAAGCAGCGCATCTCAAACGTGAACGTGCGTGTGGATTACCGGGGGTCTTGCTGAATTCGGGTTCTGGTTCACAGCGGGCCTGGCGGGGTCAGGGAGGCGATGCCCCTGCTGTGAGTGGCCAGGGGCTCGCAGGAAGGCCCCCGCCCTCTGGGTGAGCCAGGGCTGCTCCATCAGAGCCCTGCACTGCGGACCATAGGCGCCCTGGAGAGCATCCCCAGGGGTTACAATTCCTTCCCGCACCCAGACACTAAGGAACTCAAATAACCACTTTTCTTTTGCCTCCTCAAGCTCAAGGGCCTCTCTCCCCAGGCTCTGAGATATCCTTTACTACCCCCAAAAAGGGTGTCTTGAGAAGGCAAAGCCCCTGACACCTTCCTACCCTATCTAGTACCTTCTCATGAGAGGAAGCAACAATTTCAGGTTACCATAGGGTGGATTTCCACGTTAATAAGAGCTGTGGTTTTCTTTCATGGCTTTCCTGATGGCTGAAAGCAGCAAGATATTTCCAATGCCATTTATTTCCAGACCTCCTCTTGCATATTTGAATGTGGCTTAAATGTTTATCTGCTTAGCTTCTGTCCCACACTGACTGCACACGTGAGGCCCGTTCGCATCTTGCTTCAAGTGGCAGAGTTGCATCCACACCCCACCCCCAATTCCAAGAATTCATTGTATTTGGTTAGGAAGAAAAATGATACAAAGTATTTTTAACTGGATGTGGGAGGAGAAAGATGGAATACATAAGACAGTGGAGTGATCACAGGTGGGTAATTACACATGTAAATGAGTTTAATTTGGTATTTTCCCCTTGAATTCCTATTTACATTGGTTAACAATGAATTCTAACCCCACACCACCACTGCATTTTGGGGCACTTTCTTTTTAGTCTTATATGTCAGCTCTGAAATATTAAAAGCAATTCAGAATGCTTGGGTATAAAATTTTTCTCAGCTTAGACGTTTTTCACATTTTTCCGTTTATCATCATAACTGTACAAAGTAGACAAGGGATTAAAATTCTCCTCTTATTTAACAAGTATTAATTATCTCCAGCACACAAAGTCTCGTAACACATTGGGCCATGGGGAAAAAAAAAAAGCCTCGTCTTGCAGGAATGTTTCCCACAAAATTATTATATGAAATCATATGAGGCAAGAAGAACATCCGGAAGTAATTCAGGAATGGTGAGGTGGGAGAAGTTACTTCTGACTGAGAAATCAGCAAGGGCTTCCTGGAAGAAGTGGCATTCAAGCAGGACCCTGAAGGACAGTAAGAACTATATATATAGGAAAAGGGCAGGGGTGAGACACAAGCGTGTTCTGGTTGACAAAAGCTCAGAGTGCCAGATAGGAAAAGTGGGTCATATAGCTGGGAAGCCATCTGGGGCCAGATCAGGAGAACTGGAGTCTCAGATTAAGAGAACTGTATTCCGTGTGCTATGATGTAATGTCGAACGTGAGAAGATTCATTTGACAATGGTGAGTTCATTGGATCAGGGGGTAGGAATTAAAGCATGAAGACCAACTAAGCAATAATTCAGGCAAGAAATAATGATGCCTGAATAAGGATAAATGGTAACGGAGAAATGGGCAGGGAGGGGAAGAAGAGGCTTTGGGAAAGAAGAGAGGGCACCTGACAGTTCATTGGAGGTAGGGCAAGGAATGGCAAAGAGGCTGTGTGACTCTAGGGTTTTGCGACCAGGGCACAAGAAGGAGGACAATGTCACTGAGAACTCAGGAGGCATGGGAAGGGGACAGGGGTGTGCAGGGCCTTGAGAAGAAATGGTCAGTTCCCCTCAGAGCAAACATGCTGCATGCATCTGGAGGGCATGGGGCTAGGGTGGTGGAGGGATTCAGGTCATTGGGAATTCAGAGTGGGGGCTGGGGAGACAGTTCAGGGCTGTAGGAGTTACGAGACCGAGCACTGGCCACTGAGGTCATGGCAAGGTGGGAAGTATCCAAGAGAGCCTAGAGAGAGAAACAAAGGCAAGGGCAGAGGCAAGGGCAGAAGCAAAGAGAGGCAACAGGAAGGAGAGCGGCCGCAAAGGGCAGCAAGGAGGAGGGCAGGTCAGATGCTGTTATGGACGGAGCACGAGCATTTATTTTTTGGTCTGACAAAAACTTTCACACAGGGGCTTCCCTGGGGGTGCAGTGGTTAAGAATCCGCCTGCCAATGCAGGAGACACAGGTTCAAGCCCTCGTCCGGGAAGATCCCACATGCCGCAGAGCAACTAAGCCCGCGCGCCACAACTACTGAGCCTGAGCTCTAGAGCCCGCGAGCCACAACCACTGAGCCCACGAGCCACAACTACTGAAGCCCGCGTGCCTAGAGCCCGTACTCCGCAACAAGAGAATCCACCGCAATGACATGCCTGCGCACCACAACAAAGAGTAGCCCCTGCTCGATGCAACTAGAGAAAGCCCGCATGCAGCAACGAAGACCCAATGCAGCCAAAAATAAATTTATAAAAAAAACTTCCACACACACAACAGTAAAGATATAATGAAGCCCAATACCCATGCAACCATGACCAGTGATCAAGCCATGCCCATGTGATCCCTCCCTCTTGCTGTATAGTTACTTTACTGAAACGTTTTACAGCAAATCCCAGGCCTCATGGCATCTTGCCCCTGCATATGTCATCATGTGTCACTGACAAATGCGGACAGCTGAGAAGAGAATTTTAAAGGGGAGGACAATTTTAAATTGTTGGAAGTTTTAGGGCTTTCAGAGACAGTAGCACTTTGAAGGAACTCCTTGGTGGCTTTCAAAAGAGTGGATTTAGTAATGCCCAGGGTGGAATACCACAGGGGGTGGAGTGGGTACAGTTACAAGCAGGATAGCAGGGTCACAGGGAGGATGTTTGTCACCAAGAAGAGACCTGGGCATGCTTGCAGGGTGAGATTCGAGAAACCAGAGTGGACAGAGGCTGACAATGCGAGAAAATAGGTACGTGATGCAGCAATATTCATTCAGTCCATTGAACAATAAATGAGCATTTACCACGTGGCTGCATTCCTTGCAGCACAAGCCAAAAGACAGATAAAATCACTGCCCTCGTAGAGATACACTCCAATAGAGAGACAGACATTAAACATACAAACATAAAATATGATGTTCGTTGTGATAAGTGCAGTAAAATCAATCACACGGAAGGTGGCTGCAAGGGAGACGTAAGATACATGGAAAGGTGAGAGCCTGAAACAGGCCAGCCAGCACCTCTGGGCAGAGCAGGGGTGAGGCCGGGAGATACGACAGCCAGAGAATCTCAAGGTAGGGACAAAGGAAGGGAAGGCAACTCACATCAAGGGGGCTCAATCGGCTTCAATTATAGGAAGAAAACAAGGGAGAAGCTCATGACTTCTAAACCCTCTGGACACTAAATTGCTAGTACTACAGTAACGGATATAGCTTTCCTTTATGTGTTTTACTGCTAGGAAGCAAGGAAGCACCACAAATGCACCCAGTGTAGAGAAGAAGCAGCATTGCACAGGAGGAAAGCCCAGGCTCCGTTCACCAGCCGAGCAGGACTTCACGCACTTTATTTAACTTCTCTGAGCCTCAGTTTCTGCATCTCTAAAATGGGAAAAAGGATTTCTATGAAAGACAGTTTTGTGAGAATGGGGTGAGACAAGCTAGGTGGAGCTCCGAGCACAGCCCTTGGTACACAGTAAATGATCACTAAATGCTGCCTGAGAACAGAAAGGTCACCCCCCAGGGAGGCAACTGTGACAGTCAAAAGCAGCTGTCTGTCCCCTTTAGGGAAAACTCTTTGATGGCTTCATAAAATTTCTCTTCAAAATGGTCACACACTCTTGTATTTGCTTTGGAAAGTGTTACTCAATGGAACATACATCCTACTTTTGCAAAATTTCTATGATTCTCAAGAAGCCTCCGAAATTACAAGCCTGCAGCTGAAAGAGACACAAAGGTGACGGGTGTGAAGAGAACTAAATTATCCTCAAGTCTTTGAAGTCGGCTCCTGGATTCTCATTTCCTTCCTTTGAGTTATTTCTGGTTTCCTTTCAGCTTACATGAGTTGTAAGGTCGAAACGGCCCTTGAGAAATTACCTTGTCCCCCTCTCCACCCTAAAATTAGAGGATCTAAAAACCAGGGTGGTCATTGTTTAGGGGCTAAATGTTATCGAGTTAATTAAATTTTGTCAAGCTCGCAGAGGTCAAGAGGGGGCTGATTTGAATGAAATGAGGCCAGTTCTCTTTGAAATCACATTTGGGCCAATAAAACTCAAGACTACAGCACATCCCTTCCTCAGATTCCCTCACTTCACACTCTCTGCCTCTCAGATTATTATCACAAGATTTTAGGCAAGTGTAAACACTCCAAAGAGACTACAATTATATAGACTGGCCTTGACTGCACTCAGACCATCGAGATCAGAGGCCTGGATAACAAAACACCCTACAGATGAAACCCAGCTCTCATTAAACAAAATTAACCATCAGTACCCAAAACATGTCCGGATTGAAGAGTAAATTATCTTCCCTCAGTTCAAAAGTGATTGCAAATGAACTTTCTCTGCATGTTCCCAGGCAAGCAACTGCCCAGTAATTTATCTTATTCAGGAAGAACAAAAAAGATGTGTCCAACATTGACTATGTAAAATCTTAAGTCATTTGCTTTCAGGTATTTTACTTCTTCCTCAGAAGAGGTGAAGACTGTGACTACTGAATCACTAAGGTCTAAAGATACAGCATTTCATTTTAGATTTATTTAATGAAAAGATCTTAGGACTTGGTCTTCTGGGTGTTGAACAGAGAAATCATTTTCTCTTCTCAAACTTCAAGTCAAACAGTATAGAGGGAGGTTCAAAATATACAGTAATGTGCTTGGGAAACCAGCTCTTTGGGGGGAAGAAATCCTGATTTTTTTAGCACTTGCCAAGTTCTCTGGTGTAAATATTCCTAATCATGGCCAATTTGAAGCTACCAAGGATTGAACAACTGGCTCACAAATTCCTGAAATTTTAACCATTGGCTCTCAGCTCCTGCACACCCTGGCGTTAGACAAAGAGGTGACTGGTTGAAGATTTCTTTCATGCCTCCTCTCTTATTTGACAAGTAAACTCAACTGTTAAGCCACTAAACAGCGTGAATTTCATACCATAGGATCACTTTTAAACAGGTTTTAAAGTAGATATTTCATCCTAGGTAGTCATTAAAAATCAGGTTACAAAGGAATGTTTAATGATGCAGAAATGTTTATAAAGTATTTTTATTAAAAACAATATGACAAGAACAATTCCAAATTTGCATATAAAACGACAAGGATTATACTCCAAAAAGTGAATAATTATTCTAGTTGTGAGATTGTGTGTGGGTTTTATTTTGTTCTTTGTACTATTGTTCTACTTTTCAAATTTTCTACAATGTTCATGTATTTGTAATTAGAGAAAGAACTAAATCCAGTGTATATATATATATATATATTTTTTTTTTTTTTTTTAATACGGTGTTTCAGATTTTTTTCTTTTACATCCATACAATCTTATGGGTAGACTGGCTAGAAGACTAAACCAGATCAACCCTATTTAAACAAGGCTAAATCTTTGTCACTTGTTTTTTGATGCTTTACAGCTTTCAAAGTACCATCATAAGCACTGTCTCATTTATCTGATGCAAGGGAAGCAGGTTATTATACCTCATTTTACAGAAGAGGAAACAGGCTCAAAATGACTAAACGATTTGCCCAAGGTCACATGGCTAATACAGCAATTAAAGGGGGGACTCTAGCCCAGGATTTCTGCTACCCCTGAGATTTCCCTCAAAATCTCATCACGTTGCTCATCAGGGGCCCTTCTCTCAAGAAGTTCCTACTGAACACCCAGACCCATCTCTGCAAGGAGGCACTCTCCTGGTTTTGCCCATTTTAAATGCCGGAAGCCTGACGAGAATCACCAGGGAGGACGCACTCCGTCCAGGCATCAATCCTACACAAGCAACCCCCAGAGCAAGCGCTTCAGCTCGGAAGTTTATGAACATGACAGGATAGCTTGCTGAGAACAGCAGAACCCACACTCTGGGATGGAAACCATGTACAATGTTGTACACACAAGCATTTACAACAATCTGTAAATGTCATGTAACAGATCCTGACACGAGCCTCCATAGCTTCTCCCTAAAGGACTGGGTAGTACCCTTCACAGAGATGGCTGAAGAAACAAATTCTGGGTAGATCCTATCTGAAGCCTCTTTGTTGAGCCTTGTGCAATTTGCACTGGAATGTCCACTTCTTGCTTCAGGACCCTTACTCCTGCTCATGGGCAGTGCTTTGCCAGGGCTTAGTAACCAGAAACAACAGCGCACAGCATTATCCAGTTAGAAGGAATAGAAACAAGAACTCATTCCTCAAGTCGTAGGTTTTAGTATGTGGCTATATAAGGCAAGTTTAAAAAAAAAAAAAATAGCATTCTGATGAGACATCATGCAAAGCCAGAAAAGCCAGGCCACCAGCCTTCAGGGAACAGGTGGCCTCAGGAGAGGCTGGCCCGGAGTGTGAGAAAGGCCCCTCTCCTCCTAAGTGCCACAGAGCAGCACACAGGGAGGATGAAGCAGTCCCACGTGGACCCCTCGAGTAAGCAGTGTGGGAGCCTCAGAGCTCTCTCTCCCATGGTGATGGCAAGGCCATCCCTTCAGTGACATCACAGGCAGAAGCCAAAGATATGGACTGTGCCTTACAAGGAGATACATATTTTATAAATACATATATTTCCTGGGATTTGCTTTTAGATGCTTCAGCAAAGACCATGTGATACAAATGTGTGCGAGCGCTCCACCTACACCCCAGGGACGGTTAGTTAACTTCATCTGAAGGACCCTAACTGGAGATAAAATTCCAGGGGTGGCGAATTTGCAGGGAAACACTAATCAAAGGCCTACACTTGGAGAAGCCACAAAGGCACTTGGGCTGTTTATTTCCCAAACCACAACAGAGGCTTGGTTAGCACTGTGGATATTAGAAATTACTCTTCATTGGTGAAATGAGTAGTTTTCAAGATGTATGGATTAGCTAGAAATTCTGCCCCAGAATGAACAGGGTAAAAGGAATTAGGGAGCCAAACTGCCTACCTCTTTGGAATGGCCCTGAAAAGTGACTGTTGGAGAATTCTGTTACCCGTGCAACCAGAAAGTTAGCTGAATCTCGCTGTTAAAATACTCTCCCATCTGTTCTAAATGAACTTTCATGCAAGTGCCACCGAAGCACCTAAAAGGACAGACCCTTGGGACTTCCTCAAGCTTACTGAGGCAGGATGACTGTTTTGTTGCCAGCAGGTGTTGAGAAGAGACCTGGACGGCTCCCTAATTTCAAATTATTAGAGGCTGCTGACAGATATATCAAAAAAGAACTCAATAATTGTGAATGATCAATGATCGAGTCAATTTGACTTGGGAACTTTTATATGACAACTTTAAGTCTCCTCAGACATAATTAGGGAAGTTCTCAAATATGCTGAGTACCAACATTACGTGGCCTCATGTCCACTCAAAAACAGAGACGGCCTGGGGAAACCTAGGGTTACCTTTACAGTCCTGAGCTGGACCCTCACACTGCCATGCCCAGTAAATGTGTAGAATTCATGACACCAGGATTTCTGAGCTCAGGTAAATAACTGTTGTGGAAAAATCAACTGTAAAGCACTTCGTTTTAATCTTTATTTTCTCCCTCATTATAAAAATAACATGTGCTTACTCTAAGTCTTACATTATAGAAAATTGGAAAACTGAAAACTTCCCCAGAATCCCACCCTCAGAAATGATTACTACCCTTTTTGGTAAATACTCTGTCAGGTTTTTTTGGCATATAGTAGTAAATAAACAGGATCAAGCGGAATTCTACCGCCACGAGAATACATGCTATTCTGCTCTTGTGCAAGGTTTTGAATAGTTCTGACAAATAACTCAACTGACCGGTTTCTCCACAGAGCTGGACGCATTAGTTTTCAGAGGAGATTCAACCACACAGTGGGTGGGAAAACTTCTAAGATTTTCTTACCACTCAATATTAAATATTGTTCAAAGTATTAAAGGTGAAATAAAGTTTAAAAAAAATAAGAAATAAAGAATAACGAATTTGGTACTGAGGAGAAAACCGTTCAGAAAATTATGGCAGTTTATCAAAATAAAAACTACTAAATTTCACTTCCAGGAAGTATCATGACTTTAAAATTGGAATTTAGGAAACAATCATCTTTTTACCATCAAATACAGCTGGACAAGTAATTCTCCAATTCTTCTCGTTTGATCATTTGATCAGTACAAGAGAAGGTAAAGTACATGACCATTTTGAATTCTTTCAGTTCTAAGTGAAGTAAATTATAACAAGAATTGCTACACGTGAAACAACTGTCCATCAGCGAAGGACTCCAGAACGGGAGACTTGGAACAGATTTCAGCTTTTGCAGCTGGTAAAGGGCAATTTTGATTCAACCTCCCAAAGCTTTGTTTGCAATGCTTTCAAAACATCTTCCATCTATTGAATTGAAATAAGAATATTTAAAAAAAATACATGATTAAAATCATACATGGTTAAATATGATTAAAATATTCATCATTAATACAATTTCTGAACATGTTATGCATTACACATGGATATTAAGTATTTAACAGAATTCCATTTAAATAAGACATAAGTTTATTAACAGTAGTTCTCAACCTCTAATCTGTAGCTTTTTTATACATTCATCACTATCTTGCCTATCTGTGAGAGGATGTTAACATTCAAAAACAAGGCTATTTTTACCGTGAAATATTGACTTGATTAAGAAGATATATTTCTATTTTAATAGTTTTAGAATATATACTACTTTGATTTTAGCATGAAGTGTCTTCTTTATTATTTTTTTGATAAAGCTTTAGCTTAATTTGTAGTTTGGCTCCCCAAAAAATCAACTTTACCAACAACTGAAATAAATAAATAAGAAAAAAATAAAATAAGCACTCTCTTACCATGGAAGTGCTAAGGTCAAAACAGAAAACACATTAAGGATTATTCGTGGAGGAGCAATTGTTCACTGACTGGAAGTTGTTCATACAAAGATACAAAAAGTGCAGAACAAGATTACCTGCTTTAGAGATTTTTCTATTTCAACTCGGCTTTCAAGATTAAAAAGCTCTTTATCTTCTGACACAATTTGCTTTTCAGAGGACCCTAAAACATAACTGAAGTATAATAACAGTACAAAGTTAAAACATGAAAAGGGAGTAAATATAAAATTTACATGAATAATATTAAGGGAATTCCCTGGTGGTCCAGTGGTTAGGGCTCTGCGCTTCCACTGTAGGGGACACAGGTTCGATCCCTGGTCTGGGAACTATGATCCCACATGCAGTGCAGCACAGCCATAAATAAATAAATAAATAAATAAATAAAATAATGATATTAAAACTCGAATATGTATATCAAACTATATATTAGTACCAAGTAAACACATAAAACAACTACTTTTGTTAATAGCAACCTACATAGGAAGCTGAACTACATGAAATCCTGTTTTTCTCCATAACAGCTTTGTCCGAGAGCCCTACATATTTCCCAATATTGTAAGTATTTTGTTATCGGAAATAAACTTGCTCTGTAGTAAGTTGGGTGGCAAAACATTACCACTCATGGTTCAAAATTCTATTTTAAAGTTTTAAAAGATCCTGAAGAAGCCACTGCTTTATATTACTTTTTTTTTTTAATGTAACTTCTCAGGAACGTGTGCATTTTCAAGTTTGACTTTTAGTATATAATTTGTGTAGTCAACTCTTGATTACCTAGATTTGGGCAACTTCAACAGTTATCCTATAACTTAGGTTTTGCTCTACTCTCTGGGGTGATGAGATGCTGTGGTTTAGAAAATACAAAGAACAGAAGAATTGGCCTCGTGATGGAAGGAGAAGAGGCCCAGCTTCGGTGACCAAATAAATCTAAACAGTAGGGAAGAAGGTGCTGGTATTTCTCAAAAAAAGGAACTTGATTCGTTTGCATTTCTTTAGTGGGAGTCTTTCATTACATGTAACAACTTCAATATGTCACTTCTTTTGTCAAATAAGAACAGTCTTCTCTTGGAAACCCAAGATTAAATTGATTAAATTTCTGAAAAATGTCATGGGCGGCAAAATTGCAGAAGGCAATTAATATCCTGTTTAGAAAAGAAAAATGAGACGGGCGGGGGGGGGGAATTAAACGGTATTGAGTAATTTATAACACTGTAAATAAACATTTCAGAGGGCATCCACTTCCAAAACAAACCAGGTTCCTTGTCATTAAAATTCTGCCCCAAGAGGTATTCAACTGTTCAGGAAAAAACAGCTTCAATACTATGACCCTCTATGGAGAAATCTTCCACACATTTTCTTTTATACAGATATGCATCACTTTTAAAGTTTTGTACCAACCGTACTGAAGAGTTAACGTTGTTTATACCTGTACTCTCCCCCACATAATTTTCACAAATCTTAGTAAAATTCTCATGGAGATTAAGGGAGCAGCTGTTTGGGCCTGGGTCTTCTATTTAAAACCAAAACAGATCTGATCTCTCTCTAGGCAGGCCTACATGCTTTACATCAATGAGCAGTGCTTGCTATATTATTCTCTTGTGTAAGGAATATAAAAAGTTTGCAGATTTTATAATTTTGACCTAAACCTGTCTAGTTTCAAAGAAGGTGGCAAAACTGCAGTTATCAAAGAATAATTAAATGAAAAATTATAATTATAATAAGAGGAATACTGTTTTAAGTTCTTTAAAGAGAAACGCTAAGAAATTCAACCGGAGTGATGAAATACCTCGAGTAATGAAAGTGTAGGCATTTTTTTTTTTCCTTCTTAAATTGTTCGTCTTTCCTGATACTTAAGGTTTCCTAGGCACCTTTAAAATCTTGAGGGTTACATCTTTTCCAGGATAAGTGAAAATACATTGGGGTCAACTGATTAATTCTGTTTCCTATTTTAAAAAGGCTAGTGAATTAGAGGGCCATTAAGATATGTGTCATCAGACCCTAATTCACCTTGTCTCCTAACGCTTTTTAGAAGTCCTGAAAAATGAAGGTACTTCCTTGCATCTCTCAAAAAAAGCAGACAATTATTTACCACCCTCAAGGAAATAGTTGGACTTTGTATTTCTACTTTTCCAGAACACCAAAGGGACTTCTTTCCTGACCATTTCTGAAATTCCTATTTCTTTATGATATTCTAGGAGACTAAAAACTAGAGGGAAAAATAAAATGGACAAAATATATTGATCCACACAATGGCTTTTAAAAAAAATCCTATTAAACTAAATTCGATTGTTAAGAAAAACAACATATTTTTACTCTGAAAAATGTTCTCAGTGTTTTCTCCTACAATTTAGAATGACAGACTTTTCCAATAGCAAATAAATCGGGTCCAAACAAAAGATCACTAGCTTTATTGTCAGAAATTATTTAAAAATGTATTTTAACCAGTGTTGATTTAGTTTTGATGTTTTCATACCAATTTCTCTGCAAGCAAGTTTCTGAGAATTCAGTTATGAGCTATTCATTTATACATCAAACTTACCTTTCAATGGCTTCAACACTGAGGCAGAACAAGTCCCTCTTGTAGTCTAGATTCTTGGGTGTGCATCTGTATATGTAGCCGAGGTTGAGTGAACATCCTGCGCAGTACAAAGTCTCCAGGATGCTGCAACAAGAAATGCCACTGCTTTAGCAACTGGTTATAACAAAAATCCCATTGTTGAGATCCATAAACACCTAAACGTTTAAGTTGCTAAAGTATGTTATTCTGACCCTACTAAGTCATATGTACAAAAATAGGAAAAAAATGATAGTAAGATGCTTACATCAGAAATGTAGACAGTCACCTCCAGGCTGCATTGCCTTAAGTATCCAGTGACAAAGGGCATGTACAAAAGTGACAAGAAGAGAGGGTACTAAGGTGGTGTTTTCCTAGAATGCAAATGCCTCAATTCAGTATTAAGAAAAATTAACTAAAATTTTGAAATAAGACAAAAAGATTCTACATGTCCTTTTAATGTTATATTGTCCACCAAGGATCATTAACACTCTGGGGAAGGGATAGGCAAATTTTTTTCTGTAATGATCCAGAGAACAAATATTTTAGGCTCTCAGGCCATATGGTGTCTGTTGCAACTACCTGCCTCTACCACCGTTAGCACAGAAGCTGCCACAGATAATACATAACCGATCTGTGTTCCAGTAACAATGTATTTACAAAAACAGGTGCTTGGGACGTCCCTGGCGGTCCAGTGGTTGAGACTTCGCCTTCCAATGCAGGGGGTGCGGGTTTGATCCCTGGTGGGGGAGCTAAGATCCCACATGCCTCGGGGCCAGAAAACCAAAACATAAAACAGAAGCAATATTGTAACAAATTCAATAAAGACTTTAAAAATGGTCCACATCAAAAAAAAAAAAATCTTAAAAAAAACCCCAAACAAACAGGTGCTTGGCCCATGGGCCACAGTTTGGCATAAAGGATGGGTTCAGGTGATACAAGTAAACAGGACTTAGCAACACTGGTTCAGAGCGAGAGTCAATTCCCTTTTCAATTCTCTAACAATCCTGATTATATATAAAGAGAAGAAAGTCTCAGTCTGGTGCTAGAATGTCTTTAACCTGTACCTCACAGCTGCAAATCTTTTAACAGTAAGAGAACAGACCTCAGGCTCAGAACCAGCCAGGCAATACTATCTCAGCTAGAATTTAATAACATGTGTTTTCAGTGTAATTATCTTCACAGTTACTTTCCAGTTACAGCAAATGACACATTTATGGCAGTAATATAAAGATTCCTTTTTAAATAAATTTAAATAAAAATTAGGAGTCACTTGAATGAAAAATATTAAGTACATGACAGCACAGCTGTTACATGGATATGGCAAAAATGGTAAAGCTGACATCAAAATGACTAGAGTTGGGAAGTAGAGAACACTCTGCAGGAAACAAAGAGAAATAACAAAGCATCATCCTAGCTCTTTACTAATTAGTCCTGCGTCCTTAGTGAAGTTGTAACCTCCTCAGGCCTTGCTTTCTTCATCTACAAAATGAGAAATGATCTAAGGCTGGGTTTTCCAAATTTTCATCACCAGCATGCCAACAGTACAATTTTTCTTATATCCACATACCACCTGTCCTATTATGAATTTGCTTCTCCTTAAATAGAGTAATTTTTTAAATTAAAATACACTTTATTTGAATAGGACAATCTAACGTTACTAAAATTAAAAACCAACATTTTAAAATAAAAAATATATATGATTATTAATTTCCGTTTAACTGCTTGTGTACCACTTACTCATATGCATCAGTACGACACGTTTCGGGCAACAATACTAGAAGGCAGAGCTTCCCATTCAGTTTGCTGAGGACGCCACTTGCAGCAGATGCGTGGCAGGCATAGCAACCCCTGGAGTGGCAGCACAGGGCCTGCGAGTGCTGGAGGCCCCATGCTGTTGCTTCTGCAGCCCTGTCTGTTTAACCTCAATAGGTCGTATATGTGTGTATGCATTGTATGCACGACCTTAGCATCTTCTATGGGTGCAATGACATGAAAAAGGTAGGGAGCATTCATCTAAAGCATCCTTTGGCTTGGAGATTCCATGATACAGATATTTTCCTTTTCTATTTTTATTTTCGATTTTCTTCACACCAAGTGCAAACACCCAAAAAGGGAGTGTCAGAACGTGCCCTGAGAGGTTTAGAAACTCTTCCATCTCATATCTAAAGGACGCCACCAGCACTCAAGAATTGGTATATTAGAATGACTGATTTTATACTGATTACCATGAAAAAAGTTTTATCCCAAATCTTACTGCTGATGATCTCCTTAAAGACTTTTATTTGAAAAATAAACATTTTCTCTAATGTACATATTCACATAAGATATAGCCTTACTCACCAACCATTTTCATTTTTACGTTTGGATAGTATCTGTTCCTTATCCACAGAAACATTACAGGAAACACCTAGGAAGAAG
Source organism: Eubalaena glacialis (assembly GCF_028564815.1). Classification (NCBI taxonomy): domain Eukaryota; kingdom Metazoa; phylum Chordata; class Mammalia; order Artiodactyla; family Balaenidae; genus Eubalaena; species Eubalaena glacialis. The sequence goes on along the minus strand of NC_083721.1, from coordinate 12,740,814 downwards.
AAAGTAACAAGAATTTATTAATGCAGTTTGTTACAATACACACGCAGACACTGAGAGAACTTCTAACTCAACTTTTATTTTAGAACCCAGAAGCCCAGAAAAAAATAAAGGCCCAAAAGTCACACACACAGGGTAGTTTAAAACTAAAGGTACAGGGTCTTCTGGAAAAAGACAGCAGAATAAGAGTTATTTCCTTCCATTCCCAGAAAACACTGAAATTAACAAAGTGAATAAAATTAGGAAGAAAAAATTCAACTGACAGTAAAATTTGGGACAATTAGAACCTCAAATCACGGACTATCAAGAATACCCGCCAGACACAGCAAAACTGGGATCAACCCAAGGAAGAGGATAAAAGCCTGTGCGTACATCTCCAGATCTCACACGCAGAGCTCGTTTCTATAGAAGTAACTGAGAGGGTCCTCAGGAGCTCAGCCAAAAACCTTTTAGACCACAACCTGGACAGGGGTCACAGCTGAACCCCAGAAGCAGCAGGAAACGTTCCCATTTCCCAAGTTCAGAACACACTAAAGGCGGGGAATCGGGAGCAGAGTGACATGAGGAAAGGACATCAGACCCACAATGGCCAGAACAGACTCTTGATTTCACCTCCTCTACAGTCTACCTTAACTCAGTGAACTCCACTTCCATCTACCCATCGCTCAGATCAGAAACCAGCATCACCCCTGATTGTCTCCTTACCCTTCTCCCCACACAGACACTCCACAGATAAATCCTGTCAATTCTACCTCACAACCCTCACTCCAGCCCCCAAGCCACCACCACCTCCTCTGCCTGGACGGCTGCACTAGCTCCTGATTGACCTGCCCACTTTCATGCTTATTCTTCTCTTCAGTGCATCCTCCAAAGAAAAAACTGGGTCATATCACTCTCCTGCTTAAACAACTCATTCACTAGAATAGATTCTCATTCCATAGAACAGCCTACAAGGCCCTAAATTTTCTGGCCCCTTCCTTCCTCCCTAAATCTTATCTTTAATCTACTATTCGGCCTTGCTAGCCTCAAGGCCTTTGCACTAGCTGCTCCCTGTGCCTGGAAAAAGCAAAGAGCATGACACCAGAACTGAACATGCAGCCACGTCGACATTCCTGTATAAAGACAACAGAAAGACATTTTCAAGCACTCAAACTTGAAGTTTTCTTGGGGATGGGGAAACCACTGGTGAAGATTAATCAAATAAACAACTCAGGAATGAGAAAGCTATTAATAAGCTTTCTCATTATTAATAAGAGTCCTGGACTTGAGAAATAAGCTCATAGAAACATTATATTAAAGCTAAATGACGATGCTATGGCTACAGAACAGTATGTAAATGTTATAAACCTTGACAAAGTAAAAATAATTAAACTAACTCCAATTGGAGTGGGGAGGGGAATGGAAATTAATCCAACAGCTCATTTTCTAATCTTTCACTGGGAGGAAGGGGGGGGGGGAGGGTGTTAAATCAATTTGCCTGAAGCTGATAAAAAAAGGATATTTATATATACTTTTTAAATTTTAAAAACTACTGGTATAGACAAATTAAATAACCGAATAGTGTTTTCATATATAAAACAAAAGCGCCCACGTGATAAAGGAGAGAAAAGATGTAAAAACAGAAAGGATGGTAAAGATTTAACACCAAACATATCAATATTATTCCTTAAAAAGCTGTAAATGACATAAACTCACCTACTAAAAAGAAGAGCTTCTCCTACTGTATCAAAATCAACCCAAATACATACATGTTGTTCTAATGGTGGCAACACTGGGAAAAAACCCAGACCTCTGTCAACAGGGGCAGACTGGGAGGATGAATGGCATCTCCATTAAAGATATCACTTATGTGGCACTTCCTATGTCTTCTGAGCACATGACACACGTTAACTCACTTAATCCTCCTAACCACCCCATTAAGTATTATCCCCATTTTTACAGAGGAGAAAACTGAGGCACAGAGAGACTAAGTAGCTTGCCCAAAAAGACACAGCTAGTAAGCGGCAGGCCAGGATTCAAACCCATGCAGTTGAGGGCCGTCATCTATACTGCCTCAGCGGGGGTTCAACGAGTAGCTATTGAAAATGTGAAGTATATCTATATGCACTAATATGGAAAAATGCTCAGAATATATGTGCAGAATAAAAAAGGAAGGATGCTTAACAGTATAAATAATATAATCTCAAGTACGTTTTTAAAAATTTACATGTTTAGGGAATTCCAAAAAATTTACATATTCAAACATGCTCATACATGCATGGAGAGTATCTGGAAGTATAAATGAGAATAAAGCATGTTGAACTCTGGGGACATGAGAGTGTCAGCATTGGGGGATAAGTCCTTCTGCATTGATTTTAATAGCTGCAAAGGGTTAATCTCAATGAATTGTATGGGAAATGTATGTTCTTAGGCTTTTAACAACTGAAAGGGACTCAGCAATTATCGTTAATTGCATCCTTAAAGAAAAGAGATTCCAAAAAGTTTCAGGTTAACAGGTGGACACTGCTGTCCTCCTTTCTTCCCAATATATCCCAGGAAGGAAAACATTCCACAAATGTCAACAAATCGGTGGTGAATTTCTGCCATAAAATATTTACAGAATTCAAACAGAGCATAAATTTCATCTTGAAAACCACAAGTCCAAAAAGAACAGCCATTTTTACACCAACTCAGAAAAAATATGTGCACCACTCCCCTATATAAATACTACGAAAACAACAAAACCAGGAAACGTTGGGGAAACATACAGATTTCAAAAGATACTGGCTCTACCAGTTACCTGTACGTTTACTACATCCTCCTTCCTCTCCAATTTTGATAGGGTTGTTGGTGCTTTTATGGCAAGTCTCCTTTAATTTTTTTGATACCATTATGTTCTGTCAACTCTACGGTTGTTAACACTTCAGGCGGTAAAGGCGTCCGCTGATACAACTATGAAGACTTGAGAAATCAACCCTGACATCTCCCGAAGGAAGCAGGCAGCTGAAAAGCTTAATTTCCTAAACCATTAACAATACGATTTACCGATTAACAGCCCGCTAATTTCTATGAGGAGTAACACAGAATAGCTACACCCTAAATGCTTACAACCTAGTTGGTCATTTTTTTCTAAGTAATGCTCACGACGACACTGATTCATCCACTGCTCTTCTGGGATGGGGGAACCTCAGAAGAGAACCTGTCACTCGTGAGCCCAAGGTGCAGGGATGACTCTCCTCCTCCCCTTTTTCTGGGACAGCTCACCATCTCAGATTTTTCTGCCTTTAAAGACCCTGGGAGGGGCTTCCCTGGTGGCACAGTGGTTAAGAATCTGCCTGCCAATGCAGGGGACTCGGGTTCGAGCCCTTGTCCTGGAAGATCCCACGTGCCGCGGAGCAACTAAGCCTGTGTGCCACAACTACTGAGCCTGCGCTCTGGAGCCCATGAGCCACAACTACTGAACCCATGTGCCACAACTACTGAAGCCCGCGCGCCTAGAGCCCGTGCTCCGCAACAAGAGAAGCCACCGCAATGAGAAGCCCGCGCACCGCAACATAGACCCCGCTCGCCGCAACAACGTGCTCTCCCACGTGCAGCAACGAAGAACCCAACGCAGCCAAAAATAAATAAATAAATAAATAAATAAATAAATTTATTAAAAATAAATAAGCAAATAAATAAAAATAAAGACCCTGGGAGGCCCCAAAACACCTCCGCCTCCTCCGGGGCCGCCCAGGTGCAGCACACCCGGGAAGAAGGCGTTCCTAAGTCCTAAGCCCCCCGCCCGAACTGACAGCGCAGCAGGACGCAGTTGGTGTCTTCCTGGCTCGTCACCCAGCTCAGCGAGTCGCCCAGCGGCCGCCGGCAACCAGAGCACAGAAACACCAGCGGCCTGTCCTCCTCCTCCGCCGGCTCCGCAGCCTCCTCGCGCGGCGTCCTTTCCGTGCAGGCCACCGACGCGTCCCCGCTCACGCAGCTCCACATGCTTGCCCACTTCTGCAGCAGCTGGTGGCGGCTCGAGTCTTCTGAGAGCCGCTTGCCTAAGAGCGAGGAGTTGCTCCACTTGCCCTTGTCGCCACACGCACAGCTAGTAGAGGAGCATCTTTTGCAACAAGCCTGAGACCAAGGACCCGCCATTAGCTACAAATTGCCTGCGCCGCGGAGGGTCACGGGAAAAACGCCGTTGCGCATGCGCGAGGCGGGGCGAGGCGGCGGAGGGTGAGAGAGGAGGGGCGGTACGGTGAGGGAGGAGGGGCGGAGGGTGAGGGAGGAGGGGCGGTACGGTGAGGGAGGAGGGGCGGAGGGTGAGGGAGGAGGGGAGGAGGGGCGGAGGGTGAGGGAGGAGGGGAGGAGGGGCGGAGGGTGAGGGAGGAGGGGCGGAGGGTGAGGGAGGAGGGGCGGAGGGTGAGGGAGGAGGGGCGGAGGGTGAGGGAGGAGGGGCGGAGGGTGAGGGAGGAGGGGCGGAGGGTGAGGGAGGAGGGGCGGTAGGCAGCCTCGCAGCGCGCTTTCTCGCGGTGGAGCTGGGCCTGGCGGGGGAGTCACTGCGCCTGCATCGCGCTTTCCAGCCTTAGGAAATTGAGGCTGCTCGACATCCGCTCGCTAGGCTGCTTGGGGAGGAGAGTTCAGCCTCTTACGTAGGAGGGGAGGCGTCTTTGAAAAAGTTACTCCCACCGAACTACATTACCAACCCCTCACGGAGACCTTGGCAATGGTTACGAAAGAGAATATGCCGCCTATACACCACTCAGAGATAGAGGAGTTGGGGCGGAGTCCTGCTTTCTCCGGCCTCCTCCCTCTATGTTTCTGTGGCTACAACCCCTCAAATTTAGCGTGCCTGAGAGTCACCTGGGAGCTGGATGGGACACAGATTTCTGAGTCCCACTGTGGACTGAAAAAAAAATGCACGACTTAAAAGTTGAGAATTATGTTTTATGTGGTGGACTCGCTGAGGACTTCAGCCCAGGAGGCAGCCTGTCAGATAGTTGGGAGGGACTGCTCCAAAGAGGTAAGGAAGGAGCCAGGATACAGAGGAGATTTTGGAAAAACAAACAAATCAACAACAACAACGAAAACAGGTAGTTTGAACATCAAATGATCGTTGTCTTTTTTAAAATATTTATTTATTTATTATTTATTTTGGCTGTGCCGGGTCTTAGTTGCGGCACGTGGGATCTTTAGTTGTGGCCTGAGACTGACCTTCATAGTTGTGGCTTTAGTTGCGGCATACGGACTCTTAAGTTCCGACATGCAAACACTTAGTTATGGCATGCATGCGGGATCTGGTTCCCTGACCAGGGATCAAACCCGGGCCCCAGGAACTGGGAGCGTGGAGTCTTACCCACTGGACCACGAGGGAAGTCCCAAATGATCACTGTTAATTAAAGAAAATGAGACATCGCAAGTTAATGAATTTAGCGCTTTTTTATATATGGGAAGATGCAAGAATCTGGGCTCATTGAAATCAGGGCAGCTACAGTGGCTGATGGCTTGATAGCCAAAACATCCTTTGTTTACTCATATGGCAGGCACCATTCTTCGTCCACACCCCCTTCACAGATTCTCCATCAATAGGTCAGGATGGGCCCGAGAATTTGCTTAACAGGCTCCTGGGTGACGCAGATGCTGACAGTCGGGGCACCTCCACTTTTGGTTGCCACTGCTCTAGTTTGTCTGCCTAACTTCCTTGAGGTGGAGAAAGCAAGGATTGTTGGGGAGCCACCCTGTCACATGTTCCTTTTATGCATTGTTATTGCTCTAACGAGACCCCGGAAAGGGCCCCAGATCACTCAGGCTAACACTGCAAGGACAAGCTGGAAAGGTGGGTGTGGGCAGCAGTGGTGTTGCTGGAAAGCATGGAAGTGCCTCTGCCGTCCGGATCTGGGAGCCCCTCGCCCCTTGCACCAAGTGGGCATTCCTTCCGGCTGGTAAGGACAGCCTTCCGCAGCTGCCCCAGAAAGCCGGCCTCTGACTTTAAAGCACCACAGGTTAGGACAGGAAAGGATGGTGGGAAATGGACCGGCTGCATCATGGACGACCTGGCGGCATATCTGGGAAGAAAGGTATCCCCAAGGTCCTACGTCTGCTCTTTGAATCCTTTGGGTGTGTCCTAAGTCACTGCCCACTTTGCTTGGTCAGGTAAACTATCTACCAAAAAATTTGCTTCCAACTTTAGTGCCTCTGGCCACCAGCAACAAGCAAAAACTTTGGAGTCAAAAGCCTTGGGTTGACCTAACCCTCCAGGAGGTATAACCGTGTAGGAAACTGGAAAGGCTACTTGCCTTCCCTGAGTCTAATTCTTCATGGTTTACGTGGGTCAGTACTGCAGTGGGGTTGTTATGGGGATCGTGATATAGTATGCATCAAAATACTTTATCTCTAGCAAACTGTGCCCATGTTCATTAGTCTCCAAGTGGGAGAAAATTCTTCAGATATTTTAGGCTTTTATTTCACCCATGGAATTGCCTTCCCTCCTCTGCTTCTTTTGTGGAGGCAAGCCTGACCTCGCAGGACTGCTGTTTTCAAGCACAATATCTCTGGTACAAGTAAATGGGTAATAACCTTGGAATTCAAGGGATAATCTCTTTGCCTCAGACTTTGGGTTCCTATTGGCAACATTAAATACTGTGGGATATCCCAGTAAGGAAGTGATGCAGAGCAGGGCTTCCTGACGACTTTCAGTGGTCCTAGGAACTTGTGCCTTGCTGGGCCCATTCCTCCATTTAAATTTTAAAAAATTGTTTTAAAATAAATAATAGTAGTTTACAACAGTATTGCTATAAAGATACGTATACAAATATTATATTTTAAAATATTTTCTTTGACCTAAAAGTTCATTTTTTTCCTGCTGACTTCAAAATTAAAACATTTTCATGGGGCCCTAAAAATATCACAGGCCCTCAGCACTGTGTCTAATGGAAAAGTCGTCCCCAAGGCAAAATAAACGCCTTTTAAAGTCACGAGTATGTTTGTATTACGAATATAATATATTTAGATACCCACAAAATCATGTTTTATGTAGGCACAAAAAGAGATGCTTGGGTACGATGACCTTGGACTGGGTGGGTGTAATTGCTTCCTGAACAACCCTTCCCACCCTTCTTCTTAATTACACAACTAGGAGATGTGGATAAGGCTGAGTCTAAGCCCCATCACCACCACGACCATCACCACCAATTCCAAGAATGGGTCCCCAGAGGTTTAACCCAATGGGGATAACCCATGTCTCTCCCACAGTGACTGAGCAAGGATGGCTCCTACCCCAGGCTTAAGCCAATCAGCATGTGGTGCTCCCCTGGCTTTAGGAATTGACTCGGGATGAGAACTTGACCTACATTGTCAAATTTTATCCAGCCAGAGTAAATCTCAAGACTCTTGTTCAGTGGTTGAAGGAAGAGATATCCTCTTTGTTCGCTGGATATGAACAAGGAAGCACATACCCATGTTGTATGGCAACCACCTTGTAAACACAGAGATGGGCAGGACTGAGAGAATTACAGAGAAATGGAGCACCTGATCGCTGGACTTTTTCAATTATGTGAACCAATAAATTCTCTTTATTGTGGAAGCCAGTCTGAACTGTTTTGTTTTGTATCTTTTTACTAGCAATTAAGAGCGTATGTAACAGTCTGTTACAGTCTGTTAAAATTGAGGTTTTGACTGAAGAGTCCAAGATGAGGTAAAGATGACTTACCAGAGTGTGTGAGACCCATTGCTTCTCCTATCCCACGCCCCGGAGGAATCTTCAGAGCGGATATTGGAGAACTAATTCCCTCCTGCCCTTAAACCTCCTCCCACATTTGGGGAACATTAGAGACTGGAGTAAGTGGTGACAGGGATGACTTCGTGAGCGTTTCTTTGGAGACTGGCTGGGTGTGAGTTCCATTCCTCTTCCCCAATAGATAAGGTGAAGGACATCTGCCCACTTGCTTCAGTCTGGCTGAGAGGAGACTTCAAGGAACCATTCCCAGAGCCTGTGTGTCCCCAGGTGTTTGCAGACACAGTGGCCCGCAGGAGAATTCGGCTGTTGAGTTGTTTTGGGGGCGTGGGGGGGGAAAACAGAGGTGAGCCAGATAAGGGCCTCCCTGGTGGCACAGTGGTTAGGAATCTGCCTGCCAATGCAGGGGACACAGGTTCGAGCCCTGGTCTGGGAAGATCCCACATGCCGCAGAGCAACTAAGCCCGTGCGCCACAACTACTGAGCCTGCGCTCTAGAGCCCGTGAGCCACAACTACTGAGCCCGCGTGCCACAACTACTGAAGCCCGCTCACCTAGAGCCCATGCTTTGCAACAAGAGAAGCCACCGCAATGAGAAGCCCGCGCACTGCAGCAAAGAGTAGCCCCCGCTCACCGCAACTAGAGAAAGCCTGCGTGCAGCAACGAAGACCCAACGCAGCCAAAAATAAATAAATAAAATTAATTAATTAAACATGTATACATTAAAAAAAAAAAAGGTGAGCCAGGTAGATTGTCAACTAGATACGAATTTTGCTGGTGGGAAGGTCACCTAGAATTTTAAGTTCTGCCCAAGAAGATGACCTGGAAGGATGAAGATTCTCCAACAGGGAGCATCCAAGTGTGAAAGGGCCCCTGGAGAACCAGGGCTGGGGGTAGCAGCAGCCCAAGGGGAGACTTCCCGCTCATGGGTGTGCAGCCGGGGGCTGGGGTACAGGGAGTTTCTGAGGGACCAGGAGAGAGAGCTGGTTCTAATCATGCCAGGCCAGAGGGTGCAAAACCGGGTTATGACAGACCAGTTCAAGTGAAACTGCCCTGTCCCCTTTGTCCCCCACTTCAGTCTAGGAATGGAATCAGCAGGGGGCTGATGAGGTGTAAAAAGGAGCAGAGCCAGCCACATGCCTTCCCCCACTAGAGGCAGGAGCCCACTTAACACATCCTACCTGGGGGAGGGGGATGATTCTTATGTTGGAGTGAGGATTGCAGTGTTGATTAATATCTTGGACTGAATGCTGTCATTTGATCATTGAGATTCTGTTTGCAACTAAAGTGGCTGCAAAATTGTTTACTCCCTAAGTGGGAGGGTGGGGGAGTACTCAAATTCCAACAACATGGGGAGGGTTGCTTTACAAAGTGTCAAATAACAAAGGTGGAGACTGTGTGGCAGGAGAAAACCTCAAGGGATAGAAGGAACCTAGGTTAATAGCATTGGAACTGACACTACCCCTCCCCTCAACCCACAGGTATGCAGGGAGGGAAACAGAGTTAGGAAGAGCAGACCACCTTGAGAGGATCACCCTTCCATCAAGGGATGCAGCCAGCTGAGTTGACCTCCCAGGGAGGGAGTCTGGAAATTAAATTCCTTGACCATGTTCTCATCCCTCCCTCCAGTTTCCTGCTGGAGCTCCCCATTGCCCAAATCCAACTGGAACCCAGAGGGCACGAAGCATATTGATGTGATCCATACACATCAAGGTGGAGAGTGGATCTGGAGGGGCAATTGGAAGGAAACCCACACACAGACCACCTTTGCCCAGGAGCATGGGAACTCCATCCTCGCCAAATAAGTTCTTAGGGCATAATAGGAAGCAAAATTCAAAATAAGGTCTGTCTTGATACTATCCTTCAGTCCATCTTTTTATTTTTTTTAAATTTATTTATTTATACTGTATTTTTGGCTGCACTGGGTCTTCGTTGCTGCGCACGGGCTTTCTCTCTTTGCTGCGAGCGGGGGCTGCTCTTCATTGCGGTGCGTGTGGGCTCCTCATTGCGGTGGCTTCTGTTGTTGCGGAGCACGGGCTCTAGGCGCGCAGGCTTCAGTAGTTGTGGCGTGCAGGCTCAGTAGTCGTGGCTCGCGGGCTCTAGAGCGCAGGCTCAGTAATTGTGGTGCACAGGCTTAGTTGCTCCGCAACATGTGGGATCTTCCCAGACCAGGGCTCAAACCCGTGTCCCCTGCATTGGCAGGCAGATTCTTAACCACTGTGCCACCAGAGAAGTCCCTATCCTTCAGTCCATCTTGCCCAACATACCAGTTACTTGGACTATCTGATTCAACCCTCATTTCTGGCTGGGTTTAAAAGACTTGGTGTAATTAACAGACAAATGCTAGTCTAATTTAATATCTATGGCTAGCATTCGAGAAAGAGAAAGAGGTGAAGCAAGAAACTATAACTAGGGGAGAGAAGGAACAGGAAAAGTGGGAGAAGAAATGCATGAGACCTTGACAGTTTTGATGGAAAAAATTTATGACTTCTTAAAAGTGCTCTGGCAATTGGGGAAAATCAGAAATTAATGGCGTCTGATTACAATCAGGGACTAGATGTTAATTGCATGCACTTCCTTACACTTACACATAGAATGACAATGAGGTGTGTATTGTGAAATGATCATGGAAAAAAAAAAAGAAAGAAAAGAATGACAAAGAGGTGTGATTACAGTTCATCCACGTCAGCCAGCTAGCCCCTTTAGTATTTAGAGAGCTGGCTGCAGCTGCATTTGAAGAGTGTTTGGTCCAGCTCTTACCGGTAGAGGTGTCTGGGAGCCAAATGGCACTTGCACTGCCCTCCCCGACTAGCTGGCACCAAGAGAGAGCCATGCCACGTAGTCAGCCCCCAGGGACCTTCTGCCACAATCAGAGCCTCCTTAGGGCGATAAAATACACTGTGGGGAAAGGGTGGTTAGATATTTATATCTGTGTTCCAGGGGTGAAACAATAACTACAGGAATATGCTTCACCTTCTGAAAAATTCTCAGAGACAGGATGTTCTCTAAATAGTTGTTTCCCTCTCCTGGTTAATGTGTGGAATCACGATTTTCCGGTCTTTAACAGAGATATTTAATTCTCATGCAAGTTAAAAAAGAATAAGGAGAAGAACTTGTGACTTTTCAGCAAAATCATGTGTTTGAGCTGGAAAAGAATCACAGAGATACTTCATCCTTATGAAGTATCCACAAATAGAAGAGTGAGATCTGGTTTGGCTCAGAAGTCATGGATCTGGCTGGTGGAAGAGAATGGTGGACATCTGGGCTGTTAGATGTCCAGCACTATTCCCCTTTCTCGGAAAAACTGTTTCCCCTCCCCCCACAACAGCATGGTTGTGGTAGGGCTTCCCATCTTGAGGGTCTTACCCGACTCCTGCCCCATCCCAGAGGTGGGCTCTCACCAGTCTCAGCCACCACCTTCCTGGCCACAGAGATTGGCTCTTGGTGAGCAGGTGTCAGAACTAGAGCCTGTCCAAGTCCGTCCCTGGAACTTTTCATGTCAAAGCTTGGAGGGAGAGTCCTCTGCTCACCCTTTCCTCTTGACTCATGATCCCAGAACTGTCATCAGCCATGTCCCCAGCTAGGTGGAACAGCCTGGCCTGACACTGACCGTGAGGGAGAAGCAGGATGTGAGGTGGAGATCAACAGTAACAGCAGCATCCTGGTTCCCACCACACTGCCCCCAGTTCTGCAGGCACCCCTCACAAAGTGCTCCCATTAAAACCCGCTGGTGTTTAAGCTAGTTAGAATCAGGTTTCTGTCACTTACTACCAAGAGTCGTGACTAAGACACAGATTCCAGTCTAGAGCCTCAGACTCTTGACCCTAAATACAGTGGTCATACCACTACACCAAATCGTTGAAATTCAACACCATACATTTGATAATGCCTTGTAGTTTTCAAAATATAGTCCCTCAAGGGGACTAACTCTGGAGAATTACAATATCATGTAAGGGAAGAATATATTTTCAGCATAAAATTCTTAAGTCAGTCCCTGCTTTCTTTCCAAGCACCCCTTTGTTTCCCCCTAGTGCTTTTCATCTTTTTTGTGTGTATAACCAGAGGAAGGTCTCAATTAGGGAATAGTTTTTAACACCCATACCAAACACCTAAACTCAACACAGAGTGATCCAAAAGTAAAGATTGTGACTCCTGGATCGGGAATAATACTAGAGAGACCTTAAGTATCAAAGATATAAATTATGTATCTTTAAAGAGATTTGAGGCAATGTTGCATCCATGGTAGAAGCACTGGAAGATAACATTGAAGAAAATTCACAGAAAATATAGTAAAATAACTAAGAAATATAAAAAGTGGGGAAAAAAGGTAAGAGGCATAAGCAATCAGTCCAAGAGGTCCAACCTCTGACTAACAGGTTGTTCAAACAGACAGGAAAGACAAAATAAAGGAGAACAAATAATCAAAGGAATAATACAATATAATTTCTCAGAGCTAAAAGATATGACTCTTCAGATAGAAAGGATATACCAACTGCCCAGCACAAAGAATGAAATAATCTCACACCAAGACTTAGCATTGTAAAATATCAGAACTCCAACCTTCAGAAAAGATTCCAAAGTTTCACAGAAAAAAGAGGTGCAAGAATCAGAGTGGTGTTAGACTTCTCATCAGCAACTCAATTTCAGAAGCTAGAAAGTTCAAACTTCAGAGGGCAAATAATATTTAGATGGGAATTACCCACTTGAATCATGATCCATGTACTGTTGACATTTTCAGACATAACTGGACTTCAAAAATGTTTCTTAAACATATCCTTTCTTATTCAAAAATGTGTTGCAACAAGAAATGTGAGAGCAAGGTCACAGTTAAAGAAAAGCAAATATTTAACATATGAAGAGATTCTCCACCACCCTGATTTTTAAACTACACTGAAAACCAACAGCTCACCTATCAGTTTGATAAAATCCGCAAGTTTGACAACATAATCAGTTGCCCAGACTATTGTTCGGGAAAACAGGTAGTTTCCTACCTGATAAGAATGCAAGATATTATAACTTCTACAGAAGGGAATTGTCAACGTCTAACACAATTCCATATGTATGTATCCCTTGACACAGTATTCTCATTTTCAGGAATCGATTCCAAAAATGCAATGACAAAAATATGATAAAAACATGAACCCAAGGTATCAAAGCACTATCTGCAATAACAAAGACAGAAAACAACCCAAACAGCGACCAGCTGGAAACTGGATGGATAAGTTGTCATATATCTACACAAGGGCAGCATTATGTATCTGTAAAAAAGAAAAAGTATCTCTACATGCCACGGAGAGGTCACCAGAATAAATTAAGTGAAAAAAAGCAAGATGTAAAAAAAAAGAAATGTAGTTTGCTACTGCACATCTAAAAAGGGAGAAAGGGAAAGAATGAATATATATACATATTTTTTTTTTAATTGAAGGATAAACCAAAAACTTTTTTTTCTAAAGTACTTACTTGTGTGGAAAGTAACAGGAAGAGAGAAGAATAGAAGCTAGAGCTCTGTAGATACACCTTATTTTGTATATTTGATTTTGGAATCAGGTAAAAATTTTATAATTATAAATATTACATAATTATAAAACAAAAAAATTTTAAAGTGATCTCTAAATATTGCAATATTTAATATATTTAGTGGTAGCATAACTTCATACAGAAGAACAATTTCAAGTGACTAAAACATGAAGTTGACCTTACATATCTTGTAGGAGATACTCAAAGAACAACAGCAACAGCAAAAAAACCCTGCCCCAACCCCCCAAAAAAAGATCTTAAACTGTTTTCAGTAATCATGTTGTTGATATTAATATTATTATTCTGAGATTGTATGTGTATTGTATATTGAATAATTATTTGGGGGAATAGGATTTTAAATTTTGGAAAAAAGAGATGCAGCTAAGAAAGTTAAGGTTAATTAAAACCTCCACGGTGATGATTTTGAATTTAAAAGTATCAGTATGAGAAAAAAGAAAATAATTAAAAACAGGAAAACAAGCACAAAAAACAAACAAAATATCAGTATGAACTCATGATTTTTTTACCTTTAAAAATAAATGTTTCCTAGCTCTCTACATTGACTAGGCCTGAACATTGTAACCAACTCACTAGCAATAAGCACCCTTAGCACCCAGATTATGATAGCTAAATATTTCCTACTAAAAGAAACCAGGAGTCCTTGCAGAAATGGCTGAATCCACAATCTGGGGTAAGAAATGTACAAAATGATCCTGGAACGTCTTGTCATTCCAGAAAGCAAAGAAGCTATAAAAACCAAAACAAACCAAACTACTAATATAACCAACATGAAGAGGCTCTCACTGTCCAAATACTGTATGAGGTAATTTGTGCATCAGTAAAGATAATAGCTGTAATGGATTGGAACACACAGATAGGTTTAATTGCACGAGTTCACAGTGATTCAGAATAAAAACAAAAACAAACAAACAAAACCTCTCACTGTTCACTGCTAGAAGATGCTAGAAAACCCAACTATTGTTTTGAAAACTGGCAAAAAGAAAAAAAAGGAAAGAAGGAAACAAGTAAATCAAATATTTGTCCCACCTTGATAGGAACTGTACCTCAAGTAATCAAATAGTTCATAAAGGAAGGGTTTCTTTGTTTGTTTGTTTGTTTTCTTTTTTGTTGTTTTTCATTTTGTTTTGTTTTTTCAGAAGGATGATAGCTAATAAGTGAAGAAGGAATGATGGAATAAAGAAATCACCATTTTTACAATGCTTAATGCGTTAAAGGATCTCACTGGCTGATAACATCACACAAAAAGACACAACTGGACACCGTGTCTCCTGAGTGTAGTACACCACACCACATATGAGGTATTCTTGCCAAAAAAAAAAAAAAATTGAACGTAAATCTGATCCAGCCTCCAGATCTAACTTCACTTTCCAGGAAATACAGGGAATGGGGAACATGACTAACCCCACATGGGATCCAACTGGCAAACCCTTCAGGGCAAATAACTCATTTCCTCAACAAATAAATTCCAAATTAAATTTTAAAAAGTAGGAGGGAGAGGAAGCCTACAAATTTAACAAGAAGACTTCAGAGTCATTTCAACCAATTGCAACACATGCAACTTATTTGCTCCTGATTTGAACAAATTAACTATAAAGAAATTATGAGACAAACTGGGAAAATCTTAACATTGACTAGATATTTGATGCAATTAACTACTATTCATTTTTAGTGGGATAACAGTATTATGGTTTTACTTAAACAAAAATCCTCCTTCAGATGAAACTAAATTACCCACGACTTGATGGTTGTTGAAGTTGAGTGATGGTTCCATGGAGTTTTATAATACTATTCTTGCCGCTTTTGCAAAAGTTTGAAATTGTCTATGATAAAAATTTATTTCTTCAAAAAAGTCATGCAAAGTTTGTATTTACTCTGTTATATATCTATGCTTGTTTCAATATTAAAATGTAACTTTTTACCAGAAATCTTTGACAGCAATGGATACCCCAGAGAGAAGTGCTGTGTCTACCTTAAGGATTTGTATACCCACAACATGACATTCTCTGCCCCATGTGGCAGGCTGAATAATAGCCCCCCAACACATCCACATCTAATGCCTGGAACCATGTGAATATTACTCTTTATGGCAAAAGGGACTTTGCAGATGTGACTGAATTAAGGATTTTGAGATGGAGAGATTATCCTGGATTGTCTGGGTGGACCAATGTCATAAGTATCTTCATAAGTAGGAAAAGAGAGATTTGACTACATAAGAAGAAGGTGATGTGACAAAGGAATCAAGAGGAAAAAATGTATGGCGGGAACGCAAGCTGAGGAATGAGAGCAGCCTCCAGAAGCTGAAAAGGGCAAGGCAACAGATTTCTCCAGAAAGGCCACCAGAAGGAACCAGTCTTGGCAACACCTTGATTTTAGCCCCAGAACTCATTTTGAATTTCTGACTCCCAGGACTGTAAGATAATAAATCTGTGTTGTTTTCAGCCACCATGTCTGTGGTAATTTGTCATGGCAGCCATAGGGCATGAATACACCCAGTTTGCAAGTCCAAGGTGTCCTGGGCAGAGCTTGCAGGCTGCCCTACCTGCCTGTATCCCAGAAAATGGGGCTCCCAACACCTGAGTAGTGTATTGTGAGAATCGCAGAAAACACGGAACACAGTGGCCAGCTCAGGTCATTGTCCAGTAAATGTTTGTTCCCTCCTTCCTTCTCTTCTTTTACCTTCTCCCCTGCACTCGATCTGTAATCACAAGATAGCCAACAAGCATGCGCATTTCCTGTAAGAGAAAACATTGAAGGAAAAACAACTTTACCTTCAAGTTTGGGGTTATAAATTAAAGTGAGAAGAAAAACAATACCAAATGTCAAGGTCTTCGAGGTATTTGTTAATATAAACATGTCATTATTATCTCGGAGAGCTGACCTTGATGGGAGTATTAGTTCTTACTTATGTCAAAGGGGAAA
Source organism: Eubalaena glacialis (assembly GCF_028564815.1). Lineage (NCBI taxonomy): Eukaryota > Metazoa > Chordata > Mammalia > Artiodactyla > Balaenidae > Eubalaena > Eubalaena glacialis. The sequence goes on along the minus strand of NC_083721.1, from coordinate 12,724,668 downwards.
AAAAATTTTTTTAATCTGTTTTTCTACCAGGGCACTTTCATGGGTGTTTAAAAGTCAAGATTATTACCAGACCAATAAATTCATTTTTAACAATCTGAAGTGTGAATTCCAGTAATCTACAGATGTGATTCCTTTAGACAGAGGAAATTGACTTAAGTGGGGTTTTTTTGTTGTTGTCCCTGTTTTGAAATGGTCCTTTTAAAGACAATTTATTTTATTTACAGATCAGGTAAAATTTACGTACCGTGAAAAAGCATATATTATATCTTAAGTGCACAATTCAATGTTTTGAAAAATGCATATGCTCATGTAACACATCTGTGTCAACATAGAAAACATTTCTATCACACCCAGAAAGTTCCTTTTTGCCTCTTCCCAGTCTCTCCCCAACTGCCATCCCCAGAAGCAACTAAAAAAAATTTTTTGGCATAGTTTTGCCCTTTTTTAGCATTTCACATATATGAAATATACTGGTTTTATTTGCATTTCCCTGATAGCTAATTCTATTAAGCACTTTTTAATGTGCTTATTGGCTATTCTCATATCTTTGTGCAATTCAAGTCTATTGCCAATTTTTTAATTGGGTTGGTATTTTTTTATTATTGAGTTATACATTCTGTTTATAAATTCTTTATCAGATATATAACTTGTAAATGTTTTCTTCCAGTATGTGGCTTGCCTGTTCATTTTCTGAATGGTCTTTTTTGATAAGCAGAATTTTTAAATTTTGGCAAAATACAATTTATCACTATGCCAATTTCTATTTTTTAAAAAGCTACTGAGATTATGATTGGGCTTGCATTGAATATATAAATCAATTTGGGGTCAATTGACATCTTAATAACACCAATGGGCATGGTTTCACCCATAAGCATGGCTTCTGTCTCTAAGTTTTAGGTCTTATTTAATTTCTCTCAGCAATATTTTGCAGTTTTCAGTCTTGCCCATCTTTTGTTAATTTTATTCCTATGTAGTTATAGGGCTTTTTTTTACACAACAGCAGACATTTTTAATAGTATCAGAAAGCATAAATTATACTTGAAAAGATGTGTATTCTGCAACTGGAGGGTATAGTGTTCTATACAAACAATAAGGTCTAGATGATTGATCGTTGTATGAGTTTGCTAGGGCTACCATAACAAAGTACTAAAGACTGGGTGGCTTAAGCAACAGAAATTTATTTTCTCACAATTTCAGAGGCGAGAAATCTGAGATCAAGGTGTCGGTAGCGTTGGTTTCATGCTGGGGCCTCTCTCCTTGGCTGTAGACAACCACTTTCTCGCTGTATCCTCACGTGGTCTTTCCTCTGTGTGTGTCTGTCCTAGTGTCCTCTTCTTATGAGGTCACCAGCATATTGGACTAGGGCCCATTTTCACGGCCTCGTTTGAACTTAATTACCTCTTTAAAGACCCTAACTTAAGTCCCTAAATTTATGATTTTTACCTGATTTAGGGAATTTTCAGCCATTACATTGTCAATATTTTTTTTCTGTCCCATTCTCTCATTCTTGCTTTTTGGGGTACCATTTACCCATATGCAAGAATGCTTTATACTATCCCACATATCACAGTCTATTTTCTAAATTTCTTTTCTCTTTGTTTTTCAGATAGAATAAGTTCTGATTATCACTCCTCAAGTTCCCCAGCCGTGCCCACTACCATCTCCATTCTGTGTTAAGCCCATCCAGAGAATTTTTCATTACACATGCCGTACTTTTTCAGGTCTGGACTTTCCATTTGTGTTTTGTTTTTGTTTTCAGTTTCCCTTTCTTTGCTCAGATTCCCCCATTTGTTCATTCATTTTGGTTATATTTTCTTTTTAGACAGTTGGACATATTTATAATAGTTGCTTTAAGGTTCTTACCTGCTAATTCCAATATCTAGATGATCTCAGTGTTGGTTTCAATTGACTTCCTTTTCTTCAGACTAGAGAGAAGTTATGTCTTTCCTATGTCTTTGTAATTCTAGTTTTTCTATTGTATACTGAACATTGTGGATGACATGTTATGGAGACTCTGGATTCTATTATCAAGCTCTGCAGTGTTGATTTTTTTATCTACAGGCAGTTAACTTTGCTGGATTCAGACTCCAGACTGTGCTCCTCCTGAAATGAGAGGTAGTTGAAATCTCCATTCCGTTCTTTCAGCCTTTCAGCTGTTACTTTCCACCGGGCTCCTTTGACTCTCCCCTTGCCCATATACAGCTCAGGAGTGACCCAAGGATTTTTTGTTAATTTATATTTTGAAATAATGGAAGACATACAGAAGTGTTCAAAAATAGTACAAAGAGCTCCCAGCATCAGCAAAACCAAGAAATTAACATTGGTGGAATACTATTAACTAAGCTATAGATTTTATATTGATCTCACCAGATTTCCCACTAATGTCCTTTTTATTTTTTAAAAATATCTTTTCCAGTTTTATTAAGATATATTTGACATACAACATGTGTACGTTTAAGGTGTACAACATAATAATGTCTTTTTTCTGATCCAGGAGCCAACTCAGAATGTTACGTCACATTACTTGTTATGTTTCTTTAGTCTGCACCAATCTGTGATAGTTCCGCAATTTTTCCTTGACTTTCATCACGTTGACCATTTTGAAGAAGGCTGGTCAGTTATTTTGTAGAATGTCCTTCAATGTGGTGTTTCCTGGTGTTTCATCATGATTAGACTGAGGTTATGCATTTTAGCAAGAATACTGCAGAGGTGATATGCTCTCCTCAGTGGGTACATGATGTCTCTATATCTTATAACTGATGATGGTAACTTGATCACTTGTGTAAGGTGTTATCTGCTGGATTTCTCATTGTAAAGTTATCGTTTTTCTCTGTGTAACTAATAAATAATTTGGAGTACATATGTTTTAAACTATGCAGCTGTAGTTTTTCTTCAAATACTTTCACCCACTAACTTCAGCATCCATCAGTGGATCTTGCCTGCCAACAATTACTACTGTGGTGTTCTAGTGGTGGTTTTCTATTTCCATCCTTACGTCTCCATTTATTTATTATAATTCTTCTGTTAGGAAGGGCCATTCTTTCTCTACCATTTGTTTATTTAGTCATTTATTTATAGCAGTTGGGTTCATGGATATTTAGTTTATCCTATGGGTTATAATCCAACACTGTTGTTAAATATATATTTTGCTCAAGTTGTTCCAGATTTAGCTATCATGATCACTTTCAAGTTGGTTCTGTACCATAGCCAAGGATATGAGCAATGTTTACACACAGATTTGAGGGTTTATTCTTCTGTGACCCTGTACTTTCCAGGACTCCCCTCCTCCCACTTTCCAGTTACTCAGTCTGTTGCCCCAAGCTCTGTCCCCTGACTCCTCGAGCCAATGAAACTTTAGTTTTCTGTTTGAGTTCAAGCTGTTCCATGCTATGAGGACTGAGGAAACATACAAGCAGAGAAACTGCTGTATAAATACAAATGTCACCCAGTGCAGTTCCCTTTTTCAAGAGTTGGCTTCCCTTCAGTTTCTGCCTGCTTTCAGTCACTCTCCAGTGCCTCCAAATAGTTGCTTTATCATATTTTATCCAGATTTTATAATTGTTATCTGTGGGCTGGTTAGTGTGATACACACCATTCCACAATTATTGAAAACTGTTTGATTGGGTTTTAATTTCATAATTTCGTACCTCAAGAACCTGAATTAGCTGACAGCTGTTAACATCATTCTTTGCAGCCTTAAGATTTCTGGTTGTTAGGAATACATTTTGTTTATCTCATGGAAAGCTTTTAGTATGATTGATACTATCAACAAATACTGATATTATAGTTATTGTGTAAAGCATGGTCTTTGTCTTCAAAAACTTTAAAAAGCAGTTAAGCAAGTAAGGACATGTACGGAAGTGAATTTTAAAATGTGGTAGGTCCTTACCAGAGTATTTAAGCATTTGACAATAACAAAGGTTGGTGAAGATGTGGAGCAACTGGAAATCGCATATTTTATCAATTACCTTTTTCTGTGTAACAAATCACCCCGAAATTAAAGGCTTAAAAGAACAACCATTCACTTATGGTTACCAAAAGGGACAAGGGTGGGAGAAGAGGGATAAATTAGAAGTTTTGGATTAACAGATACACACTATCTATATAAAATAGATAAACAACAAGGACCTACTGTATAGTACAGGGAACTATATTCAATATCTTGTAATAACTTATAATGGAAAAGAACCTGAAAAATATATGTATTTTTTATATACAGTTATATATATATATGTATAACTGAATCACTTTTCTGTACACCTGAAACTACACAACATTGTAAATTAACTATACTTCAATAAAAAAATAAAATTAAAAACAAACAAACAAAAAAGAACAACTGGGACTTCCCTGGTGGCTCAGTGGTTGGGAATCCGCCTGCCAATGCGGGGGACATGGGTTCGAGCCCTGGTCCGGGAGGATCCCACATGCCGCGGAGCGACTGGGCCCGTGTGCCACGGCTACTGAGCCTGCGCTCTGGAGCCCGCGAGCCACAACTGCTGAGCCCGTGCGCCTAGAGCCTGTGCTCCGCAATGGGGGAAGCCACCGCAAGGAGAGGCCCGCACACTGTGATGAATAGCGGCCCCCGCTCGCCGCAACCGCAGAAAGCCCGCTAGCAACAATGTAGACCCAATGCAGCCAAAAAAAGAACAACCATTCAACTAGCTCAAAATCTCATGATTCTGTTGATCATCCATTTAAGTCAGGCTCAGCTGGGTGTTCTTTGGATTTTGGCTGTGCTCACCCATGGGTCTACAGTCAGCTGCTGGTCAGCTGGAGTGCTCCACTCCTAGGGATTAGCTGGCTGTTGACTGGGCAACACGTCTCTGATCACCCAACAGGCTGGCTTCTGCTTATTCACAGAGTAACTGGGCAGGGGTCTGGGACAGTGGGCACATGGCCTCAAGGCCTTAATATGTTGGCCTGAAACTTACAAAACTTAATAGTCCTACTTATTACTCAAAGCCAAAACAAGTCACAAAATCAAAAAATGGAGAAATGTGCTTCATTTTTTGATGTGAAGAGGATATAAAGTCACTGGGTGTATAAGGAAGAGGATTGTAGGCATTTTTGCAATGCTCCATATATATACTTGTGAGCGTGTAAACTGGTATTGACACTTTTGAAAACTGTTTAGCTATACCTAGTAAAGCTATCCCCATCAATTCCACTCCTGATATATACCTGATATATAAATTAGTACTTACGTCCACCACATATGTGAAAAAGAATGTTCGGGGCCTTCTCTGGTGGCGAAGTGGATAAGACTCCACGCTCCCAATGCAGGGGGCCCAGGTTCAATCCCTGGTCAGGGTACTAGATCCCACGTGCATGCTGCAACTAAGAGTTCCATTGCCACAACCAAGGAGACTGCATGCCGCAACTAATGAGCCGGTGAGCTTCAACTAAGGAGCCCACCTCCTGCAACTAAGACCCGGTGCAACCAAATAAAATAAATAAATAAAATATTAAAAAAAAAAGAAAGTTCATAGCCCATTTATTCATAATAGCCAAAAAAGTGAAAAGAACTCAAATGTTCATCAAGAGGAGAATGGATAAATAAATTACAGAATATTCATATAATGGAATACCACAGAGGAAAAATAAGAACATGTTGAATAAAAGAAGTGAAATACAAAAGAGTACATATTGTAGTGCATGATTAGATTTATATGAGGTTTGAAATTAAGCAAAACTAATCTGTGATGATAGAAATCAGAATAGCAGTTTCCTTGGTATGTATGAAGAGTGGAGGCTGGTTATCCACCAGGAAGGATCCCGAGGGAACCTGCTGGGGCACTGGAAACGTTCTGTATCTTGAGCTAGATGATGCTCATGTGTGTGTATGTTTCTGTGTGTGTAATAGTCATCAAGATATATCCATAAGGTGTTTGCATTTAATTGTAAGTTATACATCAATTTTAAAATAGTTTTTTAAAGGGTGGTAGTGATGCCAAATACACGTGATTAACGTTGAGGGGAGGGAAAGTCACTGGGGCCCGGCAGGATCAGAGAAGTTGTCTTGGGCCATGGGGAACTTGCACTTGAAGGAACCGAATAGGAGGAAGATCCAGGGATTGGCCGAGAAAGGGGCAAGCACTCCCTCTTGACTCAGCTATTCTCACACTCTGCATCTCTCCACCTGCCAATTTTGCAAATCCCCTTGACTCCAACCTTCCAACCTCCTCAGTTTAAAATGAGAAAAGAAAAGAATTATAGTGACTTGGACAGGTACATGTTAAATTGCTTAAAAGTGTAAAAACATGTACAACCCCAATTAAGGTAGAGCTGGTAGCATAATTGTTTGTTTCAACACATCCTTAAAAGTCAGAGATTCTCTTATTTACAAAGCAGAAATAGAGACACAGACATAGAGAACAAACGTATGGATACCAAAGGGGAAAGGTGGGGGTGGGATGAATTGGGAGATTGGGATTGACATATATACACTATTGATACTATGTATAAAATAGATCACTGGACTTCCCCGGTGGTGCAGTGGTTAAGAGTCTGCCTGCCAATGTAGGGGACACGGGTTTGAGCCCTGGTCCGGGAAGATCCCACATGCCGTGGAGCAACTAAGCCCGTACACCACAACTACTGAGCCTGCGCTCTGGAGCCCGCGATCCACGACTACTGAGCCCACGTGCTGCAACTACTGAAGCCCGCGTGCCTAGAGCCCGTGCTCTGCAACAAGTGAAGCCACCACAATGAGAAGTCCACATGCCGCAACAAAGACCCAATGCAGCCATAAATAAATAAACAAACAAACAAATAAATAAATTTACCAAAAAAAAAAAGATCACTAACGAGAGCCTACTGTATAGCACAGGGAACTCTACTCAGTGCTCTGTGGTGGCCTAAATGAGAATGAAATCCAAAAAAGAGAGGATATATGTATACATATAGCTGATTCACTTTGCTGTACAGTAGAAACCAGCACAATATTGTAAAGCAACTATACTCCAATAAAAAAGTAATTTTAAAAAAAGTCAGAGATCCTTTTTATCTTTTTATCAACAAGATCTCACTCAGCCTTGAAATTGAAGCGCTCTTTGGTCACATTTCTTTGCTGCTAATAGCCTAGGTCACCTCATTTGACTTTCAATTCCCAGCGGAGAAGGAGTCCCTGTCTCTTCTCCCTCCCTGTATCCGTGCCTGTGTCTTAAGAGCATGATGTCCTTTGTCAATTGCTTTTCGTAAGTCACGTCCATGAAGACTGCCTAGTGCCAAGGGGAGCTCAGCAGACTGGGAGTCGGGAGACTCAGGTTCTTATCTGGACTCAGTCACTAATTGGCTGGGTAAGCCTGAACATGTCACTTAACTTTCTGGAAAATACTGTGTGTGTGTGTGTGTGTGTGTGTGTACACGCGTGCACATGGGTGCATGCTGGTGGATGATGATGGTAACCTGAGGTTGGGAAACTTTTTACTAGAGGTTCTCCTTAAAGGACAGGCAGAGAGCTGGAGAACGTGAATAGTTAAGGCAAGAAATAGACGGAGTTCATCTGTATCCAAGGTTGGTGTTGTACACAGAAAGAGATGGATGGATTATGAGAGAGGGGGGTGAAAGCAGAGCTGCAGAGGAGATGGACTCGATGGAGGGTGAGAAATGAGAAAAGAAGCATGGTGGGGTGGGAGGAAAGGCCACATTTGCTGGCAGGTGACAACAGCAGCTTATGTTTACGGGCGCCTCCTACGGACAAGGCTGCTGTAAGTCCCATGCCTGGCTGTGCCCATTCATACTTCCCAGCCCCCCCGCCCCCTGCCCGGGAGACACATGCTGTGGTCATGCCCATTTCACGGATGAGGAAAGCAAGCTGCAGAGAGGTTAAGTCACTTGTCCAGGGCCACACTGCTGGGAAGAGCTAGAGCTAGGATGCAAAGTGGGCAGCCTGGCTCCAGAATCCATGCTTGTGTCCCCTACGCTCTACTGTCCCTTAACCAAGGACTCCCAGGAGGCATGTGCACAGCAGCGTGCACAGCCACAGCTGGATGTACGTGCACAGGGAAGTGCGTGCTGTACGGAGTGTCTTTTCAAGTGGATCTTTCATCTCCTCACTTTGGAGACGCAGGAGCTCACTTCCCTTTCTAATCGACTGAACCACCGAGGTTCAGTTCAGGAGGAGGGGTCCCCATGGAGTGCTGCAGGCCCCCCAGGTGGGCCTGAAGTTATCTGGGTTCACTGTCTACACCGTCAGTGCCCAGCTTTCCTCTGGCAGTGTAGACCTGAATCAAGAAGATGGGAAAGTTCATACATTGGCGGGAAAGTCCCCATCATTCTGTGCATTTCGATTTCATAACTAATTCTAGGGATCCTCTCACATTTAGTCCTGCTCACTCCCAGTACTTGCAATGTTCCTCTTGATTGCATCTGTGCTCTTAGAAAAGTGAGCGTACAACTTGGAGTCAGGCCCTGACCGGCAGAATCCTTGTCCCATTTGTCGTCAGCAGAGGGCTGGTGAACCCTATTCACCCTGGGGCCCTATTTCCCAAGAGCACGATCCACGTGGGATCTGGACAGGAGAAGCAGCCCGTCTGAACAGAGGCGGCTGACTGACTGTCTCCTGGGGGCTCAGATGAAAGCTGGGAAGTGTGCTCAGTTGGCGTGTTCTTTTGGTTTAATTAATTGCTGATGTGTACACGAGAGGTTGCAAGTTCAGGGCTGACATCACTCAGGCCCTCGGATAAGGAATCTAAGCCAGTGACTTGCTGGTTGCTTAATAGCACCAAGCACTGCCTTAATGCAAGTGAAGGGCACGGCCAGCCTTTTGATTTGTTGATTAACTTTGTAAGTATTTAAGGTAAAAAGTGACTGTCCTTTCCAATCCTAGCCCACATCTTGCCTTTCAAGGGGCCCTGGGGGAATCTGTTTTCCTGTCCTGATGCTGAGGCCCAACCTGGAACTGCCCTGGGGCTGCAGGCTCCAGCCTTGTAGCTCTGTTTGTTTTGGAGTTCCGTCAAGCAGGGCAGGATGGAACGCTCTACTTGAACACTGAAGATGTCAGGCCCACCCCTCTGACCTTCCTCTGAGCCCAACGGCTCTGATAAGTGGGCAGGCCTTGAGCCTGGAGACCCACAGACACACTTGGATGATTTTACAGAAATTAGCTGGGCAACCTCCTGGTAGAGCTCTGAGCAGCTCCGGAGGGGCCACCTGCCCGTGCCGCAGGCATGGCCAACAGGACCAATGCCTCCACTGCTTACTACAGCTATGAATACTACCTGGACTACTTGGACCTCATTCCCGTGGATGAGAAGAAGCTGAAAGCCAACAAACGTGAGTCCTGAACTGGGAAAGCTGGCCAGGCAGAGGCTGGGGGTTGGCCCAAATGACTTTTCTCCATTCACTTAAGAACTACAACAGATGTCACCGGGAAGCCAGAACATGACTTGAACTCGTGGATATAAGGGAATGGGGGGGGGGGTGTATCTGTTATCTTCTGTAATAAGTTTGAAACTAACCTCCTGAGAAACTAAGACACTCTGGGAGCAGAATCTACTGGTAAGATAGATTTCTGGATAGAGTTAGATTTGTCTAGGGTTCCAATAAGCTAGATGAGTTTCTTCAAATTGCAGATTTCACGTTTTCTGTTGTCTCTGTACAGATGTGGGAGAGAGTTACTGTGTCCACTCCTCAGATGTGTGACTTACTAATTCTTATTAAAATACTCACCAGTGCTTCATCTTCACAGTCTCAGGAAGGACAACCAGACAAGTAAACATCCTTTTCCTCCTTGCTCCTGCCCAGTCTTTATCTCTTGAGTAACTTGGTACTTTGTCAGCAATCTCCTCTGATTATCCCAGCTAGTCAGTCAAGATAATGAGTTAACTGAGGGAATGAACATGAAAAACAAAACAAAACAAAAACAAAGTCTCAGTTTCAGGAGCCCATCCTCTCTGCCTATTCTGAAGTCCCCTGGGTTCCTTGGGATTTCACTACCATCACACACTATGTCCTTCAAAATAATGAACGCAGTCCTTAGAAGGAACCGGATGCTTCTCGTATGAAAAGAAAGATAGTCTGTTACACACCAGCTCAAAACTGAAATTCACTCGGATGGTATCATTTAATAAAAGGAGGCAGATCCCTGGCAGGGCCCTTGGGGAAAGTCCTATAGAATGTCTGGTTAGGAAGTGTTCTGTTTCCTGTTTCATTTACAGCTTGCAGAAGCTGACGACTTCTGTTTCATGTTTGCTGAGGACTTCCTGTATGCCTGGCACTGTAGCAAAACCTTTGGGGGCAAAATAGATTTGGCGTGTGTTTTCTGATACAAGGTATATAATCATGACATTAAAATGCAGATTTTTTTTCACATACGACTCACAATAAGGAAGACATATAGTAATAGGGAGAAAGTGGCAGATTTGAAATAAAAGCCCACATAAGTATATTATCAAAAGTTCAGAACTTCGGGATACATATTGATCTGGACAACATGTAGATCTGCATTCAGGAAAGAGTTTTTTAAATTAACACGAATTAAATAAAATTCTGACTCAGCTTCAGACACCCCTCTCAGCCACCACCTGGGCTCCAAAGAGTCTGCTGCTTTGGGTGGGAGGACCGTTTGCAACTTTAGAATCTTAGAACCCATGATGTCAGTCCTCTGCCCTTCCCCCCTTCCCCACAAACAGCTTCCATTTCTGGCGAAAACGGCTGGTGTTCTCTAAATGGTGTGTGAGGTTTGAGATATTCTTTCTTGCACACTTGAACTGGAGTTGGAAGTTTACAACCTGGGGAGCTAGAAATGAGGTCAAATAAGAAATTCCTCCTCAAACTCCCAAACCCAGTAAAGATTATGTCAGTGAGGAATCTTACCAGAGACACAAGTCACTGCCCTGCCACCCCCCAGACAAGCTAGATGTTGGGGGCTTTTGACTCCTACAGGGGGAAGCCAGTTGCTGGGTCATCCCTCCCATGAAGAGTAAACATCGATTGGTATTCTCATAGCAAGGATTCAAGTTATGCATTTTAGGGGACTGACAAAATAACTCTCCCATATCTGCATACAGACAATAGAAAACATGATATCTACAATTTGAAGAAACTCACCCAGTTTATTGGAACCCCAAACAAATAAATTAAACTCTATCAAGAAATCCATCTTAAGGAAATTCCCTGGTGGCCCAGTGGTTAGGACTCGGCGCTTTCACTGCCGAGGGCCCAGGTTCGATCCCTGGCCGGGGAACTAAGATCCCACAAGCCACGTGGTGGTGTGGCCAAAAATTAATTAACTAATTAAAAAAATAGAATAAAATAAATTTTCAATCTCATTTATTAAAAAAAAAAATCCATCTTAAAAGAATATTCTGTCTCAAAAGTGTCCTAGTGTCTTAGAAAGTTAACTCCAGATTTATTACAATGGATATCAGATACCATTTTCTACCCAACCCCTAGATATCAGGAATCTTTGACACCCACAGGGAGAGGTGTTCCTTCTGGGATCCTTTATTCCTGTTTGTGTCTCACGTATCCCAGGCTTCATGTCTTATCTGAATTTAATTTCTAATGTCTCTGGAAAAGAATTTTGGGGCTAGGCAAAAATCCCTCCCCCACCAGGGTGTTTATGCCCTGAATAGATTAATTGTCTTGTTTTTTCTGGGTGACCAGCCATGGGGCCGTGGCTACGTCAGGGCTAGGTGCATGGACTCCCAAGCCTGTCCGCTGTAATTCACATCTGAGCTCTGCTACTTACTAGCTCCGTGATCTTGGGCAAATAAGTTAGCAAGGCCAGGCCAGATTCAGGAGGAGGGAATTAGATGGGTTCTAGTGGGAGAAGCATTAAAAATTGGAGGCACTCTTCAATTCACAATAAACAAGAAAAATATGGCAGATGGCAAGATGTGCTCCACAGAAAAATCAAATAGGAAGAGTGGCTAGGAGAGCTGGGGCCCAAGGAAGGGTTGACACCCAGGCCTCTCCAAGGTGACCTGTGAAGAGGTGAGAGATCAAGCCTTGAGGATGTCTTGGGAAGGAGTCTTTTAAGCAGCAGGAATACCAAGGGCAAAGGCTCTGAGGCAGGGGAGCGCCTGGTGTATTCTAGGAATGACAAAGAGACTGCACTGACTATTCCCGTATATTTTTGGAAGCTACTTTGGAAATATCGTTTTTCTCTTAAAATGGAAACCACTTTATTATTTCATAAGTCAACACAACCCTTCCATCAACAAGAACAAAAATAATAGAAATATATGGGCAGTCGATATGTAAAGACAATAACAGAAGGAACTCAGATGGCCAAGGAACATGAGAAAATGCTCAATGTCAAAAGTCATCAGGGAAATGCACTGGGAAAGAACAATCAGATACCATTTCCCACCCACTGGATCAGCAAAAATTAAAAGGTTGGTATTTCAAGTGTTGGGGTAAGAAGTACAGAAATTAGTGCTGTCAAATGCCGCTGATGGGATGAAATCTGGGTTCACCGTTTGGGAGAGCAACTTGGCAAGGACCAGAAAAGTTGCAGATGTTCACAAGGCATCATTCAGCATCCCTCTCCCAGGCATCCACCTCGGGACATGCTTGCACGTGTCCACAAGGATACATGTATTTCGATGTTCACTGCAGCACTGTATGTCATAGACAGAAACAGGAAATGACCTCATATCCATCAACAGGAGATGGGATAAATAAATGATGGTGTGTTACTATGACCACATTTTTAAAATATATTTTTTAAAGGTTGATATGCTCCTTAGTAAATTACTTCACTCTACCAGTCAGAAAAAAAATCAGTGTTAACGTTTCGATGCCTAGCCAATTAGGGTTGTTCTGTGTCTGTATCCCCATGTGCACACAGGCACATACACACATGCGTGCATGGACATACACACACACCTTTACACCCACATACAATTGCACTCCTACTTTGTGTGCTGTTTTGTAATAACTCCTGCCTGGAGCTGCTGAGGGGAAACTGAGAACTCCCTTGGGTCCCCTGTCTCCTCCCTGGGCCTGTCTGTAACTGTATGAGCCTGGGTCCAGTGGGTGGGAAAGTGGACATCCTCTCCATGGATGCTCAGCGGAGCTCAGGTGGGGAGGACAGGCCGCTGAGCTTGCGGGAAGTTGTGTGACAATCAGCTGGTGACAATGACTCCATTTTCTGGTCCCTTTGGAAAACATCAACCTACAAGCTTACCTCCTTCTTCCCCCTGGTCTCAGTCTCTCTCCATCTTCACTTCCATCTCCTCAACCTCTTCTTTCTCTTGCTGCACTCTCCTGAGGGCGACCAACCTTCCAGGTTTGCCCAGGACTGTCCCATGGATGCATATTGAGAAACCCAGGCACATCGGATGGTCACCTTAATTCTCCTCTCCTTCCTCAAGCCCCACAAACATAGGAACAGGGCTGCCACTAACCCCCACGGTAGAGAAAATTAGAAAAAAGCCTCCTCCTTTGGGCACACAGCTAATCACAACCCATTCAGGTGGGGTCCCTTGAGCAGTGTGTAGCCTGTGTAACTGTTCACGGCGTCCCTGCATAGGAGGGACTCCAGGCTCAACCACGTGCCCTTTGCTCATTTCCTTGCCCCTGCCCTCCGCAATAGGTCTAAGCCCCCTTTTCCTCCTGGTAGTCCCTCTGAAATTAGGCACTGTCAATTTTGTTTTCAGTCTTTTCAAAGACACCCACTTCCGCACCAGACCAGAAACACTCCATACCTTTTCCCACCTTCTGGCCATCGCTCATGATTAATTCAACAATCAAAATTCTGTAACTATCCATTACGCGTCAGACAGTTGCACTGGGAGCTGGAAGTATAAAAGCAAATGGACTAAATCCACGTCCTCGATTTTTTTTTCAACAACTATTTTATTTTATTACCATGATGATCTATTTTGTGATGATGTATTTCCAAGTAGGTTACAGACCTCATGACACTCCTCCAGCAAATTTAGGAAACTATTAAAAGTTAGGACATCACAGTACATCTAAACTCTTCAACAATTATTTCTTAGTATCATCTAATCTCCGGTCTATATGCAAATTTTCCCAGTTCCCCCCAAATGTGCATGAGAGCTATTTTGTGCACTCCATGTGGACGAGCTGAGTGTGGTCCCTGGAGTCTCTCTTAGTCTAGACCAGACCCTTCTTGTAGATGACACTGGCTCGAGGAAGAGATCAAGCAGGTCACTGTTTATCCTCAACTGTCCCGTCAAGTGGGAGATACTGATCAGTAATAAACGGTTATTCAGTTAATGGTGTTAGGCTGGAGATTTGCGAAAGTTGCCCACAGAGCACAGAGAAGGACACCCCTGGGGAGAAGTAAGAGGTGAAGGAAGCCTTCCCAGGGAAGATGTGGCAAAGCTGAGTCCAAAAAATCGATGGGAATTTGCCTGCTACTCAGGGGGCTGGCACAGGGTAGAGAACAGTTACACTCTTGTATGTAAAAGATGTGCTTCCGGGAGGGTGTTTTGGGAAGAGTGACAAAGGATGAGCTCCAGATCCCCGGGGGCCAGATTCTTGCAGGCCAGCCTCGGAGGATCCCTGTAAACTGCAGGGAGTCATTTAAAATTGTAAGCAGGGAAGAGACAAGGGCCGATTTGCTTGCTAAGAAAATGGCTCTGGTGAACATATAAATGTGAGGGTCAGTAGGGTGGTGGGGACACGTGGGCAGGAAACAGCCATGTGCTGGGGCTGGAAGCATAAAGTTGAAAAGATCCCTACCCTTAGGAGTTCACAGTATAGGAGGGAGCGGCCGCATAAATGAACGAATGAGTGTGCTCCGGTGTTACAGCCATGGGAATAGAAGTATGTGAGGCTCAGAGAGGCCAAGTGACTTACTTAATGTCACCCAGCTGACTAGTCACAGAGCCAGGACCTAAATTCCAGCTCTGATGCCTCAGGACTCTTCCCAGGACACTCGTCATGATCAGGGGGCAGATTCTCACCTGGATGTCAGATCCAACAGAGCAGGAACCTTTGTCCACCTCTCTCTCTCTCTCTCTCTCTCTCTCTCTCTCTCGCCCCTGAGCTCCTAAATAGTGCCTAGCACACAGTAGGCACACAATAGCTGTTTGCTGAATGAATGAATAAACTAATGTGAAGTAGGCAGCTCTTGCACACATTATTAATTTTTACGATGAATATTTGCATCAATTATCAATTTATTGTCTCTCAGCTCTGAATGCACCCTTCAAAATAGGCTCTGTGATCAAGATCAATGATGGAATTTCTTTAAAGTGAGCACGTGTTAGGATTTCTCAGGAGAGGGCTCTGGAGGGCACTGCTGGAGCACCGGGGTTGAGGGTTCAGCAGTGAGGGCGTGGGGATGTCTGGGGGAACTAGCTCCGGTCCCTGGCCCAGAACACCGTCTCCCTGAGATCTTGCAGCCTCAATGTGGCAATAACCTCTCTGCAGCCATATAGACAAAGAAACCAAAGCCCCCGGGGAACCTGTGGTCGGTCGGTCGGGGAGGGGCCGTGCCTCCAGAGCCACTGCCGGCCAACTCCTCCCTCTCCCTCCCTTCCCCCTCAACGACCCCCACCCGCCCACCAGGCCTTCAGAGGGCTCTCCATGGTTTGTCCAGCAGCTCTAGGCAAGCTCAGGCCTGGCTGAATGACCCAACCCCTCTGCCATCCAGTGGCCAAACCACATCTCCTCCAGGGAGGTCTGAACCCCTTCCAAGTTTGTCCTTCCTTGGTGTTATAGGCTGAATTGTGTCCCCCGGCCCCCCGCCAAATTCTTATGTTGAGGTTCTAACTCCCAGTACCCCAGAAGGTGACTGTATTTGGAGATAAGACCTTTACAGAGGTGATTAAGTTAAAATGAGGTCATTAGGCTGGGCTGTAATCCAAAGTGACTGGTGCCCTTGTAAGAAGAGATTAGAACACAGACACACACAGGGGATGGCCGTGGGAGGACCCAGTGAAAGACAGGCCAAGGAGAGAGGCCTCAGAAGAAACCGACCCTGCGGACACTTTGGTCTTGGACCTTCAGCCTCTGGAACTGTGAGAAAATTAATTTCTGTTGTTTAAGTTACCCCAGACACGGTACTTTGTTACAGCAGCCTGTATTAGTCCTTTCAGGCTGTTATAACAAAATACTAGAGACTGGGTGTATTATAAACAACAGAAATTTATTTCCCACAGGTCTGCAGGCTGGGAAGTATGCAACAGACACATAGGGAATGCCCTGGATTGTCCCCATGGACTCGAGGGCAGGGCACCCTCTCCTACAAGATGAGGGTCGTGGGGGACTCCGAATACTATCTACTGTCTCTAAAGAAAATTCCTTAGAGCTAAGCATCACCAAGTCAGATTTTAAGTAGTCAAGCCCTGTCTTAGTCTCCTTGGGCTGCTATAACAAAATATCACAGGTTGGGTGGCTTAAATAACAGACATTTATTTCTCACAGTTCTGGAGGCTGGAAGTCCAAGATCAAGGTGGCAGTAGAGTCTCTGTCTGGTGAGGACTTGCTTCCTGGCTTGTAGATGGCCACCTTCTCTTTGTGTGCTCACAGGGCCTTTCCTTGGTGCAAATGGTGAAAGAGTGTATGTGTGTCTCTTTCTCTTCTTATGAGGTCACTAATCCTAATGAGGGCTTCACCCTCATGACCTCATCTAACCCTAATTACCTCTCAAAGGCCCCACTCCAAAAATCATCACACTGGGGATTAGGGCTTCCACATATGAATGGTGGAGAGGAGACACAAACATTCAGTCTATAGTGGCACCTTTGTCTTGGCCATCAGCTGAAGCAGAGAGAGAGAATTCACTATGCACATCCTGTCTGCTAGATATATTTCAAATCAGATCTGGCTGTGTATGCTATTTTGTACCCTGCTCTTACTGACATCACAGTATTTTGTTTTCCCATGTTGTTAAATATTCTTTCACAAAAATTTTGCAAATAGCTGCATGGTGTTCTAGAAATATGTATCTTTGAACATATAGAATGTTTCCAGAATTTTGCTCTTATAAGCAGTGGCCTTGGGGAGAGAAGAACTTCTTCCACTGTTGTGTGTTAAGTAAAGATGTCTCGCCTATTTTTGTCCTTAGTATTTGAATTCAAAAAAGGTCACTAAAAAAGAAATAGCCTAAAAAATGCAAAAGCAGAAATCTCCCTCATCCAATCTCTGTGCTCCTGTTATCACTGTGTCACTTTTGTTTTCTGTGATGATCAGCAAAAGGCAGCATTGGGCAGTCTCAGGGATGCTCTGTTACTTGGCTTCGAAGGTACGGTAAGGTAAGCGTGAGTCCAGGTGAGGGTGGACAGAGGTCAACCACAGCAAGCAGGTGACCTCCTTTACTGACAAATGTGACTTTCTCTCCCTGCCAGTTCCTCTGGGCTGGATCGCCAACCCAGTCAAACAAATCAGATAGCATCGTATCCCAGGTCTCTGCAGGGGTGCACATCAAAGACAGAAAGATGCTGGGAATGCTTTGGGCAAAGAGGCAAAGCTCTCGCTCAGATCGTCTCACTAGAAGGTCACCTAGGGCAGCTGCTGGACATGGCGAAGTCCAAGCTGGGTTCAACTCCTATGTCAAGTAGAGAAGACAAAAATAGAAGAAAAAATCCCCGAGCTCATGTGTTAACCTAACAAGCAGGAAGGATTTTAAATTTTTGTGTTCATGCCCAGGCAGTGCAATTTATTCCATCATGGTTGGGCAGATAATTGGAAACATCTAGGGATTTAGATATATTTTTATGAGCATTCAGTGCTGACTTGAAGGCTGTGGGTTGCCCTTTCCCAGGGATGGCTTAAAATCTGGTGTGATTCTGTTACAGGGACGTCACAAGGATTGTTACCCTTGTGATTTTTCAGATGTGGCTTCTGTTTCACGGAAAGGTTAAGAATCTTCCCAACACTGTCAGAAAGGTGGAAAATGCAAATCTGTTTCCTGAAACCCTGCCTGAACAGACTGATTACACGTTTGATCTTCTATTTGTTCTCTTTTCAGAGGCTGAGCTTAGGAGAAAAAAACAGTCCCATATTCCAATCTTATAGCAACCATACAGATTATTTTAATACAATGAGTCTCCAGATACTACTCAAGTACTCCCTTGCAGGGAGTAGTGAGATGAATTGATTTTCCTTGGGTAGGCTTTACTGCTGTATTATTTACCTCTCAGGTCAATATGTCTTCTTCCTTTAATTAGGGGTTAGGAAGAATTTGTCATAGCCCATATTGACTTCTGCTGATGCACTGCCTCTGGTGGCTTCAATAATAAGGCAGTCTGGTAAGCTGGGATGAAGTGAGAAAGTGGCATGGACATATAGACACTACCAAATGTAAAATAGGTAGCTAGTGGGAAGCAGCCACATAGCACAGGGAGATCAGCTCGGTGCTTTGTGACCACCTAGAGGGGTGGGATAGGGAGGGTGGGAGGGAGACGCAAGAGGCAGGAGATATGGGGATATATGTATATGTATAGCTGATTCACTTTGTTATACAGCAGAAACTAACACACCATTGTAAAGCAATTATACTCCAATAAAGATGTTAAAAAATAAATAATAATAAGGCAGTCTATTCATCTGCTTCTCTGAGAGCTAGGAGAGGAAGAACGAAAACACACCACTAACCAATCTCTTCTGAACACAATGCATAGACTTCAGGGTAAATATTGAACAAAGGACCTATATATAACTCTTCTCATTCGGTCAGAGGGATCAAGTGCAGGTTACAACTTTAATTATGATGTTTAAGTCTTCAGCAAATGGTCAGTCCCATGGACATGATGTAAGCAGTGAAAGTAATTTTTAAACAAAGATATGAGCATGTTTCCCTTGGAACAAATTTCCCATCGAGCTAGCCCCATGTGGAGCTGCCACACTTGAATGAGTCTGTCATTGCTCAAAAACTGCTTGGAACTCTTACTTTGGAAATGACTTTGGTGGCCATGACACATTCTATGAAATGTCCACAGTGATAAATTATGTATTTCTTTGGAGAGTGGATTTGCTTCTGGGAAATAGTTAAGAATCACCCAGAAACCAATCAGGTGAATGGACTTAAGCTGATTGACACCAGCTGGGTGTCAAAAATAAAATATCTCATAAAGTAGCAAAATTGGTGTGTGTGTGTGTGTGTATGTGTGTGTCCTTCAAGGTGATTGCAAAAGAAGAATTTATAAATGTTTGATCATCGTATGTATTTTAGGAAAATTTAGATGACTCTGTGGTAGAGAGAGGATGACTATTTTGAAGGTCCGCATTCATTTGGATTTGTCAGTTTTTTGTTTTTGTTTTTGTTTTTGTTTTTGTTTTAAATTTTATTTATTTATTTATGGCTGTGTTGGGTCTTCGTTTCTGTGCGAGGGCTTTCTCTAGTTGCGGCAAGCGGGGGCCACTCTTCATCGCGGTGCGCGGACCTCTCACTATCGTGGCCTCTCTTGTTGCGGAGCACAGGCTCCAGACGCGCAGGCTCAGTAGTTGTGGCTCACGGGCTTAGTTGCTCCGCGGCATGTGGGATCTTCCCAGACCAGGGCTCGAACCCATGTCCCCTGCATCGGCAGGCGGATTCTCAACCGCTGCGCCACCAGGGAAGCCCGATTTGTCAGTTTTGATATGTTCATTTAAAAAGTCAATTTTTTTACAGATTCAATAGAGAAAATTGGTTAAATTAACAGAGTTCCAGATAAAACAGATGTTGATTTCTCTTTCATGTACAAGTTTGAAGGATGGGATGGTAGGTCAGCTCCATGAACTCTTCAAGAAGTGGCTTTGTTCTAGCTCATATCTCTGCCATCCCTGCCATCCAAGCCTGGCTCTAGCCATCACATCCATGTTCTGGGCAACAAAATGGAGTAAGGGCATAAGAAGGGACATGGGTTTTAGAAATCCAGCCATCTCTGCAGAAGGACTCCTAGAAGCTGTCCTGTAACTGCTCCACTCACATCTCATTGGCCAGAACCTTGTCTCATGACCCTACTAACTGAAAGGGAGGCTGGGAAATGTAGTCTTCATGCCAGGAAGCCATGTGACCTGCTAAAGGAGGGGTTCTATTACTATGGAAGCATGTGAAAGCAAACATTAGGATTGACAGCCAGCAGTCTATGCTACAATTACCTTTACTCATAGCTTACATTTTAGTGAGCTTGAAGGATGCTGTGATATTACTTGCCACAAAGCCCTCTTAACTGAAATAATATTAGTTCTATTTATACATTGGTTCACGACCATTAAACAAGGAATTGTGCCATGTACAGTGCATATACATATTATTTTATTTAATTTGCCTAACAGCCAAAAAACACATACTATTATACCCGTTTAACAGATAAGGAGTTTATCTGTTAATAAATTTAGAGATGTAAAAATCTCAGATTGCCTGAGATCAAACAGCTAGGAAATGACCAAGTCAGAATTTGATGGCCTCCAGAGCCTAGGCCCTTAACCCCGTTATTATTCCCCAAGAAGGGAAAACTCTTGGGATTAATTTTATTCTAGGACCTTGGAGAAGAGGGAAGGGAAGGGGAGTTTTCCGTGGCTGGACCAGTTTCATTGTCAAGCCAGCCTGGTGTTCCTTGTTGTAAAGACAAGCCCACGGATATTTAAACATTTCCAACGCTGGGGAATGACAGCTCTCACCCTTGGTACAAAATGTTCTCTCAAGCACTTAAGCTGAACCTTCAGGAAGAAGAGGAAGAAACCCTATTTTCTTGGCTGCCTTTTTCAACAGAACGTGATGAAATAGAATATAGTACAGGAAACGGCTAGTGGCTACTGTTCGCCTTTTTGGTCTGGCGAAATTAAAATTTCACTTCTCTGAAGACGCTGTGTTCTGGGAGTGGTAACATCTCATTTCCTGCTCAGCAGATAATGACCAAGGGCTGGGAGAGACAGTGTGAGCCTGGGAGAGGGGAGGGGGCGTCTCAACTGCTCAGGTTTGGAAGCTGTTATCTTAGAGGCTCTGACGGAACTTACGTAGGTGCCAGAGACCTCAAATCCTACCTTACTTTTATGAAAGTAAAAGAGTGTTAGTGTCTGCAGAAATCTGAAACTTCCTTATACAATAAAAATCCCAAACCATATTTTCTGAAAACATACATACTCTTATACTTTGAGGGTTATACAATAAATTGTGACTCTTTGGGACAGAGTTGAACCTAAGCAGGTATTGTGGAATAATACACAGTGAGCAGGCAAGGAACGCTAAGAAAGTCAGAGGCTTCTTTAGATTGACGTATACACACTATTGTATATAAAATAGATAACTAATAAGAACCTACCGTACAGCACAGGAAACTCTACTCAATACTCTGTAATGGCCTATATGGGAAAAGAATCTAAAAAAAGAGTGGATATATGCATATGTATAACTGATTCACTTTGTTGTGCACCTGAAACTAACACAACATTGTAAATCAACTAGACTCCAATAAAAATTTTTTTTAAAATGTCCTTAAGCTTAAGACAGATGGCAACAACCTCATTTCCTATTTCGCAGGAGCCCATGCGTCCCCTTCAACAGTTTGTGGCTCTAGGGCACCCCCAGTGGTTTCTCAGGTCAGGGACAGAAAGCAGAGAGGATGTGAGAGTCAGCCTGGGGGGGCTTTGCTGTCCTTGCCTCTCTTCAGTGTGAGTGCCAAGTTGCTGATGCATTACTAGGTGGTGGAGGTCCATGATTCCTTTTGCAGATACTGCATCTTTTCCTTATTACCTGTTTTTGACACTTTTAGGACCTAAAATCAACTCTTACAAGGTCTCAGTTTCTCCCTCTACCTGTCTTGGATCATAGAGGGCAGAGGTAACGATCTTTACTAAATTACTATTATTTACCCCCCAAATGACTCATAGATCTCTAATCCTCCATTCATTCATTCAGTTATTTGTTCATTTGTTCACCCATTTATAAACATCTTTTCATTTGAATCCATCACAGAAGCATCTTCTGTTTGAACAGAACCCAACAGAAGGCAGGGCAGGGCTAGCACAGGCAGTGCAGCAGGAGTGCCGAGGAGGATGCTGGGGCAGAGATGCAGGCAGCACCCTAAAGGGGGTCAGCGATTTCTGGTGGGCTAGGTTGGCCCCCTCTGAATCCTTAACAGCCCCCAGCAAAGCCTGGCTCGTGTACGTGCTTAATACATGCCTGTTGATTACCATCCTTCAGTGGCTTCCTTTGGTCACACATGTAGGTGCCTAGCATATCCTGGTCTGGGGCATCTTGTCCTGGGGGCATGAGTATGTCTGGGATAAGATGCTTGCAGACACTAATTATGAGCCTGGTACTCTGTGCCCAGAGCCAAAGACAACCCCCAAGAGAAACTATACCCCTGCAGTTCCTTAGCAACTTGCCGAAAGTTCCAGACCCGGAGTCTCAGAGAAAGGAACCTCCTGACCTGCCAGGATCTACCCAGGGCCCGGAAGAGACTAAGCATCTTTCCTGTTTTCCCTGTGTCCTTTCACCTCCGGCCACAGATACAGCCAGAGTAGCGGCTGCAATAGTGCTTTTTCCTCCTGCCACTGCCCCGCAGCTGGGCCTGTCCCTCGGAAAGAAAGGGACCAGCTCTTTCCACCTCTAACAGGCTGGCCGTGGCAGGCCTCGGGTGACAACTCCACAGCGGGAAGGGCCTGGCCCTTCATGCGGCAGGCTGGCACTGTTGCCTAGCGCACATCTTTTTTTCTAAGTCTCTGATCTTGGGGTCTTTGAAGCTGTCCCTAACCAGGCTGGTAGGGGCTGCAGCCCTCACAGGGGAGGGGAGGCCGTCTTGCCAGGTGAAGTTGCTCGCAGCTCTTTCTTCTGCCTCCCGAGAGGAAGGGAGGAGGGGAAATCCATTCTCTGACCATTAGTAGCAGCTGAAAAAGCAAATCCACGAGGTGTCACCCAACTTCATTTACTGTCTTTTCCCCTCAGTAAGCCCCCTAAACTCACCCAGAGGCCCGTGGCCCTGGGAAAACGCCAGGTCCCTGCTGCTGCCCATTTCCTTCCCAAGCTTATCATTAATGGAAACATCTGCCCCCGTACCTCTGCCCCCCATCACAGCCGAGAAGACTTAAGCCCCAGAGCCCCATCCCCACAGCACATGGGGGCCCTCGCTTCCCGCCCGTGGGCCCTGTGACATCACGCTGACGTGGAGACGCGTGTCCACCTCCCACAGATTCGATCGTCATCGCCTTCTGGGTGAGCCTGGCAGCTTTCGTGGTGTTCCTTCTCCTCCTGCTGCTTTCCATGTCCTGGTCAGCCTCCCCGCAGACGAGGTAAGTAAGGACAGGGGGTGGTATGTGGTAAGTGGCCACATGAGATGCTAAACAGAGGGTACCCATATGTCCGAGGTGGAATATTATTTGGCCATAAAAAGGAATAAAGCCCTGATTCATGCCACAACGTGGATGACCCTTGGAAACACTGTGCTACGTGAAAGAGGTGAGGCACCGAAGACAACACGTGGTGTGATTCCCTGGATGTGAAATGTCTAGAAGAGGCAAACCCACAGACAGGAAGCAGATTAGCAGTTGCCCAGGGCTGGGAGAAGGCAGAGTAAGCGGGGCTGACTGCTAAGGGGCACAGGGTTTCTTTGGGGCACGAGGTAACTATTCCAACATAGACTGTGGTGATGGTCGCACAACTCAGGGAACATACTAAAGACCATTGAATTATAAACTTTAAACGGGTGAACTTTGTGGTGTGTAGACTATAACTCAGTTAAGCTGTTGAAGACCATGAAGCGGAAGTTAAATTGGAGGTACAATCCATGCATTCCAAGTAGTAACTAGAGCCGAGCTCGTTGTATGTTAATTCTCCCGTGCTACGCAATTGGCCTCCCGCATCCAACTTTCCCTTCCAGCTGAATCTGCCCAACACAGCCACCGCTGTCCTAAGGACAACGCTTACAAGGGGCCCTATACCACCTCTCTCCCTGCCATAGCTCATGGGACCAGGGGTAGGCAACCAACCCGGAGAGGGCTGGTCCAGGGCTGGCCACTGCCCCTGGAAACATATGGCCTGGCAGGGGAGCTGGGGCCACGAGGCACTGAGGGGGCCAGAGGAAGACGGTGGCTGGGCGCCATTATGGACCAAGAGGTCCTGGGGCGTGGGAACCGTGATCCAGCACAGGCAGCTGGGAGCAGGGGAGGTGAGCAGAGCTGTTCTGAGAGGAGGGGAAGAGGCGCCTCCAAGCCCCTGAAAGAACCAGAGGGCAGCCCCCCTGCCTGATGGGGTCCCCCCGCCAGTTCCCCGAGGACCTGTGGATCTGCGGATTCACAGGCCTGCCTGGAGGGGCCTCTGTCTCTCCTACCCCCTCGTCCAGCTGCCCTGTCCACAGTGTCTCATGCACCGGCTCTACACACACCAGGTCATTCTGGTTCCCTTGGTCACATGTGGGAGGCGGGGACCAGCTTTCGAGCAATGAAGAAATCCATTCTTTCAGTTTTCAGAACTCACGTTGAAGCTCAGCAGATTTTTACCCCCAAGAGATCCCCGAGGGACAAACTAATGAAATTGACTTTCTTTTCTACTCTTCTGAGGTGACTTGGAGCAAGCCCTGTGCTAGGGACAGTTTGCGAGGATACTCAGCTACCCTCCCAGCGAAAGGTTCCCCAGTCTGGTGGGCTCACAGGGGTTTTGCGCATCTTCTGGGCTACAGTTTTACAACAGGGCAAAATAATGACGCTCTTTGCCCTGACTGGCCGCATGGCTTACTACAGAAAATGCTCTCCAGGAACTCTGTGACAAGGAATGCTCAGGGCGGCCAAATAGATCCTTAGTTAGATTTAGGAAAGAGAATGCTGAGTTGCTTCCCAAAGAGTCGTTCTTTCCATGCTGGAAAAAAAAAACAAAAAAAAGATTGTGCTAGCATCATCTGAGTCATCTGGAAGGAGGGCTTGGCTCCCTCGTGCTCCCTTCCTGGCCTCCTTCATTCACGTTCCAACTATAACCACATTTGAACGAGTTCTCTAGCTTAGACAGCTATCAGTACATGGCCTCATCTCATCCTGATACCCACAAGGCAGTTACCATCCCACTTCACTGATGAAACCAAAGGCAGGCGGGATGTGTCCCGTGCCCCCAGCACCTCGAGTGCAGGAGGCTCCATCCAGGGAGGATGGATTTCTGGCTCAGATACAAGTTGGCGTGAGGTACGGACACGAGATGAGCTACACTCAAACACGTGGATGGACAGAAGGTCAACCTCCCCCCCTCCCATCCCCCCACCCCTGCCTCCACCAGCTGTGAATCTGTGACATGAGGTCAGAGGGAAAGCCCCAAGGTCAGGGTCACCATCGAGCACTTCCTCTTCTCTTCCATTTCTCCACTGTGGTGGCCTTGGTGACCCAGGCTGACTGCCCCCCTTCCTGGGCCTGCTTCCCTGGCAGACGGGCTCTCGCCCTGTGACTCTCCCCTGCAGGCTTTGGCCAGGCAAGAGGGTGCAGCAGGGAGCCCCCTCCCCAACCCGGGGAAGGACGGTTCTCCGGGCAGCTTGGATGCTTCCTTCCCTCTGTTCTGTCCGCAGGAACAATGCCCAGCACCACCCAACGTGCCCCTGGAGTCTCGGCCTCAACCTCCCCTTCTGTGTCTGGAAGCAACCCCAGCACCACGGGGCCCCCCAGGGGACCCCGCCGCCTCTACCGAGCTCGGTCGAGGAACCAGGTGGCAGAGCATCGGGCCCCGTCCAGCAGCTGCAGCGGGGGAGTCCCTCTACCTCGGCCCCCCTCCACCCCCCAGGGCCACCCTGCTCTCCTCTGGGAACTGGCCCTCGATGGGGACCCGCACGGCACCAGCTGACGTCCGGAACTTCAAGCCCAGTGAGCCTCCCCTGCAGACAGAACCTCTCGATGGTAGAACCAACAACCCAAACCAGGGCCATTGCTGAGTGAGCCGCGTAACTCAAACCAACCTGGACACACACGTGCCCTCTGAAAGCCTGTTTACAGGTAGCAAGTTGTGCAACTAGGTCAAGAGTGACTGTACAAGGGGGCGCATGTATGCATTTACCCAAGGCTGGCAACAGCCCATCTGGCCGAGGGAGGAAGTCCCAAATATTGCTTAGTGCACTTAACCTGCCTACTTACTGCTTATGCTTGCTTTGGGAAGGATAGAAAAGTAAAATACGTATGAATTAAGATTAAAAAATATTCACTGATCTTTACTATGTCACTTTATAGTTTCAGCTATTACTTCTGCAATGTTTTTTTTTATCAACTCTGAGCTCGCTTGGCTGATCTGCAGCTTTTTTAGGACGCCCAGGGCGTGCCTGCCAGGTCCCCCTCCATCCCCCACTGACAGCCACTGTTACTAAGATGGGGCGGTGCGCGCCCGGCCAGACTCGCTGACTGTGGTCAGGGGACCTGAGCCACACCTCCGACCTCCCCAAGGCCTTTCACAGACAGAGCCCAGGGAAGCGACTCCCCGGACAGGGCAGTCGGGTCCAGCAGGCAAGGCTTAAGCCCAAGTGGCAGGAGGATCCCGTGCTGTGTGACTTCATGTGACCTCTGATCTGAGACCCCCGATGGACCTAGTTCTCTAGTGCCTGACAGCCTGCCCCTGGCAGGGTGCCAGCACCATACCACAAAGCCCATAAACCTCACCCCACCCCATCCCAGGTGACTGAAAAACAAATCTGTAAGGTGAGGGCCAGGCCTGGCCTCGCCAGCCTGGGGGACAGTGGGTTAGAAGGGAAGATGGGGGAAGGGAGACTGATGGGCTCCAGAGATGCAGAAAGAGGGCAGAAAGGACCACATGGGCTTTCCAACTTGAATCTAAACGTAGGATCCTGGCTTCAGGATATTCTAAGAACATTGTTGTGGGTGTTTTGCAGGGGAGGGAATAGGGGAGGTAAATGCTCCTTGTTTTCCAGACGATGAGCCCCACTTGTGGGAAGGGGACAAATGCACAGAAGCGTTACTCTTGTCTTGGTAGAAATCTTAAGTCATTAAAAAAACCAGAGAAGAGTCTAAACAACACTGGAAGGAGACAAAAGTGTAAATGTTTAAGCTGAAACCAAGCCATTGCCAGTGCTATAAACATCACGTGGGCAAACAAACAGCGACCTCCCAGGTGGCAGACAGGGAATGCCGTGTGCTGACGTGGCACGAGGGCCCAGCAGACCCCTGGGCACCTGGGTGCGCAGGAGGGTACGTGCAGAGCTTTAAATGATCAGGACCAAATTTTATCTGGGAAACCCATGAAACTTCATATTCAACGTTCGTCAGCTACAATATCAATTAATGTAGGAATCTTAAAAGTCAAATCCTGACCTCTGAAATGCAGGTCTCTGTAGAATAAAAATAGCCTGTGATTAAATCAATTAAACAAAACACAAAAACCTAACAAAAATAGACATTTATTAACAAGTCATAAAATTCTAAATCCCCCTTTGAAACAGAATTTTTAAAAATATAGGCTGTCTTTCCAAAGCAGAAGTCAAAACAATTTTATATTTCAAGGATTTAGTGTACCATCCTTTTTATTTACTAAAATAATTTAACACAACACGGGCAGGGCTTATTTATTCAAAAAGTTACACAAAGCTTTGTTTTAAAGCCTTAAGGCAAACTTTAAACGTCTCTCTTCTTGCTCTTCTGTCTGATATATCTCTGGACACTTCAGCTTTAAAGTCCATGGATCCCTTAAGCACTCAGAAGCGCCACCTCGATTTGTGGTATTTCTTTGAGGAACAATGAGCCCCTAAGAGGAAGGGTCTTCGCTGACTGGGGCTCACGGCCCGAAGGTCCCCAAGCCCACTGTAACCGTGACTGCTTCGCACACGTGGTCCCTTGAGCTTATTATTTATCAGTCAGTTTAAATGAAGCCAACTTTTCCCGTCGGGACACCTGGTCAATATTCAGAGCTTGTCATCTCGCAGGCCTTCCATGGAAACCCTTGACTCCTAGAGCCTGGAGCCGGAAGCGCCAGCCGCAGGGGGTTAAGTGTCAGGGATCGCGGCCGCGATGTCCTTGCAGAGCCTGACGATGGCCTCCTCGTCACCACCTTCCACGTCCTCTGAGGCGTCGAGGACCATCCGGACGTGGGTCAGGAGGGTGTCTGGCCGCTGGGCCCCCAGCCAGACATCCTTGATGTACAGAGACACCAGGAACGCAGCAGTGGCTGAGGACAGGGACAAGGCCATCAGAACGCAATCCGGTCGGTCGGAAGACAAGTCACCCGCCCACATGCACGGGGCCCGGGGCTCTGCGAAGCCCCAGATGGCAGTGAGCGTGCACTGCCGTAAATTAATTCCGCCTTCGCTTGACTTCTAGGTTAACCTTTCTTGTTCATTTTAAAATTATCTTTTCACGTGATGAATGAATGTGTGTGAAATGTAAAAAAAAAGTACTACAAGTCAAGCCTCTTCCTTGGTGCTGAC
This sequence comes from Eubalaena glacialis, assembly GCF_028564815.1. Lineage (NCBI taxonomy): Eukaryota > Metazoa > Chordata > Mammalia > Artiodactyla > Balaenidae > Eubalaena > Eubalaena glacialis. Next base: position 12,696,418 of record NC_083721.1, on the reverse strand, counting down.
GACCCAGGCCAAGAACCACAACCGCAGTTTGGGAGGAGCAGCCCGGAGTCACTTCCCATCATCCCCTCAGTGGCACGGGTGAGAAGGTTTACAGGCCCAGACTCAATTCCCCGACTGCGGCCACAGGAGAGGGCAGGGCACCCCGGCTACCAGGTGAGCTCACCTGCCGCGCTGTGGGCCCCCCCCTTCCCTCTCCCCCTCGTGTCCCTCATCCCTCAGGGAAGGGTGCACCCTCCCGGATGGAGGAGCCACCTGCACATGGTCATAGCCTCCCTGCTGTCCTCCTACAGCCTTTGCTGTTCCCTCGTCTGTGCAGTCACACCTTTATTAAGTACCTGCTAAGCGCCAAGCACATAAATTGTGTGACTTGTGTGTTTGTGTGCGCACATGTGTGTGCTCTTGTGCACGTGTGCTCGAGTGTACACACACACACACACACCTGGCCACGACATGAAACATCAGTCTTCATGTGGGTAATAACGGTAGAAACTTAGGGGAGCCACTGCTCTGCAGTAGAGCGTCCCGGTGGGACACAAGGTTGTGACGAGAGCATCTTTCTCCACTGTAAGCAAAACCATCACTAAAGGTTCCTTTCACCTGAAGGCAAAGGCAGAGACTTCCTCTCCCCCTACACCAGGGCCCCGTGGCCCTCTCCCCGATCCCCAGAACCGTGGTGAGGGGCCCCCAAAGACTTACGACAGGCTCCAAGGAACAGGAGGTGCTCCCCACCCCAGGCCCCCTCCTGCATTTCTTCAGCCTCCGACCTGAGCACCAGCCTTACCTCGCGTGGCTGCATCCTCCGCGTTCAGAGAAGAGAGGTGGACGGCCTCGAGCATCGGCCAGTAGGGGCTCCCCGCGGGGCCGCGGGCCGCCCCCAGCTGCAGCATGACGGCGTTGAAGAGGCCGGCCGCGCTCTGCTCGGGCCCCGCCAGCCCCTCGGCGCCGCAGAACCGGCTGTACAGCCTGAACACACCGCTCGCCACGGCGCTGTCCTGAAGGAGGTCGGCCACGACCGCCGGCCGCGGCAAGATGCGGCTCCTGAGCCAGCCCAGGAGGCCCGCCGTCTCCACCCGGCCGAGCGGGCTCACGGCCGCGGAGCGCAGCACCCAGCCGGCCACCAGGGCGGTGACGGCGCCCACGGGGCCTGGGCCTTCGCTCTCAGGTTCGGGGTCAGGAAACGTGGGCCCCCAGTGGGTCAGGATGGACCTCAGGAGGCCCCTGCACGCCTCCAAGGTAGACGCCGGCAGCTCGGGGTCCACCACCTCCTCGCCCTCCCCGGGCCTCCGCTTCCGGCCCCGGGGGCCTCTGGCTCGGGCTGGCCCAACTGGCTTGTTCTTATCCTTGAGCATTTCTGTCTCACGCGCACACACACACACCACACAGGCACACACACGCACACACACACACAGAGAAAAGAGAAAAGGCGGTGAGACTGGTGTTCCGCCCACCCCCAAACACACACACAGATGCAGATGGTGGGGCGGCCCACGGGCTGTGCTCTCCCGGGATGCGTCCCCATGCTTGGAGCACAGTGAGTGCTCAGTGCTTCCCTGTGACCCGTCGTTACCGTTATCGTAGCAGCCGAGCGCTGGTTAGCGGCAGAGCTGGGACTCAAAGCCGGCCCCCGCCTCCCTCCCGGGCTACGAAGACGGATGGGCCCTGTCTCTAAGCTGCAGACGTGCCGCTCAGGGACGGTAAGACGCCGGCTGCTCCGCGGGGCAGCGAGCACAGCTTGGGGGGCGGGTCCGACACTCACTCAGCAGCTCCCTGACTTGGCATCTCTCCGCGGCTGCTCTCAGGTCCTCCTGGAGCCTGACGTCTCTCTCGACGAGGCTCCACTGGTGCAGGAGGACGAGGGCATCCCTGGTGGACAGCACAGTCTCGTTCACGGTGAAGCGGTTCATGTCCCTGAAGGCCTGCAGCACGGTGGCCCGGTACCTCAGCACGGAGTCGAGCGCCCCGAAGAAGCTGGTGAGCTGGGTGGAGGCCAAGGCGGGCCTGCGGGAGCCAACGCCACGGACTGAGCCAGGGCCGCCTCCTCGCCCAGCAGCCCAGGACCTCGTCCTGCAGCTCAGCACACCGTCCACCCACAGCCCGGGAGACCCTTTACAACAGACAAGAGCGTGGAGCCCAGCGCACAGCGCAGGAAACAGGGAGCCCCTCCAGGGGAGGCAGAACGGGGACCGGAGTCTGAGCTCCACCCTGGAGGCACAGAAAGCGCTCTGGAAACCGGGAGAGCTGGGCAGAGCCTGCGGTGAGGGCGCCAGCGGCCACGCTGAACAGCTCCAGGACCGCCAGCTCCTCTCCGACTCAGGAACTCTCAGCCTCGAGGGAAAAGGCTCGGCAAAGCCCGGGGCCGGCACCACCCACGGCCAAACCTGACGGTGGGCACTGCGGGGACGCACATCCCTCCGAGTTCTAAGGAATTTAAAATTCAAAACCATCTGCCTTCCACAATTTTAACATTTACGATCAGTATTCTGAATAACAATCGGTTCTCAGAGACCAATGTGTCTTTGGACAACCCCAAAATAAGAAACGGGTGCTCTGGCATGAATCCAACAATTGAATTCCGAACAACAGAAAACCAAATGCCCTGTTCCTTATCAAGACAGTTTCATTCTGAGATGACAATCCATTTGCTATCGATCCTCTGGTTTCAATCAGCATACCCCTGTTCCCAAATCAGAAATCTGAGGGCACACGGTGTATTTTCTCTAACACAGTAGAATCTGAGAAGAACTGAGCTCTCCTGAGGAAACCAAGAGTGTAATTCCAAGGGGAAAATACTGAAATTTTCAAGGAAATTCATGGATAAGGGAGCCCGTAGGCTAATGAAGGCGGAGGCGAGTTCGGGAACAGCTTAACTTTCCTAGGCTTAGATCATGGAAAATATGTTCTTTCTATAAAACATTTTGAGTGCTTGAATCCAAAAGTCCAATAGATGGTTTGCCTGCTAAAAATGATCTGGCATGACAGGCTTTAGGTTTTTCGAGTGTGCTAAGTTCTCACGGTCTTGAAAGGAACCTCCTGAAGTTGACGTGGAAAGAGGAGCAGCTGAAGTAGGTTTCCTGACGTCACCGAAGGGATGGCAGCCCCGGCCCAGAGCCTACCTGTGGAGCTGTGACTAAGGGGGGGCCCACAGGTGACCTCCAAGGGGTCATGGCCAGTGGGGAGGGGCTTACCTCAGGTGCTTCGTGAGCACGAGGAGAACGTAGAGGAACTCGTCGACCAAGTGCAGGGCGAGCAGCTTCGGGGGCTGCTGGGACCCAGGCTTGCAAGGAGGCTGCTCCCCTGCCTCCACGCCTCTGTCCCCCAGGGTGGTCACCCACAGCGTGTGCAGCAGGGAGATGAGGTTGGAGAGCAGCTGAGTCTCCAGGAACCTGAAACCAAATGTGGGCAAGTCCACTGTCTGTCACACCCTCTCCTCCCAGTGACATCTCCTGGAGGGGGTGGGCAGCAACCATGGAAGAGCCTGCGACGGTGGTGACCATCCCAAGTGGCAGACTTCTCTCCTCTCCCCCAACCATTCTATCCTCGCACCTCCCGCTGCAGCCCCCAAAGAGGGGGACACAGCATCTAAGTGAACACAGGATGTCTGCTACAGAAATGCAGCTCCAACCCAGGGCGAGGCCCCAACCCTCCTTTCTAGACAGCCAACCACCTCAGTCCCCACTAAGGGATATTCTGGAGCCGCTGTGGCACCGTAAGAAGAGCCTTCCCGCCCACGAGAACAACCCAACCCTAAAGCATAAAGGTAACAGCCAGGAACAGATAATCAGCCAATGCTGCCTTTAGATATAAGACATTACTTTCTTTCAGAGAAAAATCTTTTTAATTCTTTTTAAAAAATGCACAAAAGGAAAAAAAAATGCATGAAAGAGCCTGGATATCCCCAGGCTTATCATCATAGGTAGCTGTTTGAAAGAAAGACCCCTGCCACCAAGGGCTGTCTGCTGAGACAAGGTCGTCATCTCTTCACACAGCCTCAAACTTAGGAGAGTGTTAGGAATCAAAACCGATCGCACTATGGACTGAACTGTGTCCCCCGCCCCATTCAGACGGCTGAAGCCCTAACCCCACTGGGACTATATTTGGAGGTGGGGCCTTTGGGAAGCCATTAGGTTTAGAAGTCATGAGGATGGAGCCCCCATGATGGGATTAATGTCTTGTAAGAAGAGAAAGAGACCAGAGCTCTCTCATTCTCTCCCTGGTCATGTGAGGACACAGTCGGCAGTGTGTACGCCAGGAAACGAGCTCTCGCCAAACCCAACCATGCTGGCCCCCTGATCTCGGACTTCCAGCCTCCAGAAGGCGAGAAAATGAAACTGCATCGTTTGAGCCACCCGGTGACAGCAGCCCCAGTAACAAGACAAACACCCACTCCAGCCCTCGACGCCGCTCCGGCACCGGCTCTTCGCAGAGCACCTTGACCCTGGGCGGGAGTGGAGTGCGAACCCAATCACCGCACGAGCGTTCCTGAAACAGGAGCTCCCTGTTTCTGCCTCAGGAAGGGCAGAGACCTTGAAACCTCGGATGGGGGACCCCACTCAAGGGGAGGAGCCTGGACCTGGCACAAGAGACGGAAAGGTGGTGTAGAGGATGCTGTTTCGGGAACACAGATTCTCCGGGACACTTCCAGCAGACACGAGAGACGGCAGGAGGCGCCACGGTCTCCGCGTCACCTCCTTCTGCTTGACGCACAGCACACACACTCTCTTGCTCTCACACACACACACACACACACAGACACACACACACACACACAGACACGGTGCTTACTTGCTCTCCAGGATGTGCAGGATCCACGTTAAGAGGCTGTAATCCCGCAGGATCTCATAGGCAGATTTGGCATCCCGGGCAGCATTCTGCAGAATTTCCAAAATCCAATTCTGCAAACCCAAAACAAAAAGTTGCTCTTCAGTGGGAAAACCTGACTTACTTGATCCAGGGGACACTTTAAAAAATAGAACGGTATGTTCCAATTACAGGTGGTAGCTGCACATGACGTCTGCTAAGTCTATAAGAGTGGTGGCCATGTGGGACCACCATTCCCCACAATGACAGCCAGAGGACACAGACGGTCACAGCGAGCTCGGGCCCGGGGACGCCCACCCGCTAATCCGTCACAAGCAGAGACACAGCATGGAAGCCACACGGCCCGCATCTGGGGCAGCCTGAGTGGGGAGGAGGGCGGACCCATTTCTAGCCCAGCCATGAACTGCTGGCGGCTCATTCATTGCCTTGATTTTACCACCTGGAGAGGACAGAAAGATGGGACTCCTGCTGGAACTGTTAACTGGGTGCTTTAGAGTTCTCACGTGCTGTAAAAAACAGAAATCTACCGTACTCGAATTCGGTTTACTCAGACTCACTGCTATTTACCCACGTTTTACAGGATACCAGAAGCAGAAGCTGACCGGGCTACAAGTTAATCAAAATACTGATGAATTCTCCTAGTTACGTCTCACGCGACGTGAGCTCTGGCTCCAGGGGCAGAGCTAATGGGCAGACTCCCTCCTCAGCTGTGAGGCAGGCAGTTTCGACTCCCGACTCATTTTCCCAGCCGAGTTTTGATAACCTGCAGCTTCTGTGCATCATGAGACAACCTGGTGGCTCGGGCGTGTCTCCAAGCACCTCAGTCATTTATGGGGTGACGTGTTTCTAGAGCTCTCAGCCGTTCCAGAGCCACCTGGGTACGCATTGCCTCCCTCCCTCTCCACAGGCCCTGCCCCCAGGCCAGGGCCCCGGAAGCTAATGTAGAATCGGGAGGCCAGGCTGGGTGAGACTCCATGGGGACTTGACCGGCAGATGGAACCCCGAGCAAGGGCCCAGGCCTCAGCCCCCCAGGAGCGCTGGCCGCCGACCTGGGCCACGTCGTCGCAGAGCGGGCTGCTGAAGAAGGACAGGACGATGTGGAGGACGCCCCGCCGGGCGCACAGCTGGTAGCAGTACTTGTCCCGCATGCCCTGGCGCAGAAGCCCAAACATCCACTCCCGCTCCGTCTTCTGCTGTAACCCAAGCAACCAGGAAACTATCGTTAAGTAAGTGAAGGCCTTTCCCCCTGAAAACTCTTCAAACGCCGGTACTTTCAACTGGGGGCAAAGGCTGCAGCACGGCTGCCCCCACCCTCCATTTCTGGGTATGTTATTAAAAATCCTCCATCTCCTCTCTGCTTCCATTTCTCCAGGTCAGGAATAAGGCACCAGGTCAAGTTTACACAGTGAACTGTGCTAGCTCACAGGGGGTGTTCTGTAAAAGCACATTAGTATTCAACCCAGTGATTCACCAAAAAATACAACGAGGATGCCATGACTCGAGGCCTCTGGAGTAGTCTGTGAGGTCTGAGAAGCCACCCAAGAATCAAGGTGTGGAATGGGAAGCGTTTCCACACACAGGCCCGCCTGGGCCCCAGCTCCACCCCAGCCTGTGCTCTGTAGCTGACAGTCTCCTCGGGGAAACGTCAGCGCAGTGGCTGAGCATCCCATTTAGGAGTCTTTCCAGGACCCCGAGGACCTCAGAGCATTACCTCGAAGTCCGAGCTGTAGAAGAACTGGTAGAAGCCTGGAACTTTGTTCATGTTCAGGTACTCATGGGACAGCAGGAACTTGTTGACCTTCAAATACATGTGCTCCTCTGTGAACGCAAGCAGACAGTCACTCACCATAGCGCCAACAGGACACCCCGTGGCCAGCTGGAGTAGGGGAGCAGGGCCCTGGGGGCGGTCAGACATAAATCCCTGCCCCCTCGGGGCTTTCCAATCCTTATCCAGGTTATTAGTTCTCAAGAATTAAAACGCAGTTAAGACACCTTAGTTCTACACAGCATAAGGGCTTCTCTCGCGGCCCAGGAACCACGTGAGGATGTCCAGTCCTTCGGAGACGTCACCCCTCCCCAGGCATCAGCCCACTGCCTAAACTCTAATCAGCTGGTGGGGAGAGTGGGGCCTGGCCACACTTCAGACAGCACAGGGCTAACACCCAGCCCATCGGCCTCCCACTGAGCAAACTGCCACAGCAAAGGGGGCTCACACGTGCCCTGAGTCACTTGGCTCTCGAATGCAATGGGGCCGACACCTCCTCCCCTGGTCCCAACCCTGGACCACTGATGCTGCCCTGTGCTCCAACCCCGACATGAGGTCTGATGTGGGACAGCTTGCTTGGGGGGCACAGACTGGATGGGAGGCCAAGACCATCCACCGTGACCTCTGCTGGGGTATTTTCACAGAAGAGTTTGTTTTTTTGGAGTCTAAATGGCTAATTACCTTCTTTCCTCCCGTAATTTCTAAGGTAAGGAGAAAACCATGTAATAAAAATGATACGGGGGGACTTCCCTGGTGGCGCAGTGGTTTAAGAATCCGCCTGCCAACGCAGGGGACACGGGTTCGAGCCCTGGTCCGGGAAGATCCCACATGCCGCGGAACAACTAAGCCCATGCGCTGCAACTACTGAGCCTGCGCTCTAGAGCCCGTGAGCCACAACTACTGAGCCTGCGCTCTAGAGCCCGTGAGCCACAACTACTGAGCCTGCGCTCTAGAGCCCGTGAGCCACAACTACTGAGCCTGAGCTCTAGAGCCCGTGAGCCACAACTACTGAAGCCCGCGCGCCTAGAGCCTGTGCTCCGCAACAAGAGAAGCCACCACAATGAGAAGCCCTCGCACCGCAATGAAGAGTAGCCCCCGCTCGCCACAACTAGAGAAAGCCCACGCGCAGCAACAAAGACCCAACGCGGCCAAAAAAAAAGATACAGAGCAGGTGAAAATCAAATCTGAATTCTAACAGCAACTTGACTACAGATTGACCGTGGGGCCTTGAATAAGCTATTTAACCTTGGGGGCCCCAGCTGGGAGGCTGTTTCCTCATCTAAAAACAACCATGTTACCTCCAAAGAACCCTGTGGTCCCTAACGTTATCAACATTCTATGACTTTTCACTAATTACCAAAAAAAAAAAAAAAGAGGTCCTACGATAGACTGACTTGTGCTCACACTACCTCGGCAGTGCCCTGCTGCGAGGAACAAAGCACAGCCGTGTTCCATGCCCTGGGTGACACCTGCACTGGGACCCACAGGCCGCTTGTCCTCTAGCTGGTGAGCTACACTGATGCTGACCCCCGAGCTCAGAGCGGCAGCTGCCAGCACGGACGGGCCTCCGTGTCAGGTCCCCCTAAGCGCTCACGTAGGGATCCGTGACGCCCTCGAGCAGTCCCTTTGGTGGGAGCTGTGACCTGCTTTTACCACAGCTTTATACCCCTACAGGCAAATACGAATACATAATCTTCCCCCATCGCACACACTGTGCTGCGCCTTGCGCGTGTGACCCTGATCCGTCTCCCTCACGTGTGCGGTGGGCTGGTTATGCCTGCGGGATGAACGCCTCCAAGTGGCCTCGCTCAGCCTCAAAATTTCCACCTCACCCCAACCTGATTCTGTCAGTGGCACCTGGTCTCAAAATTTGCAAGGCTGCTTTGGCGATGAAGAGAGTCAAGGTGAAGGTGAGTCTCATGTTCTTAGTTCGGATGCCGTTCCGGACTACGTCCAACAGGTACAGCACCTTCAAACCAGGAAAAAGGGGGAAAACAAAAAAAAGAGAGAATCTGCAGAACGGCTGTGATCAGCCTTACCTTGTACAGCCTAAACCACGGCTTTGCAGACTGGCCGGCTCCTCACACCCCAGGGACCACCCAAGGTGACGCCTGTCCCCACCACCTCAGGGCACAGTTTCCGAGGCTGTGTGTGTCCTGGGTGACAGCTGCCGTCACCCCTGAATTCAACAGAAATTAGAACTGCTCTGCCCACCACGACACAAGAAGACCACTTGTAAGGGGAGACCTCTCTCCATCTCCTGGGGCTGAGGACCCGAGACAGCCTCAGACATCACCCCCACTCCCCCAGCAGGGGACAGACTTTGTCCTGTATCAGTCTCCCGGCAACACCTCCGATCTCCTTAGGAAATCCTTCCACCAGGCCGGGCGGAGAGCCGTCCCCTCAGCCCCGCTCACCTGGGGCTGCTCCCGGAAGCGTGCCCCCTCCAGCTGTGAGTAGTAGGCTGCCAGCACGGAGTAGGCCGCGGCTCGCATCGGGGGGTCGTAGCTGCTGAGGGCTGTGACAGTTAGGCCCAGAGCATTTGAATCCACAAATTTCCGACAATCCACCACAAATTCTGAGGGAAATAAAATACAGCATTAACTACACACACACACACACGCTATGATTCCGTGATGCTTGTGCAACACAGAGAATTCCATTTGCTCTTGCATCTTACCACCATCAGCTACGTGTGCGTGCTAGGTACAAGAAATGCAAGTCTTCCTCCTGCTCCTCTTAACTTCTGCTAAAGCCGGATAAAAGACTATCTCCCCTTCCATGGCAATAATCACATGCCTTCAGTTTCTAAGATGCTTGTAAATCCCAAGAATCCCAGGAATCTTTCATTACTTCTCACAAATACCCAGTGAGCCAGAGATCAGAGGTGACATTTGGACACACCACTGAGATCCCAGCATGCGGAGGCCTGGGGGACACAACCAGAGGGTCAGCAGAAAAAGCCGGCTCTCGGGTCTACCCTGTTCAGCCCTCGGCCTCTGAGTTCCTACCTACAAACACGGCCAAGGAAAATACATAAGGCGGCGATGCTGGGAGATACAGCCAATGCGAACTGGTCTGAGCTGGCCTATAGATTTTACGAAGGATTAACTTATATCCACTCTGCAACCCTAGTTCTTTCTTCAAACAAATGACAGAAATCTCACAGAAGAGCGGCTCACCAAGCCTGAACAAAAGCTACAGCCCAGAGCTTGCTGGCTGATATTCTCTCATCACCTGTGAGGCCCTGAAAAACTCACGTTACTCCAGGAGAGGATGTGATGGGAGAGAAGGTCAGATACATGAGGGGACCCACTTGATCACACCTGCAATTCAGGACACTTCAAATCCTCTTTAACAAAAACCCAGGCCTTTTTACAATATAAATACTGTCAAGAAAAACCTCAGAACAGGGATAGGTCAACCTGGGGAGGGTGAGATGAATTGGGAGATTAGGTTTGACATACATACATTGTAAATCAACTATACTTCAATAAAACAAAAAACCAAACAAACAAAAAGAAAAATGCACTAGATGGGCTGATCAGCAGATTAGACATTGAAGAAAAAAAGAACAGTGAACCTGAAGACAGCAACAGAATCTAACCAAACTGAAACACAGAGAGAAAAAAGAACTTTAAAAACATGAGCATCAGTGAGCTGTGGGACAATTTCAAGCAGGCTAATACATGTATAACTAGAGTCCCTAAAAATGAAGAAATAATGGCCAAAACTTTTCCAAATTTGACAAAACCACAAACCTACAAGCCCAAGAAGCTCAATGAACACCCCAAACACAAAAAATATTAAAAAAATTACACCCAAGCTTATCATAATCGAATTGCTTGAAACTGGTGATTAAAAAAATCTTAAAAGTGGTCAAAAAACATAGAGCGGAACAAAGATAAGAACACTGTTTCTTGTTAGAAACAATGCAATCCAGAATCAAGGTGGCAACATCTTTAAAGTACAATAAGAAAAAAACCTGTCAACCGAGAATTTCCTACCCCATGAAAATCTTTCAAAAGTTAAGACTAAAAGCTGAAAGAATTGATCACCAACAGCCTTGAACTATAAGAATTCTTAAAAGCATTTTGAGGAGAAGGAAAATGATAGAAGATGGAAATCTGGACCTACACAAAGGAATGAAGAGAACAAGGAATGATAACTATGGGGTAAACAAAATATTTAAATCCCTTTAAAAGGTAATTGACAGTCTGAAGCCAAAACAACCACATATTGTAGGCTTTTTAACATTTATCAATAGATGGAAAATGTATGATAATTATAATGCAAAGCCAGGAGGGGAGAGATATATACTATTGTAAGGTGCTTCTACTATCCACGAAGTGGTATAATCTCACTTGAAAGTAAACCACAATAAATTGAAGACGTATACCATAAACCCTAAAGCAACCAACACACACATGCACACAAACACACATATATACACACACACACACGTACATATGCTGACAAGCACACACACAAATTACAGCTAAAAGCCAAAATAGAAAATAAAGTGGAATCAGATCGATAATCACATTAAATGTAAATGGTGTATACATTCCAATTAAAAGGCAGAGATGGTCAGATTGGATATAAAAACAAAACCAAAGTATACGCTGTCTACAAGAAACCACTTTTAACCTCAAGATGCAGATTTTAAGTAAAAGGATGGAGTGGTGATCATTTTGAAATGTAGAGAAATAGGTAATCACTATGTTATGCACCAGGAACTAACAGTGTTGTAGGTCAACTATACTTGAAAACAACAAACAAACAAAGCCATAGGAAAAGAGATCAGATTTGTGGTCACCAGAAGCAGGAGGTAGGAGGAGGGAAAATGGATGAAGGCGGTCAAAAGGCACAAACTTCCAATTATAAGATAAATAAGTACAAGGGATGTAATGTACAACATGGTAAATATAACTAACACTGCCGTATGTTGTATATGAAAGTTGTTAAGAGAGTAAATGCTGAGTTCTCATCACAAGGAAAAAAAATTTTTATATTTCTTTAATTTTATATGTATATGAGATGATGGATGTCCACTAAACTTACTGTTGTAATCATTGCATGATGTATGTTAAGTCAAATCACTATGTCGTACACCTTAAACTTATACAGTGCTGTATGCCAATTATATCTCAATAAAACTGGAAGGGAAAAAAAAGTAAAAGGATGGAAAAAGAATAATCAGAAGACTCTTGGGCTCTAACAGCTTATGGACTAAATTTTCTCATTTCTAACAAGTGACTACTTTTGATGGGAGGGGGAAAAAATTCCAAATGCTTTACAAAGCATCAAACTGAGGGATAAAATTATATTGTTTTGGAAAAGATGAGATACGTTTAAGATACACCTACATACCTACATAACAAACACACATAAATGGAATAAATCTGGAAAAGAGAACACTCTAAACATTTAATATTACACTCACTAAAAATAGCTAGTACTTAGCAGGGATATTTTTAGTAATCACTGACACTCTCTAAGACAAAAGGATTTTCCACGTGCCCATGAGGAAAAGTCAATTTCATGTTCTGTGGTCATCTCTGTTATTCTCCGGAAGTCTTGGCTTTGTAACGTGTATGGAAAAGAGCTGCCCTTGAGTGTTGAAAACATAATAGGCTATCAAAAAATAGTTATAAATACCATTCTCTTTGTTTTAAGAACCTCATAAATAGAAATTTGGCCCTGTGATAACAGATTTTCAAACCAAAATGGCTTAACCAGGACAATTATCAAGGATTAAAAGAAAAAGCACCCCACGTTTTACGGGCTTTGGCGGCAGTGCAGCTGTGCTGCCAGAGCATAAACAGCTGTTCGTCACGCCTCCTCTCACACCATCTCCTGGAGGCGGCCTGGCCAGGGAGGTTCGTCACAGGGAGGGGTCCGTGGAGCCTGTGTCCAGTGGTCTGGTGAGAACCGCACATGGGCCTCCCTGTTCTGTGAGCTAGGAGCCAAAGAGTTCAGCCCGGTTCTCTTGAGGACAAGAATTTGCTGTGGAAAAAGCATTTGTCACTGCCATTGCTAACAGCCTTGGCTGGCCCTGCTTTTCAGCCAAGGACTCAAAGAAAAGAAGCAGTAAGGTTAAGAAAACAGGTTCCATTTTCAGCAAAGGGTTGACATGGAGCAGTGAGACTAGTTTCTCTGAAGCCTGGCCACCACACATACAAACTAATCACACACCCAATTTACGACTACAGAATGTTTAGCAATACTTGGACCCAGGTGCCACTGCAGGAAGTAAAAACATGCTGTGGAGAACTTCTGCTACACACAGCATGGATGAAATCTCACACATATAACGTGGATAAATGAAGCTGAAACAAAGAATATAAAGTGTTTAATGCCAGTTACATAAAGTTCAAATACAGGACACTGGTCCCTACTGGGGAGGAAGGGGCCTGAGGAAGAGCTGCCTATTATGTTCTGTTCCTATCTGGCCAGTGGTTTCACCAAAACTTGAGCCATACATATATGATTTGCACTGGTTTCTATACATCACACTTCAATAAAAGTTTACTTAAAACATTGTTCATGTTTAGCTATCCACCAGGGCAACAGTAAATGGAATAGTAACTTTTTAAAAAATAATAAAATGAGGAAAAAGATTCGTGACTTAATTCAACCACAGTAAACCTTTGGCCATTATGCTGTTCACAGATTTCTGTTCTGTTCAACTTATCATTTTACTGCTAGGAATTTTCCTCTCCTGTTGAACTGGTATACTTCCTTTTATCAGATGATGAAATTTGTTTAAAATATTACGCTTCCATTTTTTTTTGTTCTGGATTATAAGTAGCCCAGAGCAAAATTTAATGAACCTAGTTTTTCTTGGTTTGCTTGTTTGTTTTGCATATCTGTTTCCCTATCCACTTATATGCTTTTTAAAATTTTCTACTTCACCGTGAATGATTTTGGTGTAACCAGTATTTTAAGCTACTGCAAATCCTTTCTGGGTAGACACGCTCTGCAAATTTTTCTACCTGTATTATACCAATAAAATGTAAAAGCGGCGGTATTTGGAGATTTCCCTAACTTGAAAGAGCATTTACTAGTTACCTCTCTTCACAAAAGGCCTTCCAGATCCTGTCCTTCCCCCTTACCCCGACTATTCAAGATTCTGGGAAAAACACTGTCATGATTTTTACTATTTCTCTACTGTTTTCCAAGGCTTTGCCTTCTGTCTCCTAAAAGCTCTACTGAAAGAGCAACAGACTAAATGATTTGTTATAATTCACTAAAGTTGCATCATATTTTTAGACTGTGGAAAATCTATTTTCATGTTTGATGAGAAACAGACTTAGCCAGCACTGCCAAGACCTGGGGGGAATCAAAGAGCGTAGTAGATGTGCCTCACTTAGCCGCTGCTAATAGCCACCAGGGCAGTTAAGATATCTGCTGGCCATCATCATCATCTGACATTTGCATGAAATGAAATGTCCCTGCTCTCTTGCAAAGAAACTCGGGCTCAGCCACAGAACCCAGTGTTCGTGGAGAGGCTAGTCTCTGAGAACACAGCCCTCTCAGCTTTCTGTTAGGAACTAAGGGCAGTGCTGGAGGGTCAGCAAATCCATAAGGTAGAGCATTTGAGTATAAAAAGACCATCAAGTTTAAAAGGGGAGAAAACAGGGCAATCAGTGAGGCACGGTTTCCTGGTGCACCTAATCTACACGGCCAGCACAACCAGGAGGGAGGAGGAGTTAGGGAGCCCCTCAGGCATCACGCTGGCTGGTCGCCACTGGGCATCAGAGGGACCCTAATACAGAGGAAGGACGAGGCTCCCGCTTGGTGCCAGTGGAGGCCACGTGAGGAGCAGTAATGGCCACTCCTGCCCTCCCAGCCAGGAAGTGTCAGTGCAGGGGCGCCGGGACTCCCCAGCCCGGCAGTAACGGGGAGGAAGGACGAGGAGGAGAGATGGAGGATCGACAAATGGGGACAGGATCAGAATATCCATAGGCGAAAAAATGAAGCCGGACCTAAACTTCACACCTTATACAAAAATTAACTCAAAATAGGCCACAGACTTAAATGTAAAACCTACAACTATAAAACTTTCAGAAATAAACATGGGAGTTCTTTAGGATGGAGCGATGGGCAAAGAGTTCTTAAGACCTGACACCAAAGCATGACCCATAAAAGGAAAAACTGATAAACTGGACTTCATCAAAATTGAAAACTGCTGTTCTTTGAAAAACTCTGTTAAGAAGGTGAAAAGATAAGCTACACAGTGGGAGAAAATATTTGAAAATCACATATCAAACAAAGGACTAATAGGTACAATATATAAAGAAAACTCAACAGTAAAAACAAACAAACAAAACCTATTAGAATAAATGGGCAAAAGATGTGAACTGACGTTTTACCAAAGAGGATTACAGATGGTAAATAAGCCACAAGATGTTCATCATCATTAGCCATTAAGAAAATGCAAATTCAAACCACAGTGAGATAGCACTACACACCAATCACCGACAAAATGCCCCAAACCAACAGACCTGACCAGCCTGGGAATCAGACGCTGGTCTTTACCAGTGTGTACTGATACACGTTTCTGTTCTTTCTGTCTCTCCGAAGCATTCACCCACAAAGATTCCCACCCTCAGGGTGGCAGACACAAAATGCAATTTCAAAAATATACTTAAACCAAGAAAAAGCCAACCTTAGCAGGCTCTCACTCATTGTCAAAGACAAAATCTCTCATTTCTGCTGGTATGTGACCACTATTCAGTGAAAATTCAGAAAAGGCTCTTGTCATTAAAATTAGGAAGACATCAAAGGGACACTCCCAGATTTTAAAATTATAATTAAAAAAAAAATCACTGTGTATTCAAAACATTAACTGTTACTTTGCTGAAAATCACTGGAATGGAAAGGTGAGAAGGCAGCTGAAGATCCTTCAAGAATTATTTTCAAGATTAAGGTCCTAATTCGGTAATTATAGTAATAATCATGCCCCCTCAACCCACCCCGAAGGCTGCAATTACCTGGCCTGGTCAATTCACTGAAGAGATGGAGGAGGAAACAGGGGTCATAAAGGTCACTGAGATCCATCGTGCTCCTGTCTTTAAATATCGGTTCCTGTGTGTCCTGAAATAGCCCGAGACAAACAGAAACGTGTGGTTCGACTGCGTAAGTGTAACACCATGTGAATGTTTACCCACTGTTACCTAGAGTTCAAATTATTTTGAATATTCAAGCCCATTAAAAAATGGTTCTATTAAAAAAAAACAACAACGGTGCTTGTACATGAAATTATACCTTTGATATTTGCCTTTGTGGAAAGAAGTTATAAAAGAAACAAGTATGGCCAGTGCTGAAAAGTTCTGAAGCTGGGTGGTGGGTATATGGGTCCTGTCTCTGTACCTTTGCAGATGGTTGGAATTTTACTTATAAAAAGTTAACAAATCACAAGAAAAGCAGTGCTTGTATTTTACAGCAGCTAAAACCTGACGGCTTCCCCCTGGGCCCCCCGCACCTCGGGGGGCAGCAGCCTCCGGTTCTGGGGGAAGTGGAGGACAGTCTTCATCATGCGGTCCGGATCCAGCAGGCGGAGGATGTCCCCGACGCTCGGCTGCTGCCACAGTGACTTGCCCAGGCTCTGGCACGTCTTCTGATGCTCCACGGCCGCTGGGCCCCAGGGCAGCAGCCTAGAGCCGGACGGGAAAGCAGACTGGTCACAGGGCCCCATCGGGAACAGCGGTGCCGATGGTGATGATGGCACCACAGGTAGCTTTGTCGAGCAGCTAGCATGCCAGGCACTGAGTACATGTCCTGTGTTGTATCATTTAATCCCCATCATAACTTAGGGGGAAGGTGGGAGTGATGGAGAGGTTGACAATGATGAGGGTGGTGTGACAGTGTCGGGGGATGATGGAGGCCAACACGTACGGAGAGTTTATGATGTGCCAGGCACTATTCTAAGCCTTTCAGGTGTATTCATTTCACTTAAATCTGCACAGCTATCCCATAAGGTAGGTACTATTATCATCCCTATTTTGCAAATGCGGGAAGAGAGACACAGAGAGGATCTGGAACGTTGCTCAGCTGGTCCCCTGCCCAGCTGGTAAGTGGCAGAGCAGGAATTCAAATTTGGGGAGTCTGGCTCCAGAGTCTGTGCTGGACACAGCAGCAGAACCCTGGCAGCTCAGCGATGCTCTACCGATACAAACCTTTCCTCGCTGCCACGGGGCCGTGAGCGCACCAGGTCCACCTGCACAGCCTTTGTGCCGCCCCCAGTCCCCATGGCAGCCGCCCAGAGAGGTCACCTTGCCTTCCTCCTGGAAAGCGACTGAACCCGTCCACGCCCAGGGCACCCTCGTGTGACTTCCATTAACCTGAGAGGGGGTTCTGAGGCCGCGGGGGGTGGGTAGGACGGCTCGCTCTTCACCGTGAGGGAGACTGCTTCTGTTTTCTCTCCTCTCCCTCATGTACACAGGGGCTGTTTATTCCAGAAAGAATACAACTGACACAGCACCACCTCCAAGGCAGTAAGTGGGTGAGGCCACGAGGGAAAGGGAGAGACAATGTTTATTCATGACCTGGGCTCTTTTAAGAGGCAGAAAATGGTTCTCTTTACTGTTTTTTTTCGGCGGGGGCGGGGGGCTTCTAGGCTAATACATCTTTAATCTTTAAAAAAAAAAAAAAAAAGAATTCTACAAGGGAAATATTTTTTTCCCTTCCCTGCAGAGTTCTCCTGAACTATTTTTCTTGACCCAGTAAGCTTACTTCCTGTCTCAGCACACAAAGCTCTTCTTTATGTACTGGGCAGATGCTGGGGTGCTGGTCCCAAATTAAGGAGAAAAGAAACTAGGGCAGCAAAGAGAATCTCAGATGCTGTCTATGAATAGCTTAACCCCGGCCCTTGCAGAGCTCAGGCAGGGCCCAAAGGGAGAGGCATCAGCCCAGCCCCTCAGGGCCCAAAGCTGCGCTGGCCAAGGAGCAAGCGGCCCCTGGGAACCCAGGAGAGACAGACAGACAGACAGACACAGAGACAGACAGACAGGAAAGAGACAAATCCAGGGACAGACACCGCGCGCGTGTGCACGCGCACACACACACACACGCACACACGCACGCAGACAAGGAAGAGGGCGGAATTAACATCCAGCCAGCGCTCCTCAGTCTTTTCCCAGATCCCCACCTAAGTCACTCCCACCTAAAGGAAGGCACCAAGAGAAAGGTTTTCAGAAGAGTCAACTAAATGACCCCCAGGTCAGGAGTGAGTCCGAGGGCAGGTCTGTGACAGACACACACTGTCAACAAGTGAGGTGGCCCAGCCCAGACAGGCCCGGCCATCGGGGACCATCCTCCCAGTGAGAGGCCAGAGCAGCCCACGCTGGCAATAGTGTGTGAGCCGAGGGGTCCACCCAGCCCCCCCTTTTCCCTTGGGGGAGCTCACTGGGTGGGGCCTTCAAGGCCTGCCGTTCTCACCTCCAGGCCCAGCGCTCACCTGAAGTTGACCAGGCTATGGTTGTTCTGTTCGTAGGCCCGCAGGAGAAGTAAGATCTTCTGGTCTAAAGTCAGTTGAGGGTCGGTTTAGAAAGCTTCCTGGTGACCCCCCGAGACCTTATACGCTCTGATCACACCGCCCGGTCCCTGCACCCTCACCCAGGACGCTGAGAGAGGCTCCGTAGGCCCCGAGGAGCACGGCGAAGTGGCTGCTCTCGCAGACAGAGGGACACAGCCTCACTGCCACCGACATCAGGTCCACCAGCGCTTCTGGAAGAAAAGAACACTGCGATGCCCAGCAATACGGGGGATGGG
This sequence comes from Eubalaena glacialis, assembly GCF_028564815.1. Classification (NCBI taxonomy): domain Eukaryota; kingdom Metazoa; phylum Chordata; class Mammalia; order Artiodactyla; family Balaenidae; genus Eubalaena; species Eubalaena glacialis. The sequence continues at coordinate 12,678,057 of NC_083721.1, read as the reverse complement.
CACATGCAGAGTAAAAGTGGAGAAGGAAGCACTTCAGCAAACACAAATGCTTGAGATATCCTTCTCTAGACAACACTGGTCCGAGGACTGTACCTGGTCCCTTCCCTGCTTCTTCCTTTTTTAAAATAAACACATCTTTGACGAGGCTGCCATCAGCCTCTCCAAGGCCCCTCCCAAACTTTAAGCATTTTACTCCATGATTATGTTACCAAAATCTCTAATATTTCTACTTCTGCCTGAAAGCGGGGAGCGTTTCTACTTTTTCTACTGCCTGTACCAGGAACTTGGGTAAGGGTTCTCTCCAGTTTAGCAGTTTATTACAGACCAGCTCTGCAGTGATTCCTAACAGTTTGGGGATGTCAATTTTGTCTCTAAACAGGGTATGGCTTCGGGAGGGCAGGACCCCTCAGACCTCTGCCATCTCCCACAGCCTTCGCCATGCTAACGTAAACGCTCACCAAACTGACTAGGGAAGAAGCCTGGGCTGTCTGAGTCCCTAGCAGGGACCCACCAACAGGGACCTTCGAACCCTTCGCCCTTGATAAAAGTTTCAATCACCCCATTAAGACATTTAACGCAACTAAACAATTTCTCCCAGGTGAGAAACCCCCCCTCCTAACTCCCCTTAACTCCCAGGTTTTAACCCTCGCCCACAATACGGCAGAAAACCTTAAATCTGGCTTCCGCAGGCCAGAATAGGCTCTGAAGAGAGGTCTGCGTTTGCTGTGTGACCCCAAGTCAGAGGAAACATTTCTTGAGCTTGGATTTGACAGACATGAAATATTCAGATACCGTTTGGGTAATGCTTCCTTAGCTCTGAGAACACATGAAATCCGGGAATAAGCTCCACGTCTGAAGTGGGAGGTGGGGTAAGGAATCACCTCTGATGGGACTGCCTGGGGTTTCCTCCTCTCCAGCTGTCAGCAAAGTCGGCAGGAACAGGGAGTGCTGGGTGAGCATCATGTGGACCACCGAGAGCTGGGTGAGCCGCGAGCGCGCGGCGCTTTCCGGGAGATACAGGAGCTGTACGGCAGCACGAAGGGTCTTTAAAAATGCATGGTCCTGATACCGAAATCTAGGAGGCAAGAACCAAAGGGAAAACTAGCTTCATAAACAATAGAAAACCTTTTTTCTCGACACTTTATTAAGGAAAACTTCCAACAAAGGTGAGAATCCTAGAGTGCACAGTCATACACCCATCACCCAAACTACCCATGCTGCTGCAGCACACCTGCAGCATCACACACCTAGTCGCCCACCCATCACAGGGAGCACTTCTGACCTGGCCTACCTGCCGGGTCAGCTTCCCTCCTTCCTTCCTTTCAGCTACTCAAAACGTCCCTCTAACGGTTCAGAAGGCTTCTCATCTTAAATCCCTTTAGAACCCACTAAGGAAATGAAAGCATCATGCTCTGGAGAAAAAAGTTTTTAGTCATATGTGAATATTGTTAAGAATCACTTAGCACACAGGGAGCATTCTAGAAACGCAAATTAACCAAAGACTCAAAGAAATGTCGTCATGTCACGAAGGTAATCCTCGGTTGCCATTAACCTCTGACTCACCTTCACTTATTTCTCTCTCTTGGGTATTTTTCTCTGTTTCAAATTGATGAATAATCAGGGAAATGAAAATTACAGGTGCAATGAAATACCGTTTCATGACTACCTGACTGCCAAAAGGAAAGAGTCTGACCACATCAACTGCTGGTGAGGAAGTGAGGACAAAACGAACTTCCACACCATGTTACGTTAGCTTGGAGAACAAATTAAAAAATCTAGTAAAACTGGAGCTGTGCCCACATTAAGAGCCAGCAAGTGACCCCTCCCCCAGAAAATCTGGCACCTGGGCACAAAGAGACATGCAACATTCACTGTAGGGTCGGGAGGGAGGAGGGAAGGAAAGAAGGGAGGTCCTGTCCATGAGTAGGACACTGGCTACATGAACTGGGGTACGGTCGTAAGACAGAATGCCCCACAGCAGTAAAAAGCAATGACTTGGATCTCCATGTACCAACATGGGTAACTCAAAAACTTCTGAGTGCAAAAAAGGGACAATAAGTGATACATCTGTATACAATGTCAAACTCAATAAACACTGTTGTTTATTGTTTAGAGACATACTGACATGCAACCAAAGTGTTAAACGCACAGGGCCATGACAAAACTCAACCTCAGAAGAGTGACACTTTGGGGCAAGGGAGGGAAAAGACGCAATTAGGGCAAATAGAGAAAACTGTCAGCATTTATTAAATCTGGGTGCTCTTGTATTGTTCTCTGCACATTTCTGGCTTTTAAAAAATATTTCAGTAAAAAAATTTATTTATTATTTTTTTCGGTCGTGCTGCGTGGCTTGTGGGATCTTAGTTCCTTGACCAGGAATCGAACCCAAGTCCTTGGCAGTGGGAGTGCGGAGTCCTAACCACTGGACCACCAGGGAATTCCCAAAAAATATTTCATTTTTTAAAGGCTGCTTCTCTCATCGCTGTTAGAAGGACACACATGTCAACGGGCAAATCATTTTCCCTCCCCAACATTGCCGTCTCGTCTCGTCTGCCCAAAATGGGAGCAGTATCTGCTCCACCACGTCCTTTACGCTAATAACAAGCTACACCACCGGCCCTGCACCAGCAAAGACACTCGCCGCCTTACCGAACAGCACCAAGAAAATAAATTCAACTTACTTGAGTCCAGTCTTCACAAATTTCTGCCAGTCACCAGGATCAACTTCATTAAGTGAATTCTAGGAATAAAGTAAGCAAGAAATATATGTGGAATATCCGAATTAATTTAAAACAGAGGACACAGAATTTAAATTACAGCCCTACAGTAAATATGGAATATAGTTATCTAAGCAATTCGCAAAAGCTTGTAGTTGCTTCTTACTTTGATTTTTTAAATTGTTTTGTTATTTCCATTAGTAGCTCTGTCTTAGCATACCTATGATCACCAAATGACCAAAAGAAAATTCCCAAGTAGTTGTGTAACTTTCCCCTTTGTCCACCATTCTGAATAGCACTGACTGATCTGCGACACACAGAGGTGCAGCCACATGTGACTGTTTAAACACATGAGAGAACATCTACCCAGAGCAAGACCACTGCGCCCTAACAGGGCCAACGTAGGTGCACAGTCCCTGACGTGGAGAAAAATCTCCACACATGGTGCATTATGTTACATCGGAAGAGTGGCTGCTCTGGAGGGAAGGGGACCAACTGGGAGAAAGCACAAGAGAGCTTTCTGGAATGATGAAAATCTTGGATAGCAGTGTGGGCACAGGGGTACGTGTATCTGTCAGCACTAAACTACACACTTAAGACCTCATATTCCACGAGATGAAAACCACACCTCAATTACAAGGAAAGGGCTGTTGGAGATGCTGATAGCGGGGAGGCTGTGCACGTGTGGGAGAAGGGGACACGTGGCAACTCTGAGTTTCCGTCCAATTTTGCTGTGAACCTAAAACTGCTCTAAAAAATTAATTCTGTTTAAAAAGGGGGGAAAAAAGCAAGAGCAAGAGAGAGAGAGAAAGAAAACAGCAAAGCGGGGTAAGGAGGGAGGCCTGTCCCGAGAACACAAATCCCTAGAAGAGCACAGCCCAGCATCCCCGGCTCCACAGCTCGGCTCCCTTACATCTCAGGAATGCTCCTCCTCCTCTTTCCTAGCTCTACTGGGTCGGGTTCCTACATGCCTTAAGTTCACAATCCTGTAACACAACACATTAAGTTCTTCAGGATGCTAATTATCTCTGTGCAAAAATGTAACATTAAAAATAAAAGAAAATAAAGGCCCAAAACAGCTAAATATTTCCAAATTTTATGAAAGCTCTAAACTCACAGAGCCAGGAAGCTCATTGAACCCAAAGCACAGAAAACCTGAAGAAACGACTCTCGGGCATATCGTAATCATATTGTTTAAGCAATGTAAAGAAAAAAATCCTCAAAGCAGCTGGAGAAAAAAGGCATCATGTAAAGAGAAATACGGATAAGAATGAGAGATTTCTTATCAGAAACAATGCACACCAGAAGACAGTAAAGCAACACCTTTAAAATGCCTGAAGAAAATAAAAACTGTTAACCTGGAATTTTGTACCCAGTGAAACTCTTCCTAACTCAACCTGAGGCCAGTATTACCTGTTCCTAAAGCCAGACAAGGACACTGCAAGAAAATAAAATTATAAGCTAATACTCCTCATGCACACAGATACAAAATTTCTTGGTAAAATGTCAGCAAATCAAATCCAACACTATATAAAAATGACAACATATCATGACCAAGTAGGTTTATTCTAGGAATGCAAGGGTGGTTTAACATTCAAAAATCAGTTAATATAATTCACCCCATTAACAGTCAAAACAAAAAACAATACCATATAACCATCTCAGTAGATGCAACAAAAAAGCATTCCGACAAATTCCTGCAACCATTCCTGATAAAAGATGGTCATCATTTCAAAGTTTGCCCTCCACCTGCCCTTCGCCTCCTAGACATGGCTCCTCTCATCCCCCACCAGGTCGAATTCACGCCACCTGGCTTGAATGTATCTGCAAACCTGGGTTTGTCTATCTCACTCTTTCCCTTAAAAATTTAACCAGGGGCTCTAATAAGAGACACCTACCAACAGTTCGTTTAATCTTAGCAGCATCTGCTTCTCTCGATCCTGGGTACCATCATCCTGCTGGCCGCCGCTAAAGGACGCGATCAGCCACTGTACACAGGCCTCCAGCAGAGTCTTTTTCCAAGCACGCAGCTCTTCTGCCGACCCTTCCAGGACAGCCAAGACAGAGTCAGCCACGACCCAACTGCGGCAGAAGACAAAAGTCAGAGTTACAGGCATGGCCCAAATCCCTCTAGCTTTAAGTATATACAATCCAACATCACAATGGGCCACATAAGGCAGATGCCCTGAGCCCTGGTCCCTACACTAACTACCCAAGCACAGAGATCACAGGCTTCCCCTGCCCCTTACGCAAACTTCAAAGATGTACCAGAACTTTTACGACTAGGGGAAACACTATTAGCACACCAGAAAAAGGATATATTGTCCAGACTTTGTCTAAATCAGGCTATCTCAGCCTCAGCACTACTGACATTTTGGGCCAGATAATTCTCTCTTTGGGGGGAGGGGAGGGGGCCTGTCCTATGCATTACAGGATATTTAGCAGCACCCTTGGCCTCCACCCTCTAGCAGCCAGAAGCAACAAGCCCCCCATACCCATATCGTGACAGTAAAAGATGTCAGGCGTTGCCAAATGTTCCCTGGAGTGGGCAAAATCACCCCTGGTTGATAACCACGGCTCTAAGGGAATCAGAACCACCCACTTATGGAGATGAACTTGCTCCAGCCAGGATGGAAGTAGAGTTCTCGGAGGAAATGCGTTCTCCCCAACTGCACAACAGCAATGCAGCAATTTCCACGGCTTTATAACCACTACAGGGAAAAGGGAAGCTGAGACAGGGAGAGCCATTAAACAATCTGAGCCTTCATACCTCTTGTGACTGCCTGGAGTCTGAAGCAAGCGGGGCAATCGGTCCATGAGGACATGGAGGTCCTTGGCTCTTGCAAATGGGACCAGCTGGGCCAGGATCTCCTGATGCAGCCCAGACTCTAGGGGCCCATCAGCACTGAGAAGCCTGGTCTGCAGCGGCCTCCACAGGGCCTTCCTCAAGACAGGAATGACAGCAGAGGATACTGGGGCAGACAAACAGGAGAGGGAGGTGAACACCGCGGAGCACTACAACCCGCTCACAAGGGCTGACGGCTCTACCTCAGGGAAACTGTGACCTGCGTGATGCCACACTGGTAGCACGAGACTGACCACGGCAGGAGCTGTGACGCCACGGAAATCGGCAAATGCTACAAATCAGTCTCTGCCAAGAGCCAGCTGTTAAAACATTTATCAGCACGCCACTGGTCACCTCTCATCACTCAACCCTGACAGGGACTGTTCAGTCCCGCAGGCCCTGGGTACAGCCCCAGCTCGAGGGTCGTGACGAGACGGTGAGCACCCAGGTCCTGTACTCACTCGGGAACAAGAAGAGCACTGAGAACCACCGGCCGGAAGACGCCCTCCTGCAGGGGCGCTCTTACTTTTTAAAAACACCTGTTATCGATGATATGAAGCTATGCAGCACAGAGGTAAAGCAGTGAGCGAAAAATCATTCATACACACGATAAAAATGAATTAAATTAAATTGGAGGTGATCAGAAAGTGCCTTGGATCTGAAACCCAATGGGTGGAGAGAGAAGAGAGAGCTGGGCCCAGCTGAGTGCCTCGGCTCAGCACGGACTCACCAACGCTCCCAATGGTGGGGAGAGGGGGACGGGGCAAAGGACCATCACCCAAGCCACTCCCTCAACCTAACAAGACCCAGCCGGGGCCGCTCCTTCCTTGGCCCCCAACGGCCATAGCTACCGCCCACCGCCGGCCCCAGCTTCCCGTGGGTAACTCAGGGTCGATGGGAGCTCCATCCTCAGAGCTGGGTCAGACATCGGAGGAGAAACAGAACTAAACGACACCCCCAGAACGTGGAGTCCCAGGGCTTAAGGGCGGACACACAATTCTCAGCCCTCCCGGCTGCCCAAAGCCCCGCTTCCTGTACCTCCTGCGGGGCGCGTGAAGTGCTCCCGGGTCCTGCGCTGGAGGTACGTGCGGACGACAGGGAGGAAGTCGTCCAGGGCCTCCTGCAGGCGGAGCCCCAGGCTGGCCCGCCCGCACCACCGCTCAAACCGCAGCACATGGGGACAGCTGTGCTGCAGGAGCAGGGCCGCGGTGCCCAGGGCCGCCGGCGTCCGCCGGGCCAGGCAGTAGTCGAGCAGAGCGACCCCGACGGCGGGGGCCAGAGCCGGCTCTCTCTGCAGAGCCTGGAGGAGCACGGCGTCCAGCTCGTCCACGGCCAGCGCGGGCAGCAGAGCCCCCAGGCCTCTCACGTACTCGGAGGCCCAGAGGAGCTCGCCGCTCTCCAGCTGCTCCTGGGGGCGGCTGGTCAGCAGCTGGACCAGGGTCTCCCCGAGAACGTTCAGGTGCCTCTCCTTCTGGCGGGACTTAGTGGGTCGTTGGGTCACCAGGTGGGCCTCGGGCAGGCCCAGCAGGGCCAGGGTGACCTCCCGGAGCTGGGCGCCCTCCATGTACGGGTGCAGCCCCTGCAGGGCTTCGAGCTGAGGAAGGGTCTTTGGCATCGGCGTGGCTGCGCGGGCCCTCCGGTTCCGCAGCTCTTTCAGGACACTCTGGGTGACGGCCTCCGAGTACCTGGCCAGGAGGCCCAGCTGACCAAGGCCCTGGAGGACTGGGGCGCTCGCCACCAGCAGCGGAAGGATGGCCGCGCTGAGGTGGGCCGCCAGGAGCTTCACGAGGACGGGACTGAGGGTGTGCGGGGGAAGCGCCTGTTGCTCCAGGGCCAGGTACCAGCCATCCAGCGTGGGATGCTTGAGGATGGCCACGAGCACCTCCTCCAGCGTCTGAAACACAGGGACAGGGCCCAGACCTCACCCACGGCCCAGCCAGCAGCTGCCACTGAGGAGGACGGACAGCAGAAAGCAGCTTCCCTAAGCCACTCCACCCTCAAGCTCAAGTCCCAGTGCCCCTCTCAGGGGTGCCCGCAGCACCCCAACCCAAGCCCAAAGCGCTTACCCCATCGTAACGCACCTCCTCCCCTGTACAACGATGGGGCCCAGACTGTGACTCAGTCAGTGACCCCCAGACCAGCAGGAATCTGATGAATGCAGCCTGAAGGAATTTACCGTGCAGTAAAACTCTCTCCACAGTCACTCAGGCAGGGCCGGGCCGCGCAGAAATGCCAAAGTGGGAGGACGATCAATCGTCTCCTGGTTCCTCCCTAGCAGCCCTGCCCTCCTAAATAAATCTGGTTGAGGGACGTGGGTGCCACCCGACAACCAGGGCAGGGCTACCCTGGCTCCGGAGAAACTCCGTGGCTGGGGAAGATGGGTAGGGGTTAAACGATCCAGAACTGAAGGTGAGCCTGCGTCCACTTTCAGAAGGAGACTGGGCCTCCAGTGACCCCCTGAGGAACTAGCTCTGACCCCGAGACTAGTTTAAACCACCGAGCAGAGAGCAGCTGAGTGTGCTTTGCTGGATCAGATGATGATTTGATGCAGCCTCGCTGAACACGATTCCTAGCCAATGAAGTCACCCAGTCCCCGGGGACAGAAATACATTTTTTTCCTTATTTACTCTTCAGGAAGGAAAGAGGAGCCTATCACACTTTCCAACTGAGCTCTCCCAAATAGAAAGAAAAACAGAAAAGCACACATCAGGAGTGCTTTGTCCAACGACTGGCTAACAGGTGGTCTTGCACCAACAAATGCCCCCCCAAAAAAGCCCCCTTGGAGATCAAAGGAAGGGAGCCATGCGTTCGACTGTGAACTGAGGAACATGCCTGCACCCAAACCCAGTACAACAGGTCAAATGGCAAATGGTGAGAGAGATTCGGCCTGGCCCCCGTTAAAAAGCTGACTCACGAGACTGCCAGCAGGAGAGGAAGGCTCACTCTTCCCCAGGCAGTGTGGTCGCTGTGTGTATTCACGATGAAGGGCCCCACCCACTGCCCAGCCTTTACTCAACACAGGCTGCAACCCTTTAAGAGGAAAATACGCAGTCCGCGTTCTCAGGATGCTCACGGCACAGTGGGAGGGAAAGTGATCGCAGCAGGGCAAGTGTGGGCAGAGAAGTGACTGGAAAGATGGACGCCCCAAGTAAACTGTGCTTCTCTCGGGGTGGGGGGGATGGTGCTTAGTGCCTCCTCTGGACTTCTCTGCACCTCCCTACTTCCCTGCAGCGAACACGTACTTGCTTTTAACCAGAATGGAGGGAAAGCCAGTGGCTGTGACCTCACAGGAAAAGGCGAACCGGAAGGAGACCCAGGGAGGAAGGGCGGTGGTACCTTGTCATTGGCCAACTCCAGCGAGGCCATGGACTCCATGTCCAAAAAGAGGTCGGACTCAGCCTGGGCGGCCTGGCACTTCTGCTGGTTCTGGGCGTCCAGCTGCTGACAATGGATGACCAGGCGCCTGAGGAGGTCCAGGAGGAACTGCAGCAGGGGAGGCCCCGTCCTCCTGCCCAGCTGTGAGGACGAGAGACACACGACCCTCAGGCCCAGGAAGGGCTAACAGTCACCAGAACAGAGACTGCCGGGTTGCGCCAGGGCCAGAAGGGGCGAGTTGCCAGAAACAAGAATCAAGGAGGGAAGCAGGCTAAAATGGCAACTCCCCGTAAACTGCCAACAACCTCAAAGTCATTTCTTTTTTTTTCTTTTCTTATAAAAGTTTTTAAATTTTATTTATTTATTTTTGGCTGCATTGGGCCTTCGTTGCTGCACGTGGGCTTTCTCTAGTTGCAGCAAGCGGGGGCTACTCTTTGTTGCAGTGCGCGGGCCTCTCATTGCGCTGGCTTCTCTTGTTGCGGAGGACGGGCTCTAGGTGCACGAGCTCAGTAGTTGTGGCACATGGGCTCAGTAGTTGTGGCTCGCGGGCTCTAGAGCGCAGGCTCAGTAGTTGCGGCGCACGGGCTTAGTTGCTCTGTGGCATGTGGGATCTTCCCAGACCAGGGCTCGAACCCATGTCCCCTGCATTGGCAGGCGGATTCCCAATCACTGCGCCACCAGAGAAGCCCTCAAAGTTATTTCTTCATAAGACATGTCCTCCTAAATCTTGTTGAAACACACATATTTATTTGGACCAAGATGAGGGGGAAAGGCCCACCTCAGAACCTAAACTAAGGGACATCCCTGGTGGTCCAGTGGCTAAGACTCTGCGCTCCCAATGCAGGGGTCCCGGGTTCAATCCCTGGTCAGGGAACTAGATCCCACATGCCGCAACTAAGAGTTCGCGTGCCGCAACTAAAAAAGATCCCGCACGTGACAACTAAGACCCGGAGCAGCCAAATAAATAAATATTAAAAACAAAAAAAACAAAAAAAACAAACCTAAACTAAAAATCTGTAAACCACCTCAGGGACAGAAGGCCCAACAATGAGCCGCCGAATTAAAACTTATAAAGGAAGAGCGGACACCTGGTCGTGCCGCGGACCCGCTCAGCCGTGGGAAGGGCCCCGCCCGGCCTCAGCTGCCCCAGCGACCACGTTCAGCTGCGCGTGGCTCCCAGTCTGAGATCTGCGCCTCTGCTCCAGGGAGAGGGCACAGCACCAGCAGCCGAGGCTCCCACACCGCGGCCCGCTTGGGGCCCTGCACACTGGCCACCGCCCTCCCCGTGTGTGGACAAACGGGGCAACAGCGGGGCCCCAGGACTCCATCCACACCGTCACTCAGTGTGGACCCGACCAGCAGAAGGCCACACTCTCTGCAGGTGGCGAAGCCAGGGAGCGGGGGCAGCGCTGACCTGGCCGAAGTTCTCCACGGTGCTCCTGATGTACAGCAGCAGGTGTTTGGCGGAGCGCAGGGCCTGGTGCATCGGGAGCTGCAGGAGGGCAGCCCGCAGCTGCCCCTGGACCCCCTCGTCCAGGAGCGGGAGTGCGCCCTGGCCCTGGCCCTGACCTTGGCCCTGGCCGGCGTAGGCCATCTGCAGCTGGGCACTGAAGGAGGGGGCTGGGGGGTCCGGGGGGGCAGGGCTGCCCGACGTCTGCAACGCCTGGGAGACAGCAGAGGAGGGAAGAGAAAAGACAGCTCAGCACCGGGGGCAAAGGGCACAGGGTGCTACAACAGGGACAGGGCGACACGCACACAGAGGGACGTTTCACAGAAGTCACCTACTGATACTAAAATCTATGTGACCCTGCGGCATTTTATTCAAGTCAAGTCCCAACACGCTCAGTCACACGTATTTTCCTAGCGTGTGTCCACGTGAGGGCACTGAGCCGGGGAGGTATTTACACACTCTGGAGAACAGGAGCCACGCGGCACACAGACAGGATTTTACTCACAGGAGTCACTGTGATTAATCCCTGGAAACTGGGAAATGCCACCCTGGGAAGGAGCCGGCTGGGTGAGCTGCACACCTTCCAAAGCCCTCCCCCGGGAGGACGGGAGGATGAGAGGACATGGCAGGACGGAAGATAAGTTCCTGAAGTCATTCCATCTCCAAGTGGGTCGTTTCTTCTAACTTAATTCCCAAACTGCCTTCTTTATTCACCCCACATGGCTTTTCTTCTTATAACTCCAAACACTGTTTCCTAAGGCCAATACAACTAGGCTGTACGGTGCCCTGAAACTCAGCGGGGCTCGACCCTGGACCAGCAACAGCATGACCCGGGAACCTGCTAGAAATGCAAATTCCCGGGCCCGCCCCAGACCTGCTGAATCACACGCCCAGCGACCACGTCTGAACGAGCGTCTGGGGAATCCTGACGCGCCCTCACGGGTGAGAACCGCCGAGTGCCTGACTCCACGGAGTGGACGCCTACGCTTGGAGCACGTGCAGCACAGCACGGACTGCTGACACCCACGCAAGCTGCTGTGTGCCCCTGACCACCTCCTGACCACGGCCCGTCAGGCGGGCAAGGCGGCGATAGCCGTGATGGGCCTGGGCTCCGGAGCCCAGAGGCCTGCCTGAATCCTGAGTCCACCTCTGCCTGGGGGCGGAACTGCTCTGAACCTCAGTTTCCCCACGTGTACAAGGAGGATAGTTAAGTCCAGACCCCTCTCTGAGTTGTGAGGATTAAATGGCATAAAATACGTGTGATGCACTTAGGGATGAGGCCCTAACAAACCGTGAACGTGCAATCAACACAGGCTCCTGCTACCAAGTTCATAAGAGGAAGAGGTCCTCCTGAGCTGCCTGCTTTTTCAAGCGCAGCCACAACTGAGTGAATACACAAAAGGACACACACAAGGTGAATTTCTTGCTCCACCCAGAAATCCTAAGCACGCTGCATCAGAGCCAGACCTGCAGCACCCCTTTTAAGAATGCAGTCCCCACCAAGAGAAAACCATTTCTTTCTTTCTTTTTTCACTTTCCCGTCTAGCAGAGCGTAGCCTGCTAGCGGCCTTCAGGTCCAACCGCTGAGCACGCCAAGTCTAGGGGCCGCTGAGGTGTGCAGACGGGGGCCGTGAGGCGAGCGTGCACACACCACTCGGGAAGGGAGGAGACCCCGCCCCCAACCCCAGCCTCAAAGCCCAAACGTGCAGCCAGCGGAGAATTCAGTTCTGTTGCAGCACGAAGCCCCTCAGGGTCTCGTCACATTAGCTGAGCGGCAGAGACACCACGTGCCTTCCTCTCCTACTCTGGGGAAACGAGAAGGTGAAGACCATTCACCATGTTAAGCTGTGAAAGCTACACAGCTGGGGTACAGCCCGCTGCGGCCCACAGGGAGGAACCTCCGGGGTTTCCTAGGTTTCCACAGGAGTGGTGGTCGCCGCAGCTCACCAAGGCCTCTCGGGCTGGCTCCGGGATCCAGAGGCTGTAGTATCTGTTGAACCTGGACAGCTGACGGCAGCAAGGTGGGAGCGGAGGCTCCAACTTGTCGTAAGACTGAAGCAGAAGACACAGAGCCAGCGGGTCTCTCTGGGTGTGGAGGAGGTCCGTCAGCACCCTTGTCAGATACGCCACGATGCTTTCTCCTGCAAAGGAGGGAGACACAGCAGGGAGAGGCTTGCTGGGACCGCCCTTCTGTGACCCATCAATAACACCAACTCCCACCCCTATTCAAGATCCAGAAAGAGTCATAACAATTCTGCAAGCGATCACACAACCACGCTGGAAGGCAGATGCTACCACTGCAGACCATGCCAGACTCTTATTAAACATAGAGCACACAGTCAGACTTCGGGTGCTGAGGCCCAGAAGTGGAGACCCAGGCACTGAAGAGCTGAGGCCAAGGCCACCTGGGACAGGGACTTGCTTGGTGCAAACCAATCCATTTCCACTTCCTTGGCACACAAGCCTCCCTTGCAGTTAGGCTGGGACCACACGACTCACTTAGCCACTTCCAGGCCTGGCCAGAACACCTCTGCTTGACTGTCCACTCTCTCTTCCTCTTCCACAGTGACCTTGGAAGCCGTATGTTGAGATGGCACAGCTACAGGATGGGAGCAGCCAGGATCCCCGAGCTACCTCCTGGACAACAGCCACCCAGGAGAGTACCTGAGCTGTCCTGGACTATGACAAGGTCGAGAGAGAGACCTTTATTCCGTAAACCACTGACGCACTGGGACGCATGTGTTACAGCAGCAAAGCCTGAGCAATCCTCACTGACTACACCATTGCGATCTGTGAATGCTTTCTTGGGTCTATGTTGCCTGGACACCCAGTAAGGATGAAGGACTTGTACCTTAGCATCAAGATATCAAGAATAAATACTGGGGCTTCCCTGGTGGCGCAGTGGTTGAGAATCTGCCTGCCAATGCAGGGGACACGGGTTCGAGCCCTGGTCTGGGAAGATCCCACATGCCGCGGAGCAACTAGGCCCGTGAGCCACAATTACTGAGCCTGCGTGTCTGGAGCCTGTGCTCCGCAACAAGAGAGGCCGCGATAATGAGAGGCCCGTGCACCGCGATGAAGAGTGGCCCCCACTTGCCGCAACTAGAGAAAGCCCTCGCACAGAAACGAAGACCCAACACAGCCAAAAATTTAAAAATAAATAAATAAATTAATTAATTAATTAAAAAAAAAAAAGAATAAATACTGAAGAGAAAATACCGGTGTTACAGCAGGTGTCTGTGCAGCCATGCAAACACATTATTTCAGACTCATCCGTCAAACGACCCATTTCCCAACGGCCTAGCCAGCCTCCAGATTCCTACCGCTGTACACTTAGTTCTACCAGCTGTGTAGCTATCACTTTGGTGGGTCTGAACCCTTGCTGCCTTGGGTTTTCAGCAATTATTTCCAAAGCCCTTGGAATCCTACCTCCTACCCCACAGAGACCCAGCTGGCCTGGTGCAGCCAGAACACCCTCACTACACACAGGTACCTGCTTCACTTTCTGTTCCAAGGAGCAACTTATTCCTGGCTTCCAGGGCAGCGGGGACCACAGCACTGAACGGGAATGTGAGCAGGATCACGTCTTCATTCAGTAAGAATCCAACCTCCTCATCCAAGCCTTCGCTGCCCTCTACCAGGACATCCACCATGTCGAGAACATCTGAGGCAGAAAGGTGGGAATCAAGGCCAGGCAAGAGGTGCCAAAGGATTCTACTGCAAGAACCCCACAGGTAGGGCAAGCAAGAGAACATTTGCAAAAAGAGGAAAAAATAAAAGCTAAACTTCTCTTGGGAGAAAATGCTTAGTGTAATGTTTGATTCTAAACAAATAAGGGCATTATCTATAAAATCTTAAGATCTCTGCCAGACAAAATGCAGGACTATCCAGCTCAGGTGATAACAGGTTGAAGTTTCCTCGGGTGACACTGAGAAGCCCAGAAACTTTAACCTGGATAGTCACGGAAATAAGCCAAAATCTGAGAAGCAACAGAGCATAAGGGTTAACGCACAGACTAGGGCCAGAGTGTCTGAAGTCAAATCCTGACTTTGCTACATCCTCGCTGTGTGAGGCTGAGTAGATTGCTTAACCTCTCTGTGCCTCAGCTGCCTTGTCAATACATAAAATGAGGATAATCCCCCTCAACTTGGGGTTGTTTATGAGGTTACATGAGTTAGGATTTATTAAGAGCTTAGGGCATCACCTGGCACAAAGTAAACACGGCACAAATAAAAACAACGCAGCAAATAAGCCCTGTACATATTTCCTGTTACATAAACAAATAAGGGGATTTCCAATTCCAGACATGGCTGATCTCTGATGCAAAGAAATGTGACGTCTGCCCTCCGCACAAGGCTTCAGTGCAGTTCTGTTTTGCCTCTAATACGCCACCGTGGCTGGCTCTTGAGAAGCCCGAGGACCGCGGGGAGAGGCACCCACCGTCAATGTGGGAGATGGGAATGCTGACATCATCGGCGTCCTGCCGCGTCACGGAGGCCTGCAGGGCGCTGGCTTCCTGGACAAAGTCGGACGCTTTGTCCGTGTATGAATAGGGATTCGCCACCAATGTCAGGAGAACCTGAGCATTAAAGAGTCAAGTGGGAAGTATTTAGATGGTCACACGTGAAATGAAAAATGCCCCCAAATGTCGCAGGTAAAATAAAGGGAAGAGCAAAAATCTTAACAGGCCTTCAAAGAACAATAGTTTTTCTGCAAAGTTTTTTAAAAACACTTTTTGTTGTAGAATTTTAAAAAATATCTCCTTTTCGCATCAGACTACTGCTTTTAATACCGCTCTTAGTATACCACTAATCCCTCCTACAAAAACAAACGCCCAAAAGGAAGTTAACAGCACACAGTAATATAGTCCCATTTTACAGATTCTAAAACTAAATAGTTCTGACATCTCAGCAAGAATTAGGAAGTGAGTCAGGAGGAGAAGCCTCTGGGCTCTGGCACATCAGAAATGCCTTAATTATACTGAGGATCACTTAGTACGTCGTCCTGAACATGCTTCTTTACGTGGGAAATAGGCGCTCACGCGTTCCAAAAACTGAATCACGGCCTCCTTGTTCTCCTCCGCGGTGTCATCCAGGTGCTCCAGCCACAGCTCCAGCTCCTGCCAGGTGTGCTCAAACAACCCTGTGTCCCGCAGGATCTGAAAAGTCAGGGAAGAACCCGCTTTCCGTGGGTCCTCTGAGACCCACGGAGCACAGAGGGGGTAAAAGTTCCATCCAGTTTTACTCTAAAAGCTACGCTTCAGAACAACACCCAGTGTTGAGGGAAACGAGGACAAGAGGTCGCTCTGGGCTCGGTCAAGGAGAACACGGTCCCTCGTCTCGCTGCTGCTTATTCCTCACCTTCAACTCCTAAATGATAAAAAGGGAAAATATCCCGCTGCTACTTCAAAGTCTGCTTTTCAACCTGGGACTTGACTCCTCCCAGCCACTCAACCCTCAGCCTGCATGAAATTCTCCAAGACAGTGACCCAGTCAGGCCGAATCATCTCAATGTGGCTTCTCAAGACCCAGGCCTGGGCCAGAAGCACCACCTTAGTTCTGTTCTAAGGGAGCAGAACTTGTTACGAGGCAGGACTTGGTTAAATGACATCCCCAAATGGCCCGACGACAGAACTCGGGGTCTCAGCAGCCCCTCGGCACAAGCCCTGCACAGAGTGCTCCGAGGGAGAGCCTGACGTGCCATTCCACCCACATGCGGGGAGTGATCATGAAATCACACCTGCACAACCTTGTAGAGGAGGACATTTCGCATCCTCCAAGCAGCTCAGGCGAGGCTGAAGGGTGGCAAGACTACTGGCACTTCAAAGGTAAAATCTCTGTACCCTAAATACAATGAATGTAATTTTTCTAGCAACCCGCCCGGCCCCGGCCCTGACCAGGATGTCTGCTGCCCAGTGGAACCGAGGAACTAGATTTCCTAGCGCTGCAGCAAGGCCTGACGTAGCCCTGGAAAATGAGTTCAAGTGTAAGAAAGAAGAGACGCCAACAAACTCCTCATTCCCTTCCGCTGACTCTGGTGACACCTGTGCTGTGGGTGACGGCCGCGGTCAATCGCCAGGGCCCTGGAGAAGGCTGAGTCTGGGGCTGAGGGAAGAGGCGTCGCCTATTAAATTGTTTCAGAGGGCTGAAATCTAATGTTTACTGAGTCTAGAATGTGCCAGGCATGGCCTACTATTTGATCACACGTAACCTCCCTTGCAATCCTACGGTTTTGTTATTCCCGTTCACCACGAGAAAACTAAGTTCAGAGAGGTTAAGCAATTTGCCACCCAGGAACGGCAGAACCAGGACTCAAATCTTGGAACAGGACTTCAAGGTGCCCGCTTTTCCCATTTCACCAGGTTGCCTCTTGGGAACACAGCCAGATTAAGACAGAATACATTAAAACTGCCATAAAACCTTCTGTTTTTAAATTGTAACAGTCCTAATACATCCTTAATTCAACAACTGTTGACTAAGCATCTACTATAAGGAAGATTGTACAAAACGCTTCTAGAACTAGGAACTGGTAGAAAAGGCTCACCTTCACGATCAGAAGTTTGGTTGATGACTTGAGATGCGAATGGCTACTGGTCACAAACATCTTCATCAGTAAGTAAAACACGGATCGCTTTCCTCCAATAATTTCTGCATCTGGGCCTTCCTGGAGTTTGAACAATAGAATATTATAAATGTAACAAAGGCCACTGCTTGCTGAGCAAACAGGTACTGCATGCCCAGTGTTCTTCCCGGCCTCTCATCTCATCTCATTTTAACCACCACTTGGCAAGCCTGCCGGGAGGCTATACACGAGGAACCTCAGGAGTTAGGAGCTCCTCCCACACCCCCGAAAGCAGCTGTAGTTAACATCAGTCACAGCAGGAAGCACAGGGGCCCTTCAGGTGCTTCACATACGCTGACTCACTTTGTCCTCCCAACAAGCCTGCAGTGGGGACAACCGTCACCCCCGTTTCACATGTGCAGACGCTGAGGCACAAGGAGGTAACGGCTGTTTAATGACCGAGGTGGGACTCAAGCCCAGGAGCCCTGGCACAGACACGGCACTGGCTGGTGGCGGGTGGCTGGTGGGGAAACACACCACCCAGGGCTGCCTGACTCCGTCCAATGCCACACTTGCTGCATTTCAGCAAGATGCCGGCGCTGATATAATCGGTTCCTTACACATAAGCAAGCCTCTTAACAAAGGCTTCTGGGCTTTGAACACATGGAGCTCCAGATTCCCAGCCCAGACTCCGATCCATCTGTGTCTCCCTGGAGCGTCCCCGCAGCCCTGGTCTGAGCACATGAAGGCTATTGTTCACAAAGCCCAGCAGACCCACCTTATGAGCAAAAAATGAAGCATGGCATATAAACTAATATGTTAATACCAGTTCTTTCAAGGTAAGAGGCCTCTGTTCCCTTTCCAACTAAATCGTCAAGACCCCAGTGGCCCAGTTCAGCTGGGGTAAAAACTAAACACCCCAGACTCATCCGTCATCTCACTGGGGTCCTGGCAGCGACCTCACGGGGGCTGTCAAGTCGAGAGCAGGGTCTGGGCAACACTGCCTGGGTCCAATCCTGGATCCCCTACTTACGGCTGGGACCCCACGGAAGTCTCCTAACCACTCAGCTCTAGCTGTCTCGTCTGTAAGTGGTGATAAATGAGATGATACATAGCACACTCGTGCCGAGCTTGGCATTCAGTAAGTTCTCAGTGAGAGCTATCCTCAACTATGAGGCAGGTGAACCTTAGAAAGAGGACTTAGGGGAACAGAGATCCCAGTGCCACGGTGTTCTTCTACCTTTCTGGAAATATCACCTCTGAAAGTGCCAGTGTACGTTTCCGCACTAGTGGTTCCATACAAGAGCTCATAGAAGACGTAAGTCATTAAAACAAGTCATCTGAGCTACTGAGAAACACACTCAGACAATGCTTAATTTGGCCTGGTCATTTTCCCTCTTTGGATAGAAGTGACATGGCGTCCTGTGTTTAAATACAGAGGTAAATATCTGTTGCACCTTGAGTTCCCTTTACGATTCAACATTATGTTCTCCAGAAATCCTAGAAGACATTATCAAAGACACAGAAAACAACGCCAGCAATCTTTACTGATTTTTCCACCAGCCTCAACCCTCTCCTGGCTTGGTGTCTATTCCCATCTCTGTCTTAAGTTCTTCCAGGATGAGGACAAAGGAGAAGGAAATGTATTTTGTTTATTTCCAAAAAGGTTTTTAAAGGACAAGAAAAATGTAAAAGAGTCAAGAGAAAAAAAGTACAAAAACTCCCAACACCCAGCAATAATATATTTTCAGTAAGGATAGCTAAGCACCTTACTTTGCAAAGCAAAGAGATTCCTGATTCACAAATCAGGACCTGGCCTCTGCTCTAGAGGCTTCTCTCTAAAAGGAGAACCATCAACGTCTTCCTTCGCAACCAGCAGTCAGGGTTCTGATGCAGCTAGAAATTCCCAGGCCAGAAAGCCGACAAGCCTGCAGGTGAGCTAACAACAGAGGCGGGGTCACGGCCTCCTACCTGGGCCTTTAACCACAGAAACTTGCTGGCGGGCAGTGCCAGGGCCACCTTGAGAACAAGGTGCTGCAGGGTGAGAGGCACCTCCTCACGCAGGCCCTCCTCTGAGATGACGCCTGCGGGTGGGAAAGAGGAAGACAGATGAGACATCGGGGGGTGGGGGGCGGGCGCGGGGGCCCAGCTACTGCTGCCCTGGCCACGAGGACAGGACAGGGAACTGTCCAGGGAACTAGGCAGGAAGACGTGGGGTTCGGCCCATCCTTGTCCTGCAGTCACCCTCACACAGGCTGTGCCCACTCTCCTGCCCACACACCTGACACATCCCCCCGTCCCAAGGTCTATCCAAGTCCTTCACCAAAGAGCGGGGATGCTGTCTGCCCGTCCCTGCACTCGGCCCACAGTGACCTCCTCCTACAGCTCAAAGCCCCCAGTGCACACTGCCCTCCAGGTACAGTCTCTCGTGAGTGTGACCCCTGGTGCGGGGCACAGGCCTTGCTCCCTAGACGGCAAGCATCTTGTGCACAGCCTGCGGCCGCCTGGGTCTGAGACGGGGTCCTCAGCCTCTGGCCTGATTTCTGGGTTAATCCTTTGCTTGGGAAGGACGTGGTACCAAATGTTAAATGGCCACTTTATAGTAAATCTCATATTCTTACAGCAAGAGAACTTTTTGCCTTTAAACCATCAAAAAGTTAATTACAGCTTTTTGAATAGGATTATTTCAGTAGCTTATATAAATTCCAAGAATGATATTTCCTCAAGTTTTCCTCTGTAGGCCCAATTATAAAGTCAGTTTTATTAGACAAACTTTTCCATCAAGGAAACGTGGCCAGACAAGCATAATGTTACTTTTACAAGATGTGGTTTGAACTTCACTGGGTAAAATATGAGTAACTATGTCAGAAGTGCCTGTGCATGAACGGGACCTCCTTCTAAGGGGCTCTCATTTCTGCACCCCTCTTCCTTTGCAAAGAGGCTTTAGAATTAACACCACATAATCTCATCTGTCGATCACCCATGGCAGGCAACGCAGCCTGGCTGGCTTCTCCCTTCTCTCTTGATGCTGCCAAGTGTTCATCTGATATCTCCTTAAGGAAGACCAACTATTTACAAAACATTGGTCCAGATGAAAACAGCCTGGCTGGTGGATCACACGCGCCGGCCACAATGCCCAGCAGCCTTCCCAGTCCTCGGCCCCAGAGCCTCTGCTCCAGTTTACCCACACTTCCTTCACCCCCACTGGCAGCACCAGCGGAGGGGCGCCCACCATCCCTCGAGACGCACCTTTCAGGAGCTTGCTGAAGTCAAAGTTGTACTGCATGACCACGTGCGGGACCACCTTCTGGTAGAGGCAGATGACCTGGAGCAGGATGGCTTTCAGAAGAATGGTTTCTGCATCATCTGAACCAGAATTAAACAGCTTGAATCAGGAAACACACTTGCTCTCTGTCCTCAATCAGTGAGCGATCGAACCACCCGTGACCCATCACGGTCAACTGTATGTGGAACACTGAGGCTGCAGACAGATCCCCATGGAGCGAGATTTAAGGAGTCAACGTGGTAAAAGTCAAAACTGCTCAAACAGGCTGGGTCTAAATCCCGATTTCACCGCTGTGATCTTGGACAGGGTAAAGCTACTCTGTCTCTCCGTGCTTTAGCGTCCTCGTCTGAAAAATGGGGACACGCGGCAGTGCCTACCCTGCAGGGCCGCGCAAGGATGAAAGAGGACAGAGAGATAAGATGTGAAGCCCACCGCCTCACCAGTGACAAGGTCTGAGTCAACACATCTTATTTCCAGGGGGACCGTGTAGCCCACCGCTATCCGCAGAACAAAAGAGAGGCCACCTCCCTCACGGAAAGGCCAGAGCATATGGCACTCATCATACAAGTTTTTAGAGAGACACAGTGCTTGCATAAATCTTGGGCACATTTCTAACAGATGTTAAAACTCAATGTACAATGCCATGCTCATTCTTCTCCCTAAGCCAAGAAGGACACAGGATTCATTCAGAGCCAAAGAGGCCTTCACAAGTCCCTCTAGACCAGCCCCTCTGGACAGGAGGCTCCCAGGCTGCCTGTGTCAGTGGTATCTGCAAACAAAAGAGGCCCCTCACCGCTCTGGGGAGCCACGCAGGTAGCAGGGGTCTTGTTGCCCCTTTTCTTCGCTTTCTCGTCATCCTGTTCTGTCTCCTGCTTCCTAAGTGACTGCCAGACCCACACGATGGCATTCAGGTCTGGTAAAATCTAAAAGGAGAAACAAAAAATCAGTCAGGTTAAAAGGAAGAGAAACAAATGAACTGAACCTACTAACAAGGAGAAGCAAAGAACAGAGGAGAGGGGTCAGCATGTGCAAGTGTGTGCGTGTGACCGAAAGAGGTCCCAGCCTCTGGGAGCTCTGTTTTGGGGTATAATTCCCAGAACTGAACACTGTAAGAATTTGGTGAAAACACAAGCACCGATCATTAAAACAAACCCCTGAAAACTTGTTCACTGGAGCCAGACACTGGGAACCAAGAAACTCATCCTTACGACCGGCTGGGAGTACCCAGCCCAGCAAGCCCTTGGCTCTTCCGGGCAGCCACCCAGTCTGCGGACGCCTGGCCTCCCTGCTCACCAGACCGAGCCCCAGGGAGGAAGGAGCAGGCCACCCGTCACTGCAGCCCCAGTCCTGATGAGACCTGAGTCCCAGGAGCATCCCAACCCCTTCCCTTCACTTCGCACCCGCCCTCTGGGCCCCTCTGGTGTGCTCGCCTGTGAGCCCTGTAAGCAAAGGCCAAGCCTGGCTCCCGGGCCTACCTTGCTCAGGGCTTCTCTGAAGAGCCGCACAAAGTCCTCCATCATTGCGGCCGTGTACACGCCCGACTCCTGCCAGGCCCCTTTATTCAGGCAGTAGTCGATAGTCTTTGAAGCTCTCTTCAAAATGACGGAAATAAGGGATAAAGCTGTGTGTTTCACTGATTTGCTGTCCAGCTGGGAAGAAAAAGAGGTAAATCCACAAGTGTCTTTGGGCCGCACTGGTGGACACAGAGCGCCCAGGCCCTGGCCCTCCCCAGGAGCCCGCCGGACCTCTGCGCTGTGCAGAGGTGGCCCGGGGACCCTGCCCGCTTCACCTCCTGCAGATGTGACCTCAGCAGTTGCCGGGAGCGCGGTTACTAAAGGTGGCGTCCGATGGTTATTCTTAACTGCTGTTCCATAGTCTGTTTTTGGTAAAGTCTTCCCTGACCACCACTCGGCTCCACAGATTACCTGCCTCGACAACAGTCGAGATCCCACCGGGACCCGACCGGCCTCTCCACTTATCATCAGGTGGAGAGATGACAGGCAAGGGCACCAGGCACCCGAGTCCGGCCAGCCACCTCTAGGCGCACAGCCTCCACCCTAGGCCTCCCACATCCGGACTCTCTACCTGGATTCAGACAGCCAGGAGGGCCTTCAAAATCCTCACTCGCTGAAGAGGTTCAAGAACCTGTGCTATTACCACAAAGGGGGAAAGGCTAGGCCCCGGCCGGTGGCAGTATGTCCCTGGGCCAGCAGCAGCGAGGACGTCTCCTGGGACTCGGGAGACACGTTCGATCTCAGGCCCAGCCCAGCCCAGCCCAATGCCATCAGCCCCGGTTGACCCCCAAGTACAGAGAAGTCCAGGGAGCACCAGCTGGGATGCTGCAGCTTTACAGTCAGGTAGAAACAAGAAGGTTTTCTGACGGGCCTTCAGTTTAATAACACCCCAGGCCCCCAGCACTCCAGCTGGCTGGCATCTCATTTTACATGGACGTTGTACGCTAAAGTAGCGCTACATTAAATGTCTTAAACCAATAACCACTCCCACCCCATCATCACTTCAAAGGCAGGACCCAAACGAGTGTAAACACGTACACCCACCAGCTTGGAGCGCAAAGCTCAGTCAACAGCCTGAGACCCTGTCTCCAAACACGTTCCTGTTTCCTGTTTCTAAAACAAGCTCACTCTTTTCTTTCTGATCTAAAATGTATGCCATTAAAATTCTGCAGATAACACCGTAAAGAATACAAGAAAAACGTCATTAAAAAACCTTACGCACTCCTAAGTCCACCCCCCAGACACACCTGTCTCTGGTGTCACTTGTACGAACACGCTGTCACAGCTCAGAAAGGGCCGTTGACGAGAAGGCAAAGCTGTGGCTTCCCCTCCGCTGGCCCTGGGCCTGCACGGGACGGCAGCCTTGGCAGGAGAGGAGGCCATGTGCTCTCCCCGCCCCATGGCCACCCCGTCCAGCGGATGGAACACCCCCTAGGGGCACAACCCCACTCTCCTGAAACAGCGTGACAGGGAGCGAGACAGCCTTTTATATCCCAGACTGGGGTATGTACCGGGGTCGGCTCAAGGGGAGTGTAAATGCAGCTGGCCAGACTGAAACTATCTTCTACCCGTGAAGAGGCGGCATCAGACACCTTCCTTTCAATTCTACTTTGCAAGTCCCTGGAATAAGATATCTTGTGTCTCTCACAAAACAGATGGGCAAGCTAGCTGGGTCCTAACCTTGATTCTATGATTTGGTAACCACAGCAAAAGGCCTTCCTGGCCGGTCCCACCCAGGCCTCTTCCTCTTCACTCCACCGCCTCCCCCCGGCCCCCTGGCCACTCTCAGCACAATCCCTGGATGGGTATCAAGAAATGCTCAATCCCACCGCACAGGCCAATGAGTCTTCGCCAATTTACGGTAACTGCCCCATCACCACCGGAGCCGACCCACTACGGCAGACCCTGGTCCTGCTGTGTTCAGATAACAACCCAGCCTGCCTGAAGGATGGGGACTCCACCCGCACCGAGGAAACCCCAGGCCCTGCACTCCCCTGAACACCTGGTCTCCCCAGGTGGGTCTTGAGGCAACCTGGGTTTAGGAGGGGCTGGCTGGCCTAGGACCCGTGTATGCCAACAATTCATGGCTGTCCACCTAAGGCCATGAGTTATGGTGAAAAATGCATGGGTCCCTCACAGTGTGGTTTCTCATGGGACTTGGGAACCTTTATAATAAATAATGACACGGACTTGAAGTATCAATCTTTTCCTTGGACATGTCCTCCCCAAATTCCTGAAACAGCTGGTCCTCAAAGTAAATGTTCCCCAGAAAACTTAACACTATTCATTTAAACCACAAAAGAAAGGATTTGCTAGGCAAACTTCAGTCCTGCCCTATCCAGAGTTCCTAAAGTAATGAGACTTTAACACATGACATTAGGCTGTAGCTGAGCACACTTCCCCTCCCACCCTTGGGAAGGCCCAGAGCCATGGAGGGGTCCTGCAGTCCCGGCTCTGTGCTGGAGCAGGGCAGGCATGTACCTCGGGCCCCAGGGCACCGTCTGTGGGCAAGTGGACACATGGAAAGCCTCAGAGGCTCTGACAAAACACGAACCAATACATGCAGGCCGGTATTCTCAGCACAGTCCCCAGCACGGCCACTGGGGCGAGCGGGAGAGAGTCTGGAAGCAGGGTCCCCACTCACGTTCAGTGCTTGGGTGAACATGATCTTATTGCACACCAGGGGCACGGTGGTCACCATCACCATTGCCAGGAGCCGAGGCAGCGGGATGAACTCTCTGGTCTGAAATGCCCGGGAGATGTCTGGCTGGGCGGCATAGATCTAGGGAAGGGAGAACAGAGAATGAGCTGGTGGCGGAGGTTAGCTTTCAAGCCTGAGTCTAATTGTAGGCACCCAACAGTAAAGCCGCTGCAGTGAAACAACTACGGTAATAAAGGTCCAAGGCTCGCCACAAGGAACAAGGTCTGGAATATTAACCCCAAAATCCACTTGTTAGAGACAAGTCGGGTCATGAGACTGTTACTGGGGACAGCGACCTTCAAAGCAGAGCCTGGTCTGTGGTCTGGGGAGCCTCTTAAAACCTCTGATGGCAAACAAGTCACTGCTAGAACTCACAACCGGATTATTTACTCACCAGTTACTGCATTTGGCAGGCACCTAACAAAGTATGTCATCTTTTCAACACTTCATGACAACCCTTTGGGGTAGGGATATTTTATATCAAGATAAAACACGTTTACAGATGACAAAACTGGACCTCGATGAGGCTAAGTAATTTCTCTAGGGCCACGAGGCTAGAAGGCAGAGAAGCAAGGGCTCCCATCCTGCCCTGCGACGGCCGCGCACCTGCCCCTGCCCCTCCGGAGAGCAGCATCAGGGCCGCTCCCGACAGGGGTGGTGGCCACAGGGATACCGTCACCAAAGTGGGGGGCAGAGTGCCTCCTTCTTGTCCCAAATACACGCTGGGAGGGAATTCCCTGGTGGTCCAATGGCTGGGACTCAGCGCTTTCACTGCCAAGGGTGCAGGTTCGATCCCGGGTAGGGAACTAAGATCCCGCAAGCCACGTGGTGTGACCATAAAAAGAAAAAAAAAAGCAAACACCCAAATACACGCTGGGACCACCGCACACACAGGCATTCAAGGAAAATGAGGGAATAAAAGTGAATAAAAGTTTGTTTTACAGGTAACCCCATGCCCAGGTCAAGGCACAAGAAAATAATCCCAGGTGTGTCACCATTAGACAGTCCATAAATCAGAGAGAGAGAGAGAGAGAGAGAGACAGAGAGAGGTGAAGCGAGCCGGGCAGTACTGCCTAAGAATCTGTAGCAAGCACTTCCTTTGGTAGATGAGGGGAGGTTGACACCCATGATCAGATGGAAATTAATTCATATCCACTTGAACAGACCACCAATTCACAGCTTATTTCAAGTTGTTCTAAGTACTTGAAATGGCAATCTTTAAAAACTATTGTACAGTTCAGACATTTCACTAATTCCAGCCCAACTGTGCCAAAACTCATCAAGATCTCACTCTGAGCAAAACCTGGTTGAAGACGATGAAACTGGCTCAACAGATTCAAAAGCATAAACCTCAAAATTCAGCTCAGTGAAAAGTAAAATGTCCTTAGAGGATAAAGACACCAAATTAACATCATCTAAAATATGCCCTGCAGAACGGCTGAAAGAAGTTCCTCATCCTGCAGAGTTTATCACAACGTCACTCACCCCTCACCCCTACCAACTCCTCACACCCACCCGCCCACGACCCCATCTAGCAGACTTCGAAACGCCCATGGCCTTCACCTTGTTTAGCAGCTTGATGTTACTGGACCAAGTGGACTGCACCCTTGGGAGAAAGGAGAACGTCACTTCCTTGAAATACTTGTTCAGTAAGTCTGGGCACACTTTCAGGATGTTCACCACAAGTTCAGCGACCAGCTCATCGTCTGCTGCAGTTTTCAAACCCAGCAGGAAGTGCAGGAGCGTCAGGTTTCCTCCTCTGCCAGCGAGAGAGAGAAGAGAGAGGGGTGAGCAGGGAGTTTTCACAAAGCACTGAGAGCTCACGATGACAGGGGTAGCTCCGCTCAGTAAACACGGCTGTGACACAGAGATGGGCAAATTCCATTTCTGGTGAATTTCCCTCACAGCAGAAAGTGAGATGTTTTCATGGTCTGTAGGGCTCCCACTCTCCACCAAAGGGCCTGAACTTCACTCCTCTACTTCTGAGTGGCTGAAAAAGTCTCTACCTTGTCCTGTTCCCCACCTGTCCTTCCCTCCTTTGAGTTCCAGCTGACTTTTAAAGAAGAGGAAATTTAAAAATTTTCTTTTGTGATTTTACTGACCGCTTTCCTCCAACCACACACAAAAAAGCACATATGTAAAGATGTATGTGTGCGTTAAGTATAAAAATACAGAGAACGCATTTTTCTTTTAAAAAGATTACATTTTTTTCCCCATGAAGTGCTCACAAATTGCCACAGTCCAGAGTGCCACAAAATTATTTCTAAAACTCAACCAGTTGGCACAGAGTCCTTCTACAGGTTTCTGCTTCCTCTGTTTCTAGCTAATTTCAAACTCCTACGCTTTCACTTCACAGCCGAAAGAAGCTAATATAGGGGGAATAATCTACTGTATGAAAAGAGTCAAAACTTGTCCCAAAATGGGCAGTTTTCAAAAATATAAGAAGATGATAAAAACAGGAAAACCTAGACATTAAAACTTGGAGAAAGGGAGCACCTGGCCTAGGATCTACATGGCCAAGTAGGTTTTACCCCCAGATACCTTTTAAGAAAAGATGCCTTTTCATATTTGTTTGTCCCTGGGAAGTCATAATATCCAGAAAAAAGCCAAAATTTGCCTCATTGGCATGTCATGTTGATGGCTTCTGGGATCACCACTGTTTTGTAGCCCCTTATAAACTGACCAAAACTAAGATGCAATATGACACTTTACAGACAATAAAAATTTTTCAAAAATTGAATTAGAAAGAGTATAATTTTGATCAGAAAGCTATCCTTTAAAAAGCTTAGAATTCTTAATAGGAAAATATCATGAGCAAAACATAGTTTGTGCTTTCAGATGCATGGAATGTTAAATTTGCAAAGAGTGGGACTTCCCTGGGGGTCCAGTGGTAAAGAATCCGCCTTACAATGCAGTGGACGTGGGTTCGATCCCTGGTCAGGGAACTTAGATCCCACATGCCACGGGGCAACTAAGCCCACGTGCCACAACTACTGAGCTCGCATGCCTCAACTAGAGAGGTCATGTGCCGCAAACTACAGAGCCCATGTGCCCTGGAGCCCGTGCCACAACAAGAGAAGGGAAAACCCGCACGCCGCAACTAGAGAAAAGCCCGCGTGCCGCAATGAAAGATCCTGCGTGCTGCAACTAAGACCTGACGCAGCCAAAAATAAATTAAAAAAAAAAAAAAAAGTTTACCTAGAAACTTAAAAAAAAAAAAAATTTGCGGAGAGTGCCAAAAATACTACACACACACACAATTTTAATCAACGATGTAATAAAATGAATAGCATTTAATTTAGAGTTTGCAACACGTGCCAGACACTGCTCGAGGCAGTTACCACACACTGCCTCTCTCTGAGGTGGGCACTAATTGTATTTCCTTTTTACAGATGAGGCAACATTGGCAGAGAGGAGTAGTAACCCGCTGAGGTCTCAGAGGCACTCCAGAAACCGTTCTCTGAACCTCCACAGTAAGGCTCAGCAAGCTCTGGCCCACCATCTGCCTTTGTCAATAAAGCTTTATTGGAACACAGTTACACCATTTGTTTATTTATAGCATGGCTGCTTGGGTGCCACAATGGCACGGTTGAGTGGCCACAGTAGGGACTGTATGGCACACCAACCCTAAAATACTTACTATCTGGACCTTTAGAGAAAAGTTTGCCAACCCTTGCCTACACTGTCATGCCTCACTTTCGATGCCTACTATGTGCCAGGCACTGTCGTAGGCTCTGAGGATTCAAAACAGACTAGTCTCTGTTCTCACCAATTCTTGCCTATTGGGTAATGAACAAGCAAATAAATAAATAAATATGCAAGATGGTGATAAGTCACCATCAGAAGCAAGGGTCAGGCGAAAGGACACTGACAGTGGAAGGACTATCTCAGAAGAGGGCTGCCAGGGAAGGCCTCTCTGACGTGGCGACATCTGCACGGAGACCTGCAGGAAACAAGGGAGCTTTACGACCACTGGGAAAGGAGGCATTTCAATTTTCTCAAAGCTTTCCATTAACACCCCACAAACAAAACTCCCTTCCTCTCTCCTAAGCACAAACATTTGTCTTTTGCCCATGGCTGAAAAATTTTACATAAACCATAGCTTATTTAAACACACCCACAACCACTAGTTGATTCAATATGCTCATTAAATGATCATCTATTTTATGGGTCTCCTTAATAGGGAAAAAAAGCCTTTTTAGCATGGTGTTATATTAAGACTCAAGAAGTCTACTCTTACATTTCAGCAAGAAAACAAGCTTACTCTCACTGATGAGAGAAAAGCTACAATATCACCAAAACAAAATTAAAAGGAATGACATGGCAAGTTAATTCATAATAATCACAGGATCAAAACAAGTTCAAAGCCACAAGCAGAGAAAAAAATTCCCACCGAATTAATCCCATTATGAGGGATCAGTCATTTCCTGACTGGTTGAAACCAAATCAAACCATCTCTATCCTTATAATAAGATGTCAAGGGGGTAAAACTAAGGGTCATTCACAATGACCAGAAAATATGTCCAGTGTTTTTAATTGTCAAATGGGAAAAGAGCAGGTTAATGAACAATATATCTAACAGTAGGCCGTTCTGGTTTAAAAATTAATAACGTGGATATGTATTATAGGTCTATGACTCTAAAGAGAAAGTCCAAAAGAATATAACCTAAATCATTAGCTGTGGACTTTGTTTCCTTACTGATGAAATGTTATCATAATGGTGAAATATGAAATAAAACGTAAAAACAAAACTTTGAAATCCCAACTCATCAGCAGCTGTCCCGGAGGAGACAAGGGTTGTGTAGCTGTCACGAGTGTGGGCTGGGAACCAGATCTCCTAGGTTCCAGTCTGAGCTCTGCCACTTTCAGGGTGAGTGACCTGCCCTCTGTGGGCCCATTTTCCTCATCTGCAAAATTGGGGTAACAATGGCACCCACCTAGGACCGCGGTGAGGCATGAGAGGGCACCCCATCTCTGGGAAGGAGGATGTAACAGAATTATTCTCAGATCCAGCCGGCACATAGTTGCCGAGTGAACACACACAGCACCTTCCTGGGTGAGATACCTCACACTGTGTGTCTGAGTCAACTGCTACCCTGAGACTCTGCCCCGAGGGCACACAACGAACAGGAGCCCTCCGGGTCCTATTCTGAGTTCATCCCTAAAATGAGTCAGATAATGCCTAAAATGCTAGTTCTAACCCACTACAGTTCCATTATTTAACAGATTTCCACTGTAAGTCACATATGTGATGACCTCTGAGAACTCACACTCAGGATTCACACGGGCATTACACTTTACCTGCCGAAGGTACCAAGAGACGCGTCATAAAAATTAATCCCATGCTTGAGCGAACAGCAGAGATCCATCAGGAAGTTATGAACAAGCTCCCTCACCATGGTTTTCCCTGCGTCTTCAGCAGAAGTCTACAAGGGTTTCAAAGAAATTCAGTGAAAATCCCAAGTTCAGAAGTCTTACGAACAACTACAGGGTAAAAACTGGATAATATCACATGCCTAACGGCAACTTAGAAAACATTTTAAATTGAACATTTGGTGTAATTCAAAAACAAAAAGCCCCACAGAAAAACAGAAACACCAATCAAAATTTAAAAATACTCTTAAATGTGGAATCTAAACAAAATAAATAAATAACACAAGAACAATTTTTTTAAAAAGCTCACAGATGCAGAGAGCAGATTAGTGGCTGCCAGAAGTGGGGGTCAAGGGGGTGGGAAAAACGGGCCAACTGTGGTTTTCTGTTTGTTTATTTGTTTTGTACTTCAAATAAATTGAATTTAAAATGTTCTTTTTAAAGTTGAACAAACAGGGAGTTGCTGGAACAACAAGAAACTACAGATAACTTGAGATTTTATGTCATTTGTTATTGTTTCCGAGCACTTCACAATAATTCTTATAGCAGCCCTGTGAGTCTGGCAGGGCAGACATGATGACACCCATCTCACGAATGAGCAAACTGTGGATGAGACAGCTGAAGTCGTCTCTGAGTTAGGAAGTGCACAGCACATCAGTATTAGGATCCCCAGCACTAAAGATTCTCTGTTTACAGCATATGCTTTAAATAGAACATTTTTTCTAAGTTTTTTCTTGCTTCTGCATTGTGATACTGTGACAAAAGAAATAAATATTTGGTCATCGTCTCCAGTTCCTGGCAAAGAGCTCCTAAATCCCTCAGAATCTCCTAGGTGATAGGGGCATCTTTCATTCTAATGAGGCAACTCTTAATGGGCCCCAGGAGAGCTTCAGGATGGGGTCTGGACGCCAGAGTGTAACCCGTAATGAGAGCATCACTTAATTCCCTGATTCTGAATGTCCTCACCTATAAAATAGAACCATTAAAAAAAAAAAAAAAAGTCGGGACTTCCCTGGCGGTCCAGTGGTTAGGACTCGGCGCTTTCACTGCCTTGGGCCCGGCTTCCATCCCTGGTCAGGGAACTAAGATCCCACAAGCCATGCGGCATGGCCAAAAAAAAAAAAAAAAAAAAAACTCTTAAGAGGGGCAAGTTTAAACCTGTATTTTTAAACAAGTTTATGAATGACTTAATTTCTCTTGCTCTTTTGAATAAAATTCCACTTTGGGGAGTGTTTTTATTAAGCCCCTGAGGCTTCCTGGTTATAGAACATACAAAACATATCCAAAACAAGAGGACATAGGCAAGTCATGGAGATAAAAGGAAGTAAAATAGTGGGCTCTTGAGAGGTAAATTATCATAGAGTTAACAGGAAGTCTGAGCCTTCATGACTCTGGCCAAGTCCATGTTCAGAAACACCCCGAGAGGGGGTTTCCCTGGTGGCGCAGTGGTTGAGAATCTGCCTGCCAATGCAGGGGACACGGGTTCGAGCCCTGGTCTGGGAAGATCCCACATGCCACGCAGCGACTAGGCCCGTGAGCCACAATTGCTGAGCCTGCGCGTCTGGAGCCTGTGCTCCGCAACAAGAGAGGCCGCGATAGTGAGAGGCCCGCGCACCGCGATGAAGAGTGGCCCCCTACTGCCGCAGCTAGAGAAAGCCCTCGCACAGAAACGAAGACCCAACACAGCCATAAATAAATAAATAAAAAAGAAACACCTTGAGGAAAATCAGAATGAGGAGAATTAAAAAGTACACTGGCTTTGGGTCCATGTGAAAGCAACTGTTCTAATTTAGCACTTGTTACAAAGTAAACTCTACATGTCAGAAGGTGAGGAAATTGAGGCTCCCTAGGTACTTAGGATCCTGAAGTAGAAGCAACAGGCCTTGAAACTCCAACTGCTGGAAAAGTGTGAAAAGAATGGATGGGAGAGGAGAGGTAAGTGAGGCAGGAGAGGTAGCAGGGATCAACCCTGTAAGTCTACTGTGCAAGCTGCAGGGAAAACTCAGATGCCACACAGCTAAAGGGAATGATGGTTTTCTCATTTAAAAAAAAAGTTTAATATCATGATACCTCAGAGATTAGAAAAAAATCTTATTGTAAAAAAAAAAAATTTTTTTTAATCATATTGCATCTAAGTTGGGAATTAACATAACCACAAGCCAAAAGAAACATCAAATGGGGGGACTTTTTTGAAGGCAGGCATATGTGTAGATTCTTCAGTCTCCCGGCTCTGGGTATCACACACTGACAGTGAGGCCAAGAGAAAGCCAAAAACGACTGTACCTCGACATTCTCCAGGCTCACGTCGACAATCCCCTTCCAGCTGTACAGAGACGCTATGTGGTTCAGCACTTGCCCCGTAAAGAAACGCACCTTCTGGGTTTTTGTGATATTTTTATTGTGAACTACCTAAAAACAATAAAACAAATGAATTTCAAGGAAGCTGATTTTTTAAAATCGTGTTTATTGGATTTCATCATTATAAAAATAATGTAGGCCTGCGGCAAAATATTTAGCCAAAAAAAGAAAAAAAGTAAAGAGAAAAAATTCACCAATATTGTCACCACCCTAGGATACTCACAGCTCACATTTTGGTATGTTTCCTTTCAGCCTCCCTGCCCCCATCAACCACACAAAATATACATGTGTATGTATTAGGTTCTTGTTGGGGTTTTTTTTTTTTGGCTTCTTTGAGAATATATTTAATTATAGTTTTGTGCCTGCTTTTACTTAATGCAGCATGAGCTGTCTCCACATCATTAAAAATTCCTTTAGAACATCATTTTGGAGGACTGAACATCATTCTATCCTATGAACGACTATAACTTATTTAACCATTTCCCAGGTGTGTATAATTAGGTTGCTTCCAAACTCTGGCTATGATTAGCAGCATCCTTGTACAAAGCCTGCCCTGCATCCCTGACTCTGGACTTGGAATTGTGGCATCAGTTCTCAGCTCCACACAAACCTACGCCCCCCAGCTCCTATCTCTGAGGGTTTATGTATTTCAAATACGTTCCCCGGGTGATTGTGTGGCAATCCCATCCCTCACTCCAGGTGTACAAACATTTTTAAAACCTCTGACACATACTGCTAGACTTGCTGTCTTCCAGAGGGGTTGCAACACTTCCTCCAGGAAAGTACCTGACTCGAAGCATCTTTGCCGGCACTGAATATCATTGTTTTGAAAAGTCAATGCCAATTTGGTAGGTGAAAAGACCTGTACCTCATCACTTGCACTTCTTTGAATCAGGGTTTCTCAACCTCGGCACTACTGACATTTTGGGCCAAATAACTGTTGTGAGGGGCTGTCCTGTGCACTGTAGGATGCTGAGCAGCATCCCTGGTCTCTACTCACCAGATGTCAGCTGCATTTCTCCGGTTATGGCAACCAAAAACTGCCAGATGGCCCGTGGAGGGCAGAACTGCGCCCGGTTGAGAAGCACTAAATACTACGCTAATCAGCCATTTTTACGTGGGCTGCCAGTTCACGGCCTTTTGACAACTATTTATGTTGGGAGGCTCATGGAGTTTTTCTAACTGATCATTTAAGGGGCTTCTGTATCAAAGACAGTTATCCTTTCAGCAAGTTTTAAAATTTCTGTCAGATGCATGTAAAAGGCAGAACATGCAAGATGACACAAAATAACATTTTGCCAGGTGTGTAAATGAAGAAGAGTGGTATTTACAGCTCAGTTACCCCAGTGGCCTCCTGTGAAACAGCGGGGAGCAGGGAGCAGCTTTTCTCCTGCTGTGAGGAAACAGCAGCCTCACCTGAACTGAAGTGGTGGCTTCAGTGCCTATCACCTTCAGGACTGGCTCAGCACCGCCAAGCTTCTGCTTAAGAAACGGTTTCCCATTCAACCTATACAACAACCCATATAACCTACGATGTTACAGCTCTAAAGTCCTGTAAAACACTGGAGCAAACAAATGATAGGAACATTGATCACCAAATACCTACCTTTGTTTTCAGTGTGGATAACAAAATATTGACAGTAGAGATCCTATCTTCCTTCATGCCTGAGCTAAAAATGCAAGGAATAAATTCTGAAAGCAAAAGTTTCAAAGCATTAGACTCAAAACTACTTTGAATGAGAACCGATGAGAGAACATTACTTCTTAAAATGTTTGTTTGCTGTACCATTCTTAAAATGGTACAGCAAACAATGCATTTACTTGCCTTTTTTTTTGTTTTTTAAGTTTTGTCTTTTTTAATTATACAAGTTCACAGTAGGAAAAACTATTTTTGTGACATAGGAAATAAATATCTAAAGGCAAAACAATGACTGAACCATTAAAGTTCAATAGTTCCTTTAGTTCTGTTTTACTTTGCTTTTCTCATTAACTTCGGTAAAGTTAATTTAATACTGACGGTTTGAAAGAGAATGTATGGTACGATTACAGTTTTCCAAAGTTTCTCTCTTCGCTTAGACTTGCTCAGAGATGTATTTAAAGTGATGGTCGTCACTTTATTGATTGGTGGTAGAACTTGGACTGATTTATTTATTTGCTTTCTCTTCATACTTTTGGGATCACCAAGGACTCAGCCTCCACGGCTTGAAGCTGTATCATTATTAACATACTGGTGACACTGGTAAAAAGCAGCAAAGCAATTACAATTTCTCTTCCTCCATACATGCTTAATGGGCACACATAATTTCTACAAAAGCAAATTCATTATTCTTAAAAAAAAAAAAAAAATCGGAAAATACGACAGAAATTTAAAATCAACCATAACTCCACTACCCAAAAGTTAACACTGTTAATGTCTGGGTTACCAGTTAACTATTAACCTTCTGATATATCCATATTCTGTTAAATTTAACTTTTAGTAAAATGGGATCATACTTTACCAGTTTTATAACTGAGTTTACACCCAATCCTATATACTTAAAAAATTTGACATCTATATACATATTTCTACATCATTGTTAATAGCTGCATTCCTCCTTATGACCAGTCCTCAATTTGCTCAATCCCTTGCTGGTGGGTAGTTAGGAGGAGTCCAATTTTCAGCTAATAGGAGAAAACGTCCCCTAACAAAACCTCTGCTCACATCCCTAATTATTCCCTTAGTATAAATGACTAGATGAGGAATGGCTGGGCCAGCCCAACCGCCCTGCAGAAACTTTAACAGAAGTGCATCCCTGCCCCTTCAGCAGCATGGATGGATAACCCCAAATCAGTGTCCTTTATTTAATAAATGGCCAGACGCTGAGAAGACCCAGAAGGATTCTGAAGAAACGCCCAGCCCTGGCTGCAGAGGGCATCCCACACGGGCCCGGCAACGAGCAGGACGTGTCCACTGCACCACGCGAAGGAAGCATCGCCTCCAGGGGGCTGCTACACAGACCAGGCTGACAACACACAGGGACAGTACCCGCACCTGCTCGTAAATGGTCTCTGCAGCTCGTTCTGGAGGGGGCTCTGGGCTCCCATGCTGGGGGAGGTGGGGGAAAGGCTGGCGGCCCCATGCTGTCCCTCCCCCAACAAGTCCCTGGGCCCCAGCTGGGACACCAGCTCCTCACCCCAGACGGGGCTTGATCCCGGGGGATCTTACTGGACAACTGCCCTCTCCACGCTGCCATTCACAGTCTTGATAAAACACAAGTAGCCCTAATAGATTAAACTACGCCAAGCCTTGCTCTAGAGACACTGGCACCCGAAGGTGGTACTGCTGGAATTCTCTGAAGCTCTCCTACTAATATTCTGGTAACACTAGGCATTTTTTTAAAACACAATTACTAAGAAAAGCAGGGTAGCCACGGCTATGAATCCATGTACTTTCTGGAACCATAAAGCCTCCTTTGTCTGCATGAGTCTCTGAAGTTTTCACTTCTCCTTTGTTAGGCCCGCTCAGCATCCAGCTAGTGAAACAGGGATACCTCTGTCCACACTGACCAGCGGTATCAAAACCGCACTGACCAAGGTCTCGCGCCACACACACCCTTTACCCTAGTGTACACGGCAGCTGCAAAGGCTGCAGACTTTTAGTAACCTGCAAAATGCTCTGTGGTAGGTTTTTCAAAACAATCACAAGCAGGCTTTGCCCCGAGACAAAGAGACACACCTACCTTTCAACTCCAGCACTTGTGCGACTGTACTGTCATCGCCTGCGATCAAGAAGGAAAGAGCGAACTGAATGTAGGCCAGCCGGACGTCATGCACTCCCTGTGGGCAAAGGAGACCCACATGTCACGTGCGTATCCACACATGCACCCCCGGGGAAGCAGGAACACGCAGCAGGCACACCCCGCCCATCCCAGTATCACAGAGGCCTCCCGGGCTTGTGCCATTAGCGGGTCTAAGTCTAAAACCACTGGTCATCTCTTCATGTAAACAAAGGGTTTTTTTCTTTGCTCTTTCCCCTCAATCTTCTACTCTATTTCTCCTTCTCTTTCAAACGCTCTCTAAATACAAAAGTATAGGTCTCCCCTTCCCCGACTGTAATATATACACATTTTTAGTTCATGGACCACTTTGGTTTAGAGCAGAAGACTCTCAGCCTGTCTAGATATGACCTACTCTTGTGTAATGAAATAATACATCTGTTTTTGAAAATCCAGAGATAATGGAAAGGCTCGTGCTGATTCTGATGAGACATCAATGAGGTGACGTCTGGCTTTTATATTATAAATTTACATCAGACACCAAAGTACAGATGCTGTCTCATTACAAACCCACCATGGCCTTCCCAGGACTGCAATCTACACTGTCCCGCAGGCATCAGCCATTACCCAGGAGAGCATCCTCAGTGAGAGCCCAAAGGCCATGACCAACAGCCAACACCTCAGGGGGAACCACTAGGGCCACCTGATCAGTTTTCTCTCCCAGTAACTTTAAGACAAACCCGTGTCTCACATTCCCTTTTTACATCCAAAGAACCCACGGCATATGATCACGCAGGTCTCTTGTCAGTTGGACCAGAACTAGCACATATGCTCAGATCCTCCACTGCTTACACCGAAAACTTTTCCCTATTTCAGTTATTCCAAAGGTACTTTAATTTGATGACAAGAAGTAAGTTAACATCACAGAGAATCATTGCCCTGAATGCCTGAAAAAATTAAGGAGTCTCCGCCTTCCAAGAGTCCCATTCCACTTAGTGGGGGCAGTAGTGATGATGATGATGATGATGATGATGATGATGATGATGATGATGATGATGGTGATGATGATGGTGATGATATCAATAACGTTCACTGAGCACTTACTATGTGCCAGACACTATGTCAGACGCTACACATCTGTTATCTCATTTACTCCTTATAACGATCTGAGGTACAGATGCCCACAATACCCATTTTACAGATGGGGAAACTGAGGTTTTAAAATCCTCACTTAAGGTGACATAACTACTAAGTGAGTAAGTACTGGAACTGGAATGATACGAAATACCTGTACAAACACACTGCTTCATGCCCAACTTCACATCTGCCTACAGAGAAGTTCCTTCTTCTCAGGGGTACCATGGCATCTTCGTTCCACTTTTTCTGAAGGTGCAAGGACCGTAGTTGGCACCATTTAGGCCTCTATGTATTTAATTAATTCTGTCTTGTTTTATTGGATATGTTTCTTCTGGAGAAAAGAACAAGCACCCGACCCCTGGTCTGTAATATCTGGGTGGAGGCCTTGCTCGTTCCTCGTACTGATGGAGTTTATCCATCCACACCACAGTCCATCCACACCACTCCATCCACACTCCATCCACACCACAGAACACACGTCAGCAAGACCTTACAAGATCAATGCTGCTTTACTCCAAATACACTAAGAGCCCCAAACTACCCTCTTGTTCTGGGGACCAACCTGTGGGCCTCTTCACAATATGGAGTTTGGGTACAATGATGGCTAAAGTCTTGAAAGTGAGCTGCACTCCTTAGACTGTCAGCAACGCTCCAGCGCTTCATTCACCAACTCGATGTTAATAAAACACCAATTACACTCAAGATGCCATAAACTCAGGCTGAGAGGATGCAAAGGTGACTCAGATACTGCCCCTGTCCTCAGGAAGCTTAAAGTAACAACTGCTCCCAAGCCATCCAGACGTCTCACCGTTCAAACAAACGTGTCACCTAATTCAAGCACAGTTAACTTGTTATCCTGGTCTATGTACACCTTACATTTCAAAAGAATTCTGGCAAAATGCTAAAACTTGCCTTATAAAATTAAATTAGGTTTTATCCTTTCCCAGAGAGTAGGAAATGTTCCACAAGTTTTAGGGTTTTTTCCTCCACTGAAGTATTGGGAGTCAGGGCCCTGGAATGTTGGCCCCAACCTGTCCTTGCAGGTCTTTCTATCCTGCGCGAACACAGCAGAGTTGGACTAGATCCTCTCAGGGGTGCCTCCAGCAATGGATTCTGAACTGAAACAGAGGTTAGTTCTCACCTGCTGGCATCCATCTTGTTTATTCCAGAGAACCCCAAATTTCAGATTTCTGACACTGTGGAGAACAAAACCCCCGAGACATAGCCCCTGCCCCTCTCCAGCAGCCACCACCAGGCCTCTCCACCTGACCACAGCCCCTCGCTGCCCCGGAGCCTCCACCTTCCACCTCCAGCAAACTCCATCAAAGGCAAGAAGGCCACACGCCTACTCTTCATTCCTACCCTGTGAATTCACAGGGTTATTATCCCAGGAAGAAAACATCCTGAACTCTATGGCTTGTTCTGCAAAACACTGTCTAAAATAGACCAAAACATATTTGGTAAAACTGTTCTTTGGCACAGGATTTTTAACAATGCTTTCTTTGGATGAAAAAATATTCAGAATCCTCTTTCTTCGTGAAGCTTTAATAAGTCCCTCCGAAATGTTAAAAACATTTGTTAAAATGTCATAAAAACAATGTTAACATAAAAACATAAAAACAATAAAAACATAAAATGTTAACATAAAAACAATGTTAAAATGTCAAAAAAATTTATCTCCCAGCTTCTTCAATAACTAAATGGCATTAAAAAAAAAAAAAGGTGGGGGAGAGGCAGAAAACTCAAAGAAACGAAGAGATTTAAGAAAGGTTTCAACCAACACAATGTGCAGCTCTTCTTTGGACCCTGATTTGAACCACGAAGTGTACAGACGTTTTTGAGATAGTCGGGGAAAAGCTGAGGCCACCCTGGGCATTAGATGATGTTGAGGAACTATTAATGGTGTTAGGTACAATGATGGCACCATGGTTTTGTTTTCTAAAATGTTCTTTCTGTTAGAGATACACACTGAAATATTGATGGTGAAATATATGTGGGATGTGCTGTAACAGACTGCCCCAAAACAACCCAAAAGGTGCGAGGGGTGACAGGGTCCGAGGCTGGATGACAGGTACGTGGGAATTCATTGTGCTGTTCTCTATCTTTGAATGTCCCTGATATTTCTCATACTAGAAAAATTTTTTAATGTCTAGAAACCATTTCCTACAATATACAGAGTATTTAAGATACTTGATATAGATGATGAAAGAAAGTAAAAATACTTTCATTTCATCAACAACTCCCGTTTTACAGATCAAGAGAGATGTAAAATAACTTGCGAGGCCCTGAGATGAAGCAGCACATGTGCCGGCCTGCAGCCGGATCCAGGCCGAGAAGCCCAGCTTGGGTTTTCCCACACTGTGTCCTGGCGACTGGCCTGTCCACTGACGTGTACTTTACTTAGATGGCTGGGCTGGCTGAGGTCAAGACACGGGGTGGGAAAGGGAAGGGATTCTGACAGGTAATTACTGCCAGGCTGATTGCCAGGGAAGACCAAAGAGCCATGATATCTGCCCTAGTGTGCAAACAGCACACACATTCCTTTTATTAGATATGCACTTAGATGCCAGGAGCCATCACTCACTAAATGAAACTTCTGACACGTTAATCATAGTATCCATGCAACACTAAGACCTGGAATTTTTTCCTCAGAGAAAACCTTATTCATAACCGAGGAAAACCCTCAACACTGTTGTTACTGTGATTAACCTTCAGTCTATTACCTGGCAACGCAGAAACTCTTAAGCCCTGGGAATAGCTGGAGAACAAGGTGACGCCTGGCTGCAGAAGTCACTTATTCTAGCGTGGCTCCTCCACCTGGGCAGACAGGGGTGGGCCTCTGTGGCCTGGTCCCGGCGCTCAGGAAGGGCGCGCGGAGCACGGAGCCCGGGCGGCTGTGGCACTGGCACCGGGGCACCAGCAGGGAGAGTGGACGCACGAACGGGAAGAGGCGCTTCGGCAGCTGCAGCTGGCACACGTGTCGGGAGGGTGCCCTTGCTCCAGCCTACGAGTCCTGAAACTCGTACTCTTTCCTCAAGAACCTTTCCAAACCCAAGTGAAACTTCTGGAGCCACCAGGAAACCTTTTTTTTTTAACAGCTCTCCTGAAAACCAAGCATTTACATGTCCATTCTCTTTGGCACAAGCCAGCCCCTACTCATTGTAAGCCTTATAATTGGGAGGTGCAAGAAGCATGGTAAAAAGCCATAAACATCCTCTTTGAGGAGGCCACTGGCTTGGCCTCCCAAGGCTCTTCTACAAAGTGGACGGACCCCACACGGGAGGACCAGGCCACCACCAGGGCCTCACCACAAGGCACACGGAGACCGTTTCCACTGCTCTGTGAAGACGCTCGCAAGCTACATCACACTCACAGGCCAGGAAGGCATTGCGATGCAGAGCCCCCAGGGAGGCCGGCCTCAGACGTCCCTGTCACTCGGGCTCTGCAGGCGACAGGACCCTCACCGCCAGCCGGGAGTGAGGCCTCCCTTCCTCACAGGCTCCAGCAGCCGCCGAGGCACACGTCTCTCCACACAGGGGCCTCTCGTCCCATCTACACGAGGACCGAGGCCAGACAGAGGAGGACACGTGAAACACTTTGGCCCCTCAAAGGGAAAGGACGTTCGGCGCTCCTCACCTTTGAATCCCTCTTGGTCACCAGCGTGTACAAGGTCTTTTTATTCAAATCGAAATGGCTGCAGACGTCCCTGGCAGCCTCGGGACCCTGGGTCACCATGGCGGCCATCAGGTTCAGGCAGGCTCGAGCCATCCTGTTCAGAGACAAGAAGGAAACCAGGTGTGTCAGGACAGCAGAAACACAAAGCCACCCCCCGAGAAGCAGCTGCACACTCGGCTGTGTGGTCTGCTACCCCAAACCAGAAAACGGAAGGAAGGAGACATGCAGACACGCTCTTTCTTTTAAAAAAACCCTCAGGAAATCTTCAAAGAAAGCTAAAAATCTGAGTTTGAGCAGGATCCAAGAACACAAAAGGCAAGGTCAAAAGAAGACGGCCGTGTCTGTGTCCAGTAAATGGTCATGTATCTGGACCCACATCACCCCTGCCTTTGCAGGGCACGAGGAACACTTCTGCACGGTGGGCATCTCCAAATGCAAGCTCCTGGCTGCCTTCCCATCCTGCAGTTACCCAAAATTCACGGTTACTGAGCACCTACTACATACTAGGCACCGTTTAGGTGCTCGGAGGATGGCATTTTACAGGACGGTCAAGGCCTCCACCTGCAGGTACCCTGAATTCTAGGGGAGGGAGACAGTGAGTCAAGACATCGATATGGATATTATGTCACACGTATAGCTGTGGATGCGGCGGCCAGAGAGGGCCTCCCTGAGATGACACCTCTGCAAAGCCCTGAAGGCGGAGAGGGAGGGTGCCCGTGAGGACCTCGGGGAAGAGCTGTCGGGACAAAAGGACAGGCAGCTTGAAGGAGGTCTGAAGTGTTCCCAAGACAGCAGGGAGAGCAGCAGGGCGGGAGGAGAGGGACACCTGGTGGCAGAGGGTTCGGTGAGGGGCCAGTCAACAGAAGGAGGGGCAGAGCCACAGTCTTGATGGCCTCGGAAACTGCTCCGCTCTGTTTGTGAGTGGAGGAAAGGTCAAGTGCACTTGTGGAGCGCTGAAGGCAGACCAAGCCCAAGGCTAGTCCTGCCACGGAAAGGCGGGCAACTTACCTGTAACCCGAAGCATACAGGGACTCACAGATGAGCTTCATGTGGTTATTCATTAGCTTTTTCACGATGTTGGTTCCCACCACATGAAAATGGGAAAGATCACTGGCTGTCCGCAATAATATGGCCTCGAAAACTTGAAATATTAAAAGCATCTGCAAAGACAGAACTGAAATGCTTACTAACCATCTCCTTTCTTTTCCTCTTCTACATGTTTTCCTCTAGTCTTAGCCACAGCCACCTGCAGGTTTAAAACCTTCAACTTGCAGGATGACGCCTACCCAGATCCCAAGCCAAACACAGGGATCTGCCAGGCCCCAGGCTCTGGAATTAGTCTTGTTCCAATAGTCCAGCTAAATAGAGATAAGCTTGCTTACAATTAAACCAAATGAAATTAAAAGAGAAATTTCTGCTATCGATTCAGCCTCACTGCTTTGGCAATATTCAGGTCTACAGTCTTACGGCAATAATCCTGAGATTTCAACAGGTTCATAAATATCCCAAATTTTGAACCTTTTTGGAACCAGAAAACAACAGTCAACTCAATATATGTCTGTACCTGTGACACACAGTCTTTACCTATTTCCCTTTTGTTAAAGCAAACCATGGTGAGACTAAGTGGGTTTAGATTAAGAATCTATGATCTTTCCTTCTGG
The DNA here is from genome assembly GCF_028564815.1 of Eubalaena glacialis. Lineage (NCBI taxonomy): Eukaryota > Metazoa > Chordata > Mammalia > Artiodactyla > Balaenidae > Eubalaena > Eubalaena glacialis. The sequence goes on along the minus strand of NC_083721.1, from coordinate 12,635,649 downwards.
TATTATTCACCAATAACAAGTTACTATTTTCCACTAAAATGCTTTCAAAGGTTATAATGCAAAAATGAATGTATCCCTACAGCACAGGCACAGAGCATCATTTTCTGTAGAAAGCTGGTAATGTCTTGGAAATTTATATCACATTTGTCTTCATCAAGCTTAACACAACAGCAGCATTAACTTTTTCTTCTCTCCATCAGGCCAGGTAAGAAATAGCATACTTCACTTTCAGGGTGCTTCTCCCCACTCAGGAGCTGGAAAATCTCTGCACACTCAACAGAAATCTTTATGTACCCCTCCACGACATCATACACATCTTCTCGTGGCAGCTTCTTGGCCGCAGAAACAAAGGCTTCCAAGGCTGAAATGAGAGTTACGATCAAATGTGAACGAGGACAGTCTAGAAACAATCTCAGCCGCTACTGCAACAGAGGGAGATTTCAGCAGGAACATCCAGGTGACTGGAAGTGTCACTTACTGAGATGGAGAACAGAGTAGCAGGGAGGAGATGGGGAGATCAAGAGTTAGGACACGGTCTTTCCTCCATCACCACTAAGTCATAGGCATCATCTTTCAAGGGCACTGGTTTAGAGCAGAATGCTTGCTGATGCAGGTATCCTCCCCGATGTTGATACTCATCCACTCCTAAGCACCCTCTGGGTCTTTATCAATCTAACCCTGCTCTCCCCTCCTACCCACCCCTCCCCCACCACCATGAAGGGACTATAATGGATAAAGAAAATGTGGTCTATCTATACCTATATACAGAAATGTATACAACGGAATATTATGCAGCCTCTAAAAAAGAAGGAATCTCTGCCTTTTGAGACAACATGTATGGACCTTGAGGGCATTAAGTGAAATAAGTCAGTCAGGGAAAGACGAATTCTGTATGTTCTCACTTATATGTGGAATCTAAAAAAGCCAAACTCATAGAAACAGAGAGTAGAATGGAGGTTGCCAGGGACTGGGGGATGGGTAAAATGAGGAGATGTTGGTCAAAGGGTATAAACTTATAGCTATAAGATGCATAAGTTCCAAGGAATCTAATGTACAGCATTGTGACTATAGTTAACAATACTATATCATATACTTCAAAGTTATTAAGAGAGTAGATCTTAAATGCTGTCACCCCAAAAACGTAGTAATTATATGAGGGTATGGAAGTGTTGACTAACCTTATTTGGGTAATGATTTCACGCTATACATGTGTATCAAATCACCGCATTGTACACCTGAAACTTACATATGCTATATGTTAATAATATCTCAATAAAGCTGGAAAAACAAAACACAACAGAAAAAAAACCTTCCCTAACACCTGGATGAAAACAAAATCCCCTAACATTGATCAAATCCACCTCTCTGATGGTCCAGTGAGGTGATCCTACCACAGAAAATTACAAGAACATATCAAAAGGGAGGGAGAATCCGAGACCAGATTCAAACACAAATCCAACAGAGCCTCACACAAGGGATTCACACTTTCACCCACTGCCTTCAGCCCTGCCACACCTCCCAACTCCTTCATCTGCACCCAGCACCTGGTTTCCTTCTGAAACCAGTTCAAATGCAGCGCCCAAAAGTACAGAGCTCTGGGCAAAACCACGAACGTGTCTAAGGTTACAATCCTTCAAATAATTAAACATGCTCTTTGTTCCACCAGAAAGTTTCCTATCCCTGTCCTTTAGAGGACTTGTGCTGGAACAGTCTGTACGTGATTTTACGGATTGATATCTGCCTTCCCACTTGATTATTCTTAAGCTTCACGATGGCAGGGCCCACGTGATTCTTACTCACCATTTTATCTCTACCCTAGCAAATAACAAGCCCTTGTAAATAATGAACAAATGAATGTATGAAATGTATAATTCTGTGCTACAGCAGGTATCATCTTCCTAGCACTGGCTAGCAGTTGCAGGTATCAAACGTTTAAAAACAAAATCTGGGGTTTCCCTGGTGGCGCAGTGGTTGAGAATCTGCCTGCCAATGCAGGGGACACGGGTTCGAGCCCTGGTCTGGGAAGATCCCACATGTCGCGGAGCAACTGGGCCCGTGAGCCACAACTACTGAGCCTGCGCGTCTGGAGCCTGTGCCTCGCATCAAGAGAGGCCGCGACAGTGAGAGGCCCGCGCACAGCGATGAAGAGTGGCCCCCGCTCGCCGCAACTAGAGAAAGCCCTCGCACAGAAACGAAGACCCAACACACCCAAAAATAAATAAATAAATAAATTTAAAAACAAAATCTGTGGACGACAAACTGGAAACTGAGGATATTCTGGCCATTAACTTAATAATTTTTCAGTTGACAGAAACACTGTCACTGTTTCATTTTGACACAGTGCCAGTGTTTCCACATACTAGCATATTCAATTGTGTTTTGTCCTTGTAACCTAAATACTTTCTAACGGATTACAAGGAGTTGTGACGGGTGGTCACACTTTTCAAAAAGTGAAATTATAGAATCTGCTTCATATCAGTCACTAGTCTAATCCGGGTCAACTGACAAGTCCTGTGGTGGCTTCATGTGATAGCTTATTACCTGTTATCGGGTCAGTGTGAGCGCTGGAGAATCAGAGCTACGGAAAACAGAGCTGACAGCCACGGTAGTAGCAAACCTGCTCACTGAACAGCCCCGAGCTGACTCACAGGCAGGACTCGACAAATAATTTGTGGTGTGAACGAGAAGTACAGTTATTCACTTTCCTAGCAGTTGCAGTAAAGAATTTTAGAGCTGGCTGAGGGATGCTGCCCAGGAAAGGGAAGCATACAGTCGCAGGGAACTGTCACAATCAAGCAAGTCGGGGCCCTGGACTCGAAAGCACCCGGGTCTCGGTTTCCCGACTGCAAATCGGGAGACTGGGCTCTGCAGAAAGGAGCGGCTGTGTCTGCACACGGAGGCCCCACCCAGACCGAAGCCGGGAGACAGCCTCGCACGCTCGCACTCTCTTCCCCGAGCCCCACACTCACCCGGCCCAGCGCCCTGCGGGTCCCTCAGCTGAGCCTTGAAGCGCACGCCCGTGAGCTCTTCGGTGCGGGCCCGCTTGGCTGCGCCCGCTGGGGAAGCCGAGCCGTCCGGGCCGCCCGGGGCCTTCCTCTTGAGGCCCCCCATGGCCGAGAGGGCGGGGGCGTGCCGGGATCCACACAGCCGGGGGCCTGACAACAGGACACGCGCAGACAACCGACGCGTGTCTCGGGCCCACACGTGGGCTGAAAGGGGCGGGGCTGGCGGAAGAGGCAGGACCTCCGGAGGGAGGTCGGCGGAAGGGGCGGGACCTGTGAGAAAGGCGGTCCGACGGGAAGCAGGTAGTGAAGGTGCGGGAACCCGGAGTCCTGGGTTCCCCTTTGGTGCTAATGGTCCAGCTGGCTTGCTGGCGGCCCGGGGCAAGCCGACACTCCACGACAGCCCCGCTCGGCCGCGGTGGGGAGAGGCCCATCGGCGGCCTTCTCGGGCGTTCTTGGAAGGAAGAACCCCCAGGTCCTTCACTCCCGGAGGGCCCGAGCCCAGACGCGTGGTAGCAGCACAATCAGATCAGTTCTTGACCTGAGGGCGCTCTGATGAAGCCTCTTGAACTTGATTGACATGCAGCGGGATTCGATGCTTTGCATATTCGAGGCCCTGCGGGTTGGCCGGGAGGGTGGATGCCCCTGGCTAAATGCCAGGCGGGCTTCTGCGGGGAGATCCTTGGTCAGACACCCGGTCCGAAGTCGTGTGGATTCCCCTAACCCTGACCCCTAGCGTATCTCACATCTCGGACCAAGACCAGCTTGTTTGGTGGGATGTCGCCCCAGACTGACCTCCACTTACCCCAAAGTAATGGGAGGACGGGCACCCTTCCGGCCGTGCACGGTGGGAGGAAAGGATCAAATGAAGTAACGTCTGTGAAAACCCTTCGTGGGCAGCACATCGGCCTCCACATCTAAGCCACCGTCATTAAAATGGAGACAGCAAAGCCAGCTGTCCTGAGCGGAGAAAATGATGCAATGCATGAAAAACTGCTCTGACGGGAAAAAAAGTACTGTGTGTTTTTGTAAGATGTTATTAATTGACTTGAGAGTCACATTAAATGTTCTGAAATAAAATGGAGGCATAAATAAATAAGTAAAAACAGGCTGGTGCATTTTTTAATACAACTTCATCAATACTTGGTTATGTGTTCAAATAAATCATGACCCATTAGATGAGTAATTTGGTGACTGCAGGAATTGTCTGTCAGCTTGTCCTTTAGTTTCAGGAAGTACCCTCCTGTGTTCTGTAAGCAGGTCTGTAATGAGCATCTGAGAACGTGGTTTTTTTGTGGCCTGTTGGAGTTTCAGAGTCTCTTATAGAAAAAGTCTATGGGGTTGACCCTGAGTCCCTCACCTGACAGGACTGTTGTGCCTGTGGAAATGTCTACCTTGTAGGCAGGTCAGAGGGAGTGGCCTGAAAAGATCTGAGCTCTTGCAGCGGTACTAACAGAAAGGGATATGCCCAAAATTCAGGCTGTAAAGGGCAATACTCTTGTTAGCAAAGACAGACTTAATTCTGACTAATTGTCCACACGGGTTCTCTTCTGTGGTTAATTGCCAACCACCAAGTTTGTTTTCAACCAGGGTGGACCTGACCAAAGAGACAGCAGGGAGAGGTAGGAAACAGTCAAAAACTATTCAGTTTCTGCCTGTGTGGCCTTGGGCAAACAAAGACAGAGTGAGTGGGAGAACTTGGCAGTACTACCCAGCTGATAAGTGGTGGACCACTCACCCTGTGTGTCCTAACCCCAATTTAGAAACAGGGGACTTCCCTGGTGGCGAAGTGGTTAAGAATCCACCTGCCAATGCAGGGGACACGGGTTTGAGCCTGGAAAGATCCCACATGCCATGGAGCAACTAAGCCTGTGTGCCACAACTACTGAACCCGTGCGCCTAGAGCCCGTGCTCCGCAACAAGAGAAGCCACCGCAATGAGAAGCCTGTGCACCACAATGAAGAGTAGCCCCTGCTCGCCGCAACTAGAGAAAGCCCATGTGCAGCAACGAAGACCCAACGCAGTCAAAAAAATAAATAAGTGTCTATATAAATGAATACAGAGACCTGGGTCTTGAGCTTGGTTAATGTCAATCTATCCTAAAAGGCAAGTTGACTAAGTATGCTGTCAAAAAGCCTCAGGATGCAGGTTTTCAAATCTACAAGCTTATGAACTGGCCCCTGGACTGTGGTGAATTAGCCAAGGCAAGAGTCCAACCTCTAATAGCCAACCAGTTCATCTCCACTGGCCATATTTCTCATTCACATCTCACACATGTTAAGTGAGTGTGTTTATTTATTCCCATTTCAATCTTACAAGGTTAAGTTCAAGTTCTGGAAATGGATAAAAGGAGAAGCTCAATCAAAGACCATACCAAGTTCATATTAAAGCATGTTTATCATGGACTCTCAGGATGTGAGAATGATATATTGCTGTACACAAGCTGACAGTTTACCCTGCATTATTTCATCTGGTTAAATGCTTGTTAATGCAATCACATTATAGAGAGGAGAGGTATGGAATTCCTTTCTCTATTCTGATACAAGTTTTAGTCTCTTTAGTGACGAATGTTTTAGTATGACACTTACCTGAGTTCAAAACTGTTCCATTATCTGCTTGTTTAGCAGTGGGAAGAATGAAGCATTCTTTCAAAAACAGTCACTATGAACTCCAGTGAAAGACAGTGTCCATAGGCTAGAAGAGATAAGTAAACCTACAGCAATATTTACTATGTGCATTGCATTATACAACCAGCCATAGTAGATTCCAAAAAGTATTACATGGTAGACTTACCCTCAAGAGATTTACAGTATCACTGGGATGATAAGTATCATTGCGATAACCTGATAAGTTCAATCACAATAAAGAATTTAACCAAGAACCCAAGATGATATGAGATGCTACAAGGCCATGTAATAATTATCAAATGAATTATTTGAGCAATAAATACATCACATTAGTATGATTCAGGCTAGGTTGTTGTGAGTTTCTTACCGAAATGATAGTAAATCAAAGAAAACGGAAGCATCATATTTGTCTTTTTTTTCTCCTCTGAGACAAAATTGAAGAAGAGCAGAAAATGTTCCCCTCTTGTCCAATATGGAACTAGCCAAAGTGTGAGGCCAGTCGATAAAAATCATAACATAGATGATGCTTGTCTTCTTAAATTTCCCCAAGTCCACTCTCTGCCCACCTCCCCACACATGCACACACAGCACCTTCTCGCTGCCCCCATCTTCCCAAAGCCCCAGTTGTTGCAGCTTTCCCAGAACTTATATCCCGGGACAATGCTTCCTCCAGAATTATTCATTTTTCTGCCTCCCTCCCTATGCTAAGTCCCCCTTCTTCCCCACACTTTCTCCTTAACCTGTTTCCTTACGAAAGCTGTTTTTAGCTAGCTATCAGAAAATAGAGAAATTTGGTGAATTTACCATAAGGTGTTGGAGAATAATATCAACTTGCAGCCAACCCATGAATATTTTTACACTTTAAAAGAGGGCATTTGGAGATCACAACTCCCCCAATGAATTTCTAGTAGTTGCATTTTAGTCACTGTGACATTGAATGGGGGGGCTGGAGCTGGGGTATGAACAGGCAGGTCATGGGCCAGGAGGCAAAGAGCTTCTGAATATTCTGCGTGAATCTGCCTGTGAATTCCAGCCATTATCCCATATTTTATAGTTGGGGGGGTATGCCCCCGTGTTTAAAAATATACTTTCAAATCCATTCGGGAAATATGCACTCATCCTACTAGGACAATTCCCATAAGAGTCATATCCACAATAAATATGTATTGTGTTGATGACCAGGGTCTCAGATCAGACTGCTCAAAAATACTAGGTTATTGAGTTGATGGTCCTAATCTTTGAACAGTGAAATGTAGCAAAATCCATACCCAATTAAGAGATTAAAATATCAATGATAAATTTCAAAGCTATTGTGAAAACTAGTCTAACATCTTAGTCATTGGACAGAAATATGAGAAAATATAGAAAATTTGAATAACAATGTATTCAAATTAATAGCTGGTATGAGAACTTTATACACATAAACAGAATACATGTTCTTCTTAAATAACAGAGAACAGTCATAAAAATTGACTACCTCCTAGGCCACAAAGGAGGCCCTAATAAATTCCAAAAAAAAAAAATCAACATCATACAGACTATGTTCTCTGATCATCAGGCAATAAAATTTGACCTTGATAATAAGAGGATAGGTTTTTTAAAATCCCATAAGGGGCTTCCCTGGTGGCACAGTGGTTAAGAATCTGCCTGCCAGTGCAGGAGACACAGGTTCAAGCCCTGGTCCGGGAAGATCCCACATGCTGCAGAGAAACTAAGCCCATGTGCCACAACTACTGAGCCTGTGCTCTAGAGCCCGTGAGCCACAACTACTGAACCCACATGCCACAACTACTGAAGCCCTTGCACCTAGAGCCCATGCTCCACATCAAGAGAAGCCACCGCAATGAGACGCTTGCGCACCGCAACGAAGAGTAGCCCCTGGGCTCGCCACAACTAGAGAAAGCCCGTGTGCAGCAGCGAAGACCCAACACAGCCAAAAAAAAAAAAAAAAAAAAGTAATGTAATAAAAAAAAAAATCCCATCAGCCTGGGAGAGGGAAAACAAAAACAAAAACAAAACTTCTAAGTAATCCTTGGTAAGCATTAGGGAAATTATGAAAGACTTGGAATGCAATAAAACGAACACTTTACATTGCTTAGTCTGTGGGACACAAGTCTTAGAGGAAAATTTATAGCTTTAAGTACATTTATCAGAAAGCAAGAAAGGTTGAAAACAAATGAACTGATAATACATATCCAAATCAAGAAATTGGAAAAAGTACAATAGAATCAACCCAAAGAAGTAAGAAGAAAAAAGTAGCAAAGATAAGGAGAGAAACCAGTTATAAAGAAAATCAGAAAAACAATAAAGAATATTCACAAACCAAAAGCTGATTGTTTTTGTTTTTTAGATTAAGTAAACAAACCTGTGGCAAGATAAATGAGGAAGGAAAAAGAAAAACTGCAAAACAACAAGACACAGGAGTAAAGGGGGAAAACAGTATACAAACATAGATTTTAAATAGTAAATATTTAAATATATTTATAAATGTATTTAGAAACAACTATTCACAAAAACTTTCAAAACTAAAAGAAGTTAACAAATTACCCTTCTGGAAAAGGGTGAAAATCCCAAAATTGACACAAAAAACACTAGGAAATTTGGATAGACCAATAATTGTTAAATAAAATGATATGATAACCAAACCTTTCCCAAGGTACAGGTGATTTTCAGGTAAGTTCTTGCAATCTTTTAAGAAACAGATAATCCCTACCTTATTCAGTTTGCTTCATAAAACAAAAAAGAAGGAAAGACTCCCAACATCTTTTATGAGGCTAATATAACCTTAAATACAAAACTAACTATAGATAATACAAAGTAAGAAAATGATGGGCTTATTTCACTTATGGACATACATGTGTGTAAACAAAATATTAACTAACCTAATCCAACACTGCACTTAAAAAAAAAAACACGAAATACAAGGATGGTTTGATGTCATGTCTATGTAATTCACCACATTAATAGATTAAAGGAGAAAAATAAATTATCTCAATAGATGGAAAAATGCATTTGAAAAAATACCTAGTCATGATTTTTAAAATTCTCATAAAACTAGGAATAGAAGGAGCTTCTTTAACTTAATAAAGATTATATGTACCTAAAACCTACAGTAACCATTTTACATAATGGGAAGATTTTAGATGCATTTGAATTATGACTGGGAACAATAGGAAAGACACAGATGAATTCACACTATGCTGCTGCCTATTACTAGAGGTCCTGGTTAATGAGATAAGGTAAGACAAAGAAACAAGATATGGAAGAATTAGAAGAGACAAAACTGTCATCTACTTATAAAATTCAAAAGAAATACAAACTAAATAAAAGTTTAGCCAGGTTGTCAGATATAGGATCAAGTTACCAAAATTGGTATCATTACCTCTACACTAGCAATAACTAATTTAAAAATGTAGCAGAAAACAAGACACCATCACAAAGGAAAAAACACCTGTAAATTATTTCAGAATTAAACTAAAATGACTGCACAACATCTTTAAGGAGAAAATTGTAAAAGAAGATCTGACTAAATAGACAATAAAATGTTTCATGGAAGAATGTCTTCACAGTGTATATTTGTTAGTTAATTCTTCCTAAATTAAGCTATAAAACAAATTATTGCCATTCCAGTCAAAATTAAGAAACTAAAAAAAAAATCGTGATAAATTTGTGTGGAAAAATAAAGGTCTATGAGTAGCTGAGTCAAAAATACTTCCTTATCATGCATGAAGACATCTTAAAATTATAATAGTCAAATTAGAATGGTAGTGGTAAAAAATGGTAGTGGTAAAAAAAAAAAATAGACAAATAGACCGGTGTAACAGAATATAGACAGAATATAGACTCAAAAACAGGAGGACTCCAGGATGCCCTGGACTCCAGGATGCCCTGGACTCGATCCTGGGGCAGGAGAAGGACACTAGGGGAAAAGTTGGTAAAAGTCGTGGAGGTATAGGTTAACAACTCTGAAACTGCTTTTATGCATCCTGGAATTAAACGAATAAGCAAATTGGTGGAAAATGATGGGGGTCAGGTTTCTCACTGTTGAAGAGGGCAGTTACTTATAAACAAGAAGGTAAGGCTAGAATGAACCCTGTGAGACTGATAAGAGTTGGAGATATCACTATGATCTCATATTTAACTTAATATAAACAGAGATAGATTGATACAGAAATAAGTATAGATATGTATTATACCTGGGTTTGTACACATGTATATATTTCCTAGCTCTTTTCACTGACAGAACCTAGAAGCAGTGACACCCCAGTAGCAATGAGCACACCCAGTGCCCACATCTTGATGTCTAATACCATTACCAAATAAAAGGAGCCAGGACTCTTGGGAGAAATGGCAAATTCTAAGGCTGGGACAGAGCACATATTAAACAAGCCCTGAGCATCTTGTAGTACCAGAAAGTAAGAAATGTTTCCCAAAAAATGGAGCATATGTCAAAGGGACACAGGAACCAACTTGAAATAATTCCCAATGGAACAATTTGAGTGACAAAATAATTAACATAGTATTGGATTATAATCCCAGGTATAAAATAAATGTACATGTCTATACAGATATTAAATGATTGTATAAATAAATAAATGGGGAGAAGATCTTCCTTACAAGGTAAGATTCCTTACAGATCTTCTTACAAAAGTAATCCAAGTAATATATGTAGTTACTTCCTGCTCCAAGAGGTGGAGCTTAGATCACACACTCCCTCCCCACCTCCTCCAGTGTAGGCTTAGTGACCAACTTCCAAAGATTAGAGTATGGAAAAGGAAAAATTATAACTTTAGAGTGGAGAAACATGACAAACACTACCTTAACCAAATGATCAAGGTTAACATCACCAGTGATAAGTGCTGTTGCTATCAGGTACCCTTGACGTGATGTGATGAGAAGGGCATTTCACGTCTATAGCATCCTTCCCCAAACCCATAACCCCAGCCTAATAATGTGAAAGATGTCAGACAAATCTAAATTGAGGGAGTCTAAAAAATACATCACCTTTACTCTTTAAAACTGTCAAGATCATGAAAAACAAGGAAAAACTGGGAAACTGTCAAAGATCAGATGAGACTGGGGAGACATGACAACTAAATGCACTGTGATGCCCTGGACTCGATCCTGGGACAGGAGAAGGACACTAGGGGAAAAGTTGGTAAAATACGAATAAAGTCTGGAGTTTAGTTAACAGCAATGTACCAAAGTTGGTTTCTTAGTTTTAACAAAAGTCCCAAATAAGCATGAAAAATATGGATATTAGATGACACTGGATGAGGGTGTATGGAATTGCTCTTTTCAACTTTTCTGCAAATCTAGAATTATTCCAAAATTAAAACTTTATTCAAAAGAAAACAAAGACCTTTGCATATACAGGAACTTGATATATGATAAAGGTAGCACTACTTTTTTCACAACGGGTTTTCCACCAGAACACAGCTGTCATGAAACCCACAGCTGAATCTAAGCCAAAATGGGAAAGGAAAAGACTCATATCAACATTGTCATCACTGGACACTTAGAGTCAGGCAAGTCTACCATTAATGGTCATCTGATCTACAAATATGGTGGGACTGACCAAAAAAACCATCGAAAAATTTGAGAAGGAGGCTGCTGAGATGGGAAAGGGCTCATTCAAGGATGCCTGGGTCTTGGACAAAGTGAAAGATGAACGTAAGTGTGGCATCACCGTTGATGTGTTGTATCACCATCAATATCTCCCTGTGGAAATTCAAGACCACCAAGTATTATGTGACCATCATTGATGCCACAGGACACAGAGACTTTATCAAAAACATGATCACAGGCACTTCTCAGCCAGACTGTGCTGTCTTCATTGTTGCTGATGGTGTTGGTGAATTTGCAGCAAGTGTTCCAAGAACAAGCAGACCCATGAGTGTGCCCTTCTGGCTTACACACTGGGTGTGAAGCAATTCATTGTTGGTGTTAACAAAAGGGATTCCTACAGCCAGAAAGAGATACAAGGAAATCATTAAGGAAGTCAGCACCTACATTAAGAAAATTGGCTATAACCCTGACACAGTAGCATTTGTGCCAATTCTGGTTGGAATGGTGACAACATGCTTGAGCCATGGAAAGTCATCCATAAAGATGGCAATGCCAGTGGAACCCCACCGCCTGAAGCTCTGGATTGCATTCTGCCACCAACTCATCCAACTGACAAACTCATTTGTCTGCCCCTCCAGAACATCTACAAAATTGACGGAATTGATACTGTCCCTGTGGAGCCGGGTGTTCTCAAACCCAGCATGGTAGTCACCTTGGCTCCAGTCAACGTTATAATTGAAGCCAAGTCTGATGAAATGCACCATGAAACTCTGAGTGAAGCTCTTCCGGGGGATTATGTGGGCTTCAACATCGAAAAGGTGTCTGTCAAAGATATTCACCATGGCAATGTGGGTGGTATCAGCAAAAATGACCCACCAATGGAAGCAGCTGACTTCCAGACTATCCTAAACCATCCAGGCCAAATCAGTGCTGGCTATGCACCTGTGTGGGATTGTCACCCAGCTCACATCGCTTGCAAATTTGCTGAGCTGAAGGAGGTTGATTGCCGTTCTGAGAAGAAGCCAGAAGATGGCCCCAGATTCTTGAAATCTTGTGAGGCTGCCATGGTTGATACAGTTCCTATAAGCCCATGTGTGTTGAGAGCTTCTCTGATCCCTCTTTGGGTCGTTTACTGTTCGTGACATGAGACACACAGTTGCTATGGATGTCATCAAAACAGTGGCCAAGAAGGCTGCTGGAGCTAGCAAGATCACCAAGTCTGCCCAGAAAGCTCAGAAGGCTAAATTAATATGATCCCCAATACCTGCCACCCCCATCTTAACCAGTGGTGAAAGAATGATCTCAGCACTGTTTGTCTCAATGGGCCATTTAAACTGGTTAATAATATCAGTGTATCATAAAAGCCTTCAGAAGGAAAGAGAATGTTTGGCTTGTGTGCATGTGTGTGTGTGTGTCAGTTTTAAGTTATTAGTTTTTAAAATCAGCACTTTTTAATGGAAACAACTTGACCAAACATCTGGCACAGAATTTTGAGACCCCTTAAAACAAAGTTTAATGAGAAAAAAGAAAAAAAAAAACAACAATGGCACCAAAGATCAATGGGAAAAAGATGGTGTGGTGCATTGCAAAGCTCATCCACAAATCCCTCCCAGCCTATGCAAGCCTCTCGGCAATGAGACTTTGCAGTTCCTTCCTCCGGAGGGGGAGGTGTTTCTTCACCCATCCAGGAACAGTTTGGATTTAGAGGTCTCAGCAGCCAAGTACCACTGCCACCACAGAGTATTCCTGGCTTGCTAGTTCAAATTATGACAGTTCTGTGCATTTTCATTATTTCCTTTACTTTCTTTGGTCTTTATTATTCAGTTTACTTTTTTTGGTGTTTGTTAACATTTTAACTACATCAACACTGCAATTTTACTTTGCTGCTATTGAAGTAATCCTGGACCACTAATTCCAAATGTAATTGTATTTTCAAAGAGGTTTTGTGTGGGGCAAATCACCCCTGAAAGTGCAGAATGGTAGTCAGGTCAACTTGAGCGCTCTGGAGATGAGTAAAGGCTTGGGGCATGAGGGGTTGTGACTGGTGTACACAGGGACCAGCGGACAGCCCTGAGTGAGTTAGGGCGGCAACCCATGGGGGAAGAGCATTCCAAGTAGGAGCTACAGCAAATGCAAAGGCACTGAGGGGACTTCCCTGGTGGTCCAGTGGTTAAGAATCCCCCTTCCAATGCAGAGGACAAGGGTTTGATCCCTGGTCAGGTAACTAAGATCCCAAAGATCCCAAGATCTCAAAGATCCCACATGCCACAGGGCAACTAAACCCGAGCCGCAACTACTGAGCCCAGGCTCTCTGGAGCCTGTGTGCCACAACTAGAGAGATACCCACGTGCTGCAACGAAAAGATCTTCATGCTACAGCTAAGACCCAATGCAACCAAATAAATAAATATATATATTTTTTAATGCAAAGGCACTGAGGTAGCAAGGTAATCAGAGAGGTCAGGAAACAGCAAAAGGGCCATTGTGTCTGCAAGGGAGGGAGGGCCAGACTGGTAAAAATGAGGTCAGTTGGAGAGTCAGCCAGACACAGTTTATGCAGTTCTTGTTGACAAAGTAAGGTCTCCATAATATTTGGATTGTCTAGATTTGCAGTTCCCAAACTGGGCACCAAACTGGCCAGAGTACCGCAAGAAACTCACATATTGGAAGATTTTTATAAGTTGAGGGAAGTACAGCAATTCCTGACATCTATTGCAAACCATGAAGTCAAGGTAGTTCATAATTTCAACATTAGATTGTGCTACTTTTCTTTTTTTTTTTTTTCTGCCTCTGCAGTCACATTGTGTTCTCTTTTTTAATTTTTATTTATTTATTTACTTATTTTTGGCTGCATTGGGTCTTCGATGCTGCATGCGGGCTTTCTCTAGTTGCGGCAAGTGGGGGCTACTCTTTGTTGCAGTGCGCGGGCTTCTCATTGTGGTGGCTTCTCTTGTTGCGGAGCATGGTCTCTAGGTGCAAGGGCTTCAGTAGCTGTGGCACGTGGACTCAGTATTTGTGGCTCGCGGGCTCTACAGCGCAGGCTCAGTAGTTGTGGCACACGGGCTTAGCTGCTCCGTGGCATGTGGGATCTTCCCGGACCAGGGATCAAACCCATGTCCCCCTGCATTGGCAGGCGGATTCTTAACCACTGTGCCACCAGGGAAGTCTCTGTGCTACTTTTCTTTCTTTCTTTTTCTTTTCTTCTTCTTCTTCTTCTTTTTTTTTTTTTTTGTGCTATTTTTCTATCAAAGATGTCAGAGCTTCACAAAGCTGGGATTTCAGTGGTTACTGTAATAAAAAGCAAGTACCAAGAAAAATCTACATGAAACAGAAAATAAGGGTGGCAGTGTCCAATCTGATTTCAAGGTTGGAGAGATAGCGGTGTGCCTAATGGATGTGCATACCCCCTTAGTAAATAATTGCGGTTATTTAAGAATAAAATAAAAAAATTTTTTCTTTTACATAATATACATTTTCCCCAAATAGCTACTTAATTAATTGTTAGAACATAAATACTTGCTAAGTTGTTTGGCTCTAGCTATTTAATAAATTTTTAACAGTTCAATAATTTTTTTTGGCCTAGGGGCCCTGCACAAAATCACTGGGACAATAAGGGCACCATGAACTGAGAAAGTCTGGGAACCTCTGCTCTATACCCTTAAATGGAATTCACCTTCATTGGTTCTGAATCCCTGTTAATGGACTTTAATTTGTTTGTTTTTGGTTTTTTTTTTGGTAGCTTTAAGCTTCCCCTTGGGAATGATCATTTAAATTAAAATTTTCTTTTTTTTGTTTACCCATGTTTATAGCTGTATCATTCACAATAGCCAAGGTGTGGACGCAACCCAAGTGTCCATCCAAAGATAAATGGATAAACAAAATGTGGTGTATACATGCAATGGAATATTATCCAGCCTTAAAAAGGAAGGAAATTCTGTGACATGCTACAACATGGATGAAACTTGAAGACATCAGGTTCCGTGAATGAAGCCAGACACAAAAGGACAAATGCTGTATGATTACACTTAGATGAGGGACCTAGAGTAGTTAGATTCATAGAGACAGAAGGTAGAATGTTGGTTGCCAGGGCCAAGAGAAAGAGGAGAATGGAGAGTTCTTGTTTAATGGGGACAGAGTTTCAGTTTTTGAAGATGAAGAATGTTCTGGAAATGGACGGAAGTAATGGTTGTACAACAATGTGAATGTACTGAATACCATTAAACTTCACACTTAAAAATTGTTGAAATGGTAAATTTTAGGTTATGTGTGTTTCACCACAATAAAAAAAAATGATTTATGAAATTCATGGACCGCAGTTATTATTCCTAAGACAAATTAAGATTCTCACCTACAGAGGGCGCCCTTGTCAGTTCCTAGTACCTTTCCTTGGTGGGTTGCAGAAACTGTACTGTCTGAAGCTGCAGGTTTCTCCTCTCCCAGCACCTGTGCAGCAGTCCTTCCCCTCCCAGCCTCTCCCTCACCCTTCTGAGGCTTTTGCTAAAGGATTTTTACTGCTGTTGACCAAAGGGAAACAGACTTGGCTTATACATGACCACCCTTCTCTCTTCTTCCTTCTCGGAGAGACACAGTTACGAGAGGCGCCAATATGGTCTATATATTCACCACTTAAAAATGGTGAAGATGCACCGGTCAGAATGGCCATCATCAAAAAGTCTACAAACAATAAATGCTGGAGAGGGTGTGGAGAAAAGGGAACCCTCTTGCACTGTTGGTGGGAATGTAAATTGATACAGCCACTATGAAGAACAGTATGGAGGTTCCTTAAAAAACTAAAAATAGAACTACCATACGACCCAGCAATCCCACTACTGGGCATATACCCTGAGAAATCCATAATTCAAAAAGAGTCATGTACCACAATGTTCATTGCAGCTCTATTTACAATAACCAGGACATGGAAGCAACCTAAGTGTCCATCAACAGATGAATGGATAAAGAAGATGTGGCACATATATACAATGGAATATTACTCAGCCATAAAAAGGAACGAAACTGAGTTATTTGTAGTGAGGTGGATGGACCTAGAGTCTGTCATACAGAGTGAAGTCAGAAAGAGAAAAACAAATACCGTATGCTAACACATATATACGGAATCTAAAAAAAAAAAAAAAAAAATGGTCATGAAGAACCTAGGGGCAAGACAGGAATAAAGACACAGACCTACTAGAGAATGGACTTGAGGATACGGGGAGGGGGAAGGGTAAGCTGGGACAAAGTGAGAGAGTGGCATGGGCATATATACACTACCAAATGTAAAATAGATAGCTAGTGGGAAGCAGCCGCATAGCACAGGGAGATCAGCTCGGTGCTTTGTGACCACCTAGAGGGGTGGGATAGGGAGGGTCGGAGGGAGGGAGATGCAAGAGGGAAGAGATATGGGGACATATGTATATGTATAGCTGATTCACTTTGTTATAAAGCCGAAACTAACACACCATTGTAAAGCAATTATACTCCAATATGTTAAAAAAAAATGGTGAAGATGCTACATTGTATGTTATGTATATTTTACCACAGTAAAAACTAATTTTAAAAGAAAAGAAAGGTTATATAGTGTCAGGCCTTTGAGGACTGGAAGAGCTGATGTCAAATTCAACCAGCATTTTGTAGGGAAACGAGATCCCAAGAACTCAGGTATGTCACAGAGGGCTGGGGGACAGGGATGCTTCCGGGCAGAGGAAGAGGGTGAGGAGGCTGACAGAGTGGGCCAGAGGTGGGGAGAAAACGGGGTATTCAGAAACCAGGGTCAGGGAGAGTTCACAGAAAGAAAAAAACAAAATTCTGGTGAAAAAGCCCAGCCCGGTTTCCTGACAGGGGACCAGGGCCACTGTCGTCCAGAGGAACAAGTCGGAAACTATTACATTTCTATCATTACCTAACAAGGCAAAGGGCATTTGATCACAAAGACATCCCTAGGGGTTTGAATGGAAACCAAACACTGTCTTATGCTCAAGCAATAATAATACACTAAGGCCATGAGATGGTTAT
Organism: Eubalaena glacialis; assembly: GCF_028564815.1. Lineage (NCBI taxonomy): Eukaryota > Metazoa > Chordata > Mammalia > Artiodactyla > Balaenidae > Eubalaena > Eubalaena glacialis. The sequence continues at coordinate 12,618,444 of NC_083721.1, read as the reverse complement.
GTTTATTACCGTGTATGGGGCTTCTGCTCTGACTTGCCTCTCAGCTATGTCCACTCTAAACTGTACCACCATCCACAACTCAAGTACCAACAGTGGCAGAGCTGGGATTCGAACGTTTGAGCTCTGACCATGGAGGCCATACAATTACCCACTGCCATACGCTATGTCATCTGGCAGGGCAAGCTTGGTAGTTCAGAGCTAGATATGTTTCTTTCCAACCCACTATGGAACATCCTTCCATCAGCACACTTTCCCTTCTGATGGCACAGAACAAGGTAGGAAGAGTAGGGGGTTGTGATCTCTGGAGAAAACTTCCCTGCTCTCAGGTGCGGTCCAGGCAGGCTGGATTCCCTGCAGCATTTGCTGTGTCACTGGCAACAGGGAGCAGCCTCGGGGCTTCTGTGGGAACAGCACTTTCCAGCCTCAGAGGGGAAAATGGTGTCTGTTCCTTCCAGGATGGAGTCATGCTCTCCTCCAGAAACTGAGTTGACCACCTTGAATACTTGGGAATGCTTACGCTGAAAACTCCCAAGAATCAGAATTCAGTCATTCACAATGCTCCAGGAATCCGCCCCAAGTTTGCTCATGCTACATTCTTCTTCTATAAAGAGAAAAATATGAACAACATAAAAACAAACTGAGAGCAAAAAAGAAATGAAAATATGTATTTAAGAAAACATTAAGGAATGTCTTGGAACCAGTATAGATTTAGCCCAATTTCCTGAAATCCTACATCTAATTTAAATAGGCTGTGGGCTTTTAGAGCCAAAATGGACTTTTTGAGTCCACCACTTTCATTTTGCAGATGAAAGTCAGGGAGGTCCAATGCCTCCGTCAGTGGCTGTCTGTCAGGGGCAGAGTACAGGCTATTGCACTTGATGCCTTTGACCTTGGACGGACACCAGTTTTGAGCCCATATTCTTAAAGGTTTCCTTCCATAGGCTTTTGGGCCAAACATTCCCCTCTCGGCCTCTCAAGTGCATCCCCAGCTTTCGCAATCTTCAGCGAGCAGCTCTTTGCTATTGATGTGGCTCTTTGGTGCCAGCTCTATGAACAAACCACCGTTTGTTGCTTTTAAAAAATAAGCCTTTTTAGCTCTGGACAACATTCGGCCTCAGTATCCTGAGTGGAAAGGTTGGTTTCTTTGCAGCTGACAAATGATGGCTTATGTCTTCTCCGAACGGCTGCAGCCCATCTTTGTTGAAAGCCCCAAAGCCTTACTTTGATAGCCCAGTGAGAGCACAGGTTCAGGCTGGAGTTTAAGTGCACAGCACACAAACATCCTTCAAAGCAGGTTTGGCTGTGTGGGGAGGGAAGTAGCCAGGATCTCAAGGAAGGAGGAAAATAGGGATGTAACTTAGAGCTGGAAAGAAGGAACAGAGTTGCTTCAAAAGGAAGGGAAAAAAAGGCAGGAATCAAGGTATGTAATTTACAGTATCCTGCAAGGATGCCTCTTACACACAGAATGAATGCTCCAGGTACAGAGGCACTTCTCAAACTCACATGCGAGAAGCGGCAAGATGGCCAATGGTGCCATCACATAGAAAGGAACACTTTTAGTTTACTCCATGTTGACATCCATCCCCTAATTTCTGTACCTTTGCAGTTTAAGAGGACGTCAAATTCTGCCACAGATGATCTGTGAGGGTTGTGATGTCGGTTTCCATATGTGAGACAGGAGATACTGGTAGTGCCTGGGCCAGCTTCATGGGCATGTGGCCTGTGTAGTAACTCAGGACCCTGTGCTCAGAGCCCACACTGGGTTTAATGCCCTGTTACCACTATCTTGAAATTCGGGATAATTTTTCAACAAGGAGCTACGCGTTTTCATTTTGCACTGGGCCAGTGAATTCTGTAGCTGGTCCTGGTTAGTACCCCATTGTTTAGGTATTTGATTGTATAATATTTTCAGAGAGGGAAATGGGGGTGGGAAGTAACTGGCTTCCATTTTGTCGGGGGCACACAAAGTATGAGGACCAGAGGGGAAAATAAATGGAATTCTTTAATTTTCTTGCAAGATTCCAAAATTCTTAAAGAGATCAGATTAGGAGTAAGATGATTTAACAGGGAGCAGCCGAGGGGCACAGCGGAGGGCAGGCAGGGACTTGTCCTCAGCCTCGTCACTCACATCCCACAAGCACCCAGGCACACTGCGCTCTCCATCCTTCCCGAACACTTCCAATCTGGCCACTCCTCCCTTCCCTCTGGGCCTGCAAAGCGCCAGCCCAATGCTCAGTCATAGCCTTCAGGCTACCCTCCCCTCCTGACCATCTCCCTGGACCCACTTTGTGGTCTTTGTTTGATCTTTTAAAAAAGTGGCTTTATAAACAACAAGGTTCTATTGTATAGCACAGGGAACTATATTCAATAACCTGTAATAAACCATAATGGAAAAGTATATGAAAAAGAAAAGAATTTTTTTAAAAGAATATATATATAGTATATATACATATATACGTAACTGAGTCACTTTGCTGTACAGCAGTAATTAACACAACATTGTAAATCAACTATACTTCAATAAAAAATTAAAAAAGAAAACATTTAAACGAAAAAACAGTTTTATGGGGGAATTCCCTGGTGGTCCAGTGGTTAAGATTCTGCGCTTCCACTGCAGGGGAAACGGGTTCGATCCTTGGTTAAGGAGCTAAGATCCTGCATGCCGCTCGGTGCAGCCAAGCAAACAAACAAAAACACACCCCAGCTTTATGGAGATATAATCCACATACCACACAACTCACCCATTTACAGTTCAGTGGGTTTTGGCATATTACATTATTAATTTTTTTGAAGTTGGTGGTAACTACATGACATAAAAATTGCCATTTTAAGTGTACAATTAAGTGGCATTAATTACATCCACAGTGTTATACAGCCATCACCACCATCTATTTCTCAACTCTTGGAAACCTCTAATCTATTTTCTGTTTCTATAAATTTGTGTATTCTAGATATTTCATGTAAGTGGAACTATGCAATATTTATCATTTTCTTACTTCACCTAGCATAATGTTTTTAAGGTGCATCCATGCTGTAGCATGTATCAGAAGTTCATTCCTTTCTATGACTGGATAATATTCCACATCTTGTTTATCCAATCATCCATTGATGGACATTCGGGTTGCTTCCACCTTTTGGCTATTATGAATAATGCTGCTATGAACATGAGTGTACAAATATCTCTTGGAGTCCCTGCTTCCAATTCTTAGGAGTATAATCCCTGGACCCACTGTTGACCCCTCCAGTACAGCTGCATTCAGAAGTCAGAGTCACCTTTTACCAACACACACCTGATTGCATCACTCATTTGCTTACAACCCTTTGCTGGCTTAAGACGGAAGTGCTCACAAGGGCTTAGGATAAAGATGGAAGTGTTCTGGGACTTCCCTGGCGGTCCAGTGGGTAGGACTCCTCGCTTTCACTGCCAAGGGCCCGGGTTCAATCCCTCGTTGGGGAACTAAAATCCCACAAGCTGTGCAGTGTGGCCAAAAAAAAAAAAAAGATGGAAGCGTTCACCAAGGCCTCTGGGTCCCTGAGCTCTGGCAGCTGACCTCTCCACGTCACCCTGCCCTGCCCTTTTCTCTCTGCTCCATGTCCTGCATGCATTTCTGGAGCCATGCTTCTTTGGGATTTCACATATGCTGATCCCTTTTCCTAAGATGTTCATCCTCCCCAAATATTGATACCTAGCTTTTGCTTGGCCAACTCTTCCCATCTTTCTCACACATCTTGTCTTAAAAAGGTCCCTAACACCTCCTTCCCTCCCTGGGTCTCGTTCCCATGGCTCCTTGGCATTCCCTTGGCATTACCTGTTCAATGTCTGTCTTCCTCACTGTACCAATGACTAATACTGACTGAGTACTTACTCGTTCCAGGCCTTGTCCTACCCATGTCACCTGTTTCAACTCATTCAATTCTCACAATAAGCCTGGAAAGGAGGCCTGGGGATGCCATCACACCAGTAGCAGTGTCCACACTGGCAACTGGAAACCAGCGCATCCCTACGGGACAGTGGTGGCAGCCACCAGCCCTGAGGGAGCATGGTTCCCTTCCTGTGTTAGAAGTGTCCCCAGCTCCTCGCAGAGGATCCGGTATACATAGGTACCTAATTCATATCTAAAGTAGATGGATGAATGGAATGGAAAGAACATCAGGGAACCGAGTTCTAAGCAAATGTCACTTACTGAATGGCTGCTAAGTGCTGGGCATCCTTACCCACCCTCCCTGCCTCAGTTTCCCCAGCCTAGAACGTGCACAAGAATACTTAGGTCCAAGGGTTATTGAGAAGGTTGAATATTTTAATGTAAATTTTAAAAGTCACTGTGTCTGGCAGACTGGATCCCACTAACAAATATTGATGTTTGCATTTGCCCCTCCCACCCCTAGCCCAAGACAGGGAGGTAATGGCCGGAATCCCAGTTCTCCTGCCCCTGCCCCTGCCCCTGCTGGAGCACGGTGTGAGACGCAGTGACATCCAGCTCTCCGGGATCCTTGCGGCCCACCTCTAAGAGGTTCCCCCAGGTAGGCCAGCGAGTCTCGGTTTTCTCCGTCCAGGCCTCCCCGCCGCACTCTGCGGCGTGCGCGGTGCAGTTCAGAGCCGGCCGGCGCAGGGCGCCCGGGCCCGCCCTTGGGCCTCATGATCTACATTTCCGCGTCAGGCCCGCCGCGAACTTGGCATGCCCTCCCGCGGTGTTCGGGAACACTTTGTGCCGAGAGCCCGCCCGCCCGGCCCTCCTCCTTCCCGCCGGCGCCGCCTGGCCCGGACGCCCCGCGCAGTCCGCGGGGTTTGGGTTCCTGGACCCCAGGTACCCCACCCGGCGCGCGGCCACGGAGCCCCCAAGTACTTGTCCTCGGTTCCCCCGAGCCCGAGCCGTGCAGCCCGCTCCTCGCCCACGGGCTGGGCGTCCAAACGTAGGTTACACCGCGCGTAATCGAGAGGTTCAGAAAGATGCTGTGGCCCATTTTAAAACAAAGCCCATTTATTGCGTTCGGCAGCTGTTTGTGCCGGTCCAGTGTCAGATCCTCTGAGCGCGGCGGACAACCAGTACCCAAAGGAAACGTAGTCGCAGCGAAAAGAAACCGGCTCTGGAGCCATCTGATCCGTTTTCAGCACAATGCACATCCCTCCTCCCCCCCTCCCCCTCCCCCCCTCCCCCCAGCCCCGCGATGGTTCCCCTCCTGGCTGCGTAAGCTTTGGCGTCGGGCAATGCTCCAGGTCTCGGTCTTGTCTTCTGTGAAATGGGGATAACTGTGCGTGCTTGGTGATTCTGCACGTGGAGCGCGCTGGGTCGCAGAGACGTCAGTGCTGCGGTCCCACACCTCCAGTACCCCACCTTCCCGCGGCCCCCACCCCGGGGCTCCCGGGCTCCAAGCGCGGCTCGGGCTCCTAAGTGCGTCACGGGCACCGGCCGCACTCCACAGACGGCCAGGGCGAGGCTGGCACGGGGCCAGCGCGGGCCAGGCCAGGGGCTCTGAGCCGTCTCCGGGGCGGGGACCCGGGTGTGGAAGGCGCTAAAGTTGCGCGACCCTCGGCGCGCTGTTGGGGGCGCCCTCCGCGGCGGGCAGCGCGCCAGGGACCGGCCTCCGCAGCTCGGGGCGCGAGAGGCTACACTTTCCCTTCGCCCCCCGCCCTCGTTTCCTCCCGCGCGGCCGCAGCGGAGATTTCCTCTCGGGGAAACCACGCGGAGTCTTCCCGGGGCTCCTCGCCCCGCCCCAGTTCTCCGCCCCCTCCTCTTTGCTGGGGAGCCGGTGCTAGCCCGCGGCGGGGAGGAGGCTCTGGCAGCCTGGGCCAGGAGGTGGCAGGGGGCCGCGGAGCCGCTGGCTACCAACTCGCCCTGCCATGTGACGCCGCCCTCCGCCCAGCGACCCCCCGCGCCCCGGGCCCGCGCCCGCGCTCTGTCGCGCCGCGCACCATGCTCTTGCCGGGACACGCGCGCCCACCGCCAGCGCCCCAGCCAGCACAGCATCCCGGCCTCCGCCGGCAGGCAGAGCCTCCTGGGCAGCTCCTGCGCCTCTTCTACTGCACCGTCCTGGTTTGCTCCAAAGAGATCTCAGCGCTCACGGACTTCTCCGGTAAGAAGCGACCTCCCTCGCTGTGCGACCCCGGCGCCGCGGGGCGCCCAGGTGAGCCCTCGGTTGGGGGCAGGCGCCCGAGGGGGCAAGGCCGGGTTGGTTTAAAGTTGGAGCGCGCTCAGAGCCAGTTTTCTTGCCTGATAATAGCCCTTAGCATATTCAGTAGCTGCGCATGTGGGGTGGTGGCAGGGGAGCCCCCCGAGAAGGAAGGATGGGTAGGGTATTTGGAGTTTTTCCCTCAATGAGTTGACTTCCTCGTCAATTTCCCAGGGTCAGGGACCCGACTCCGATGGATGCGGGTCGGCTTAAAATACCTTAAACTGAGCCCTGTGCCGCGCTCAGCGCTGTTGGAACACGTGTTGTGGTCCACTTTGCACTTGGTTTGCTCGCCGCATAGTCCGGGTGTGCCCCAGCCAGCCTCTCAGGTGCCCACGTAAGGAATCCAGCCCAGAGGACACTTGACCTGAAGTCTGCGCCGACAGGCACGAGGGAAGCCCAAGGGGATGGGAGGTCTGGTGGAGATGCAGTAAGAAGATGAGTAGAAGCTTACAGAACAGAGAGGAGACGGAGGGGTAGGACTTGACCGCCAAAAGGCACCAGCGTCTCCCATCTCCATCCCCCATTGCCCGTCCCCTATCGCCTTAACAAAAAAATAACGACTTCCCCCTCCCAGTAAAGGATGAGGCTTTTCTTTGGGGGGATTGCGACCAAGGCTTCCGCAGCTGATCTCAGATAGTTCTGGCGCTGTAGGTGTGGCGCAGCAAAGTGAGAGAAGTTCCTGGGATGACGAGGGCTATAGGAGCTGCATTCTTACGTTACGCTTGCTTAGAGTAACAACGTCCTTGCAATTGTATCGGACCTGGGTCTCTGTCTGGCGAGGTTGGAGGCCTTTCACCCTTTCCTCGCCCCTGCCCTGCCCAGGAAGCAGCTCTGAATCCTACTCTTCCTCTTCTCCAGCATCTTCTGCCAAGTCCAGGCTTCCCGCATCCCTGCCTGAGGGTCTTTTGTGGTATAATCATGGTAAACAGGAGTCGTTCCTCAGCTCTATTTGTGCAGTAGACTAGTACATGGCAGGGGACACTGGCAAACCAGAAGCTGAGTTGGGTTTCTAGTTTACTTACAGAGAATGTCATTGTTAGCTGAGAGCCCTTGGGTCAGAGTTTCTTTGCTTTGAATATTTAATATCAAGGCAGTGTTTCCACCTAGCAAAGGAAGCCAAGATATGTCTATTTGGCAAGGAAACTGTGGTCCTTAAAATCCAGCACCACAGGGTCAGAGCGCTATGGTAAATGTGCTGGGAAAATGCTGAATATCAAGTGCTATTGACTTTTTTTTGGTAATAGAACTTTCTTGGCTGCTAGAAAAGTTCTCTCTGCTGGTTTAAGCTATGGAAAGCAGTTCTGAATTCAGCCACCATCAAGCTCTGAATATTGTTAAGGAAAGAACTGAAAGCCAACAAGCCCTTCTTTTGTGACATCATTGTAACTGAACAAATATTGCTTTAGGTAAATCGCGGTGTAACCATTAGATTGTTTTCATAGATTAAAGACACTTAGAGTTTGTTTCTTTAGTGAAGCAGTTACAATCCTTGAAGCAGTCTATAGGTTACCACCCAAGTTTGGAATTGTCTGTACGGAGCAACTGTTCCAGAGGGTGAACTTGAGCTATCAAGCAGGGATGCTCTGCCCTGGGAAATGGATGTTTTCATACATGTTTTTCTAAATGACTAAACAATAAAAGGAATTTTCTCCTGCTTTTGATGGGAACCTAAATTCCAGGGTTTAAAACTCCCTGAGCCAGCGTTGGTTGGGTCGGCGGTGATATTTCCAGGTGCATCCACAAGGAGTTCCCATGTTTCCTCTGGTCAGCCTTGCTCTTCAGTGATGTGAAGACCAGGGAGAAAGTGCCTGGGAGCCTTTTGGGAAGAAGAAAAGAAAAATAAACTTCTCTGAAACCACAGACACACTCAGGTTTAGATCTAAATTCTATGTTATGTGGCATCGGGGAAATATTAGAAAAGGCTCAGGGAGAAAGATGAAGTCTTCAAAGTTGATTCATTTGATTTGAAACTTAATGAACCTTTAGGGACCCCCTAACCATGTGACATACGGCATCGAGGAAAACTCCTAAGCTCCAAAGATGACAGTCTGAGGCTTCAGTTGAAGTTTTCGTTGAAGCAGTGGATCCTGATCACGTGACTCCAACACACACCCCCGCCCCTGCCACCCCCCACTGTGGCCTCAAAGCCTGATGTCTGCTTTCCTGGGGACAGGAGGTCCTATTCCTGCACTTGGAGGGGTGTGTAGAAACCAGTGCCTGAAAAAAGACAGTGGACCCTCCCTGTTGGAGCCTGACAGCAATAGCTGAGAGCTGGAGAGCAGCATTTGACAATGTAGTTACTTGCTTGTTTTTCTAAACAAGGAAACATCAAAAAGCCAGACAGAGGGAGGGTGGAGGGAATTTGGGACCCCTTCAACCTTCGTGAAGAAGGGGATGGAAGAAGGATGGTGAATCCAGGTGAAAGAAAGTGCCAAAATGAAAGGGGTCCCAGCTATTGTCTGTATAGTATAGGGCCTCCCGGGAGATTAACAGTGCAGCGTTTTGGAAAGTTACTTAAGCCTTTCTCTTCTTTGCAACTCTTCCTTGAGCTTTTTCCTGAGGCTGTCAGCTGGTGTAGTTTTCCTGGGTCATTGATTTTTTTTGCCCCAGGGATTCCAGCATTGGATCTCACTCTTAATAAGCCAGAGGCTGCATCGGGGCCTCCTCCTCCCCCTCCATGCTCGTGACTTGTGCTAATCACCTCCAAGCCTGCTAGGAAACAGGCTCCCTAAACACCCCCTTCCCTCTCCTCCCTGAAGACATTGAGATGCTGCCAGCGGCCACTGGAAGGCTATCATCACTGCATTAAAAACACATCCCAGGAAGGCAAGAACAGTTCATGCAAAATTACTGCCTCTGATCCTTAATCCCAAACTCAAATGCGCTTGGCTTTCATCCATTTTCCTCTGGGATGGTCTTCTGTTCTTTTGACTGCATTCCCAAATTGAGGATTTAGCCTGAGAGGTCCAAACTGATCGCTGATTTTTTTTTTTTAATAGAAATATAATGTCAGCATCATCTTTGTTCAAAGAACAAGGCAGGATGAGGGCAGAGGGGAGGGGGGGTGCCATTTTGTTTCCAGCCATAAAACGCTAATGATCCTCTACATTTGGTCCTGCTTTAAAGCGTGATGTTTCAGTGCATCCCTGAACTTAGCTTGCCACGTCCCTCAGGTCTTGTTCATTTTTTTGGTGGTTTTACTCTTTGCTGAGAGCAGGCACAGTCTTCTTCTGCTCTTCCCTTTCTCCCTCTTCTGTTTTGTTTTGTGTTTTCTCTTTTTTTTTTTTCTTTCTTTTCTTTCTTCTCAAAGAGGTTCAAAGTGATGGATGGGCTGATGGGCAGAGAGGGAAGGAAAGGATGGAAAATTCATCAAGTTCCCACTTGGATTCCTAGAAAACTCTTGACTTTTGACAAAGTCGTCACGACCATATGTTTACACATTTGGTTTTACCCTAGGGCACGTAGTGGTAAATGTGGGAAGCAGAAAGGAAAGGAGGTGAGAAACAAGGGGAGCGGAGCAGCTTTTAAAGCCTTCCTTGTACCCAAATGTCCTCAGACCTCAAAGAAAGGGCACTGCACGAGAGAAGTGGGCCTCTGGGCTGATGTCCTACCTCCCGCCCCGGGCATCAGTAGCCCAAGCAAACAAGATGTGGGGCTTGTTATCAGATCATTTGCTACCCAGCAAATAAGCCCCATCCTAGCTCCTTATTTCATTGGTCAAGAATTTCAGAATGTAGAAAAATGGTCATTCAGTTGATCTTGGGGGCTCGGGGGTGGGAACTTGGTCCTGATGGAGTTGCCCATTTAGCAGAGGTTGAACCTTCCTGTTCTGTTCAGAGAGGCAGTGGGTCTCAACCCTGGCTGCACACTAGAACCGCTTGAGTCCAAACAAATGTATGGATGCTCTAGCAGCAACTCAAGGCTTCTGATTTAATTGATCTGGGAGATCCAGGCATTGGTCTCTTTTTCAAAGCCCCCAGGCAATTCTAGTGCACAGCCAGAGTTGAGAACCACTGCCCTGGTGTCAGAGGGCAGGGCTGCCTCCTGTCTTTGTGTCAGTTCATCCAGGGGGACACGGGCATGACAGGGTCTCCCTTCACCCCCATCCCCCCACCCCAGGGCTCACCACCAGGGAGACCAGGATGTATTTTCCCAGCTCTCAGTTTGCCACTGCATCCCAGCACACACGTATGCACACACTTATACATACATGCACGTGTGCCTATGTGCACACACACAGCTCTGCTTTTTATTACGCCTTGGTCACATCATCCTTTTATTCAGGATTGTCTTCATTTTTAAAACTTGTATGGAGCGAAAAGCCAGCTCGTAACGAAAGAAAAAACAAAGCAAATATCTGAAGGAGTTGTCCAGCTGTCACAGAAGAAGAGGGATGAAGAGTAAGTGTCTCAAAGGGCTAGTCTGTTTCCATGGAAAGTAACAACGTTTGAAAAGTGTTCTCCCAGCTCTTTCTGTAGCCGAGAAGAGGAGTCTGGGTAAAGGAGTGGTCCTGCTATTGATGGCTTTGGTCTCCCAGGCGCTTTATTGGAAAGGGCAGCCTAGTTGCCGTTTCAAGGAAGGAACAGAAAGGAAGGGAGTAAAAATTAATTGAGCACAGGGTTATCTGATGTCGTCCTCATAGCAACACTGTGAGGTAAGTAGTAGTCTCACTTTACCCAGCCTCAGAGAGGTTAAGTGACTTGCCCAAGACCCCCCAGCTAGGAAGCAGAGCAGAGGCAGACCCTAACTCCAGCCCAGGAGTAGGGCCGTGCTGGGGGGCTTGGCCCATGTGGGTGCTGAGTGGGGGACAAAGCCAGAGAAAAAGTGCCACAATTTGCTTAACCTTTCTATATAGTCCTTGGATTGACCGTGGTGGTTTCAGTTGCCATCTGAGTAGACTGACCTTTTCCCATTCCTTCCTTCCGCATCTTCTCATCACAATTCATCCATAGTAGGTACAGGCACAAGGTGATTAGTGGATACAGGAGGAAAATGTTAGAACTTCTGTTCTTTTCTATTTGTTTCTTTTCTATCTTTAAAAAAGAAGTTATGTTTTGCTTATAATTAACATAAAGTTGAGGGAGTTCCCTGGCTGTCCAGTGGTTAGGACTTGGTGCTTTCACTGCCGTGGCCCATGTTCAATTCCTGGTCAGGGAACTAAGATCCCATAAGCCATGCCATGTGGCCAAAAACAACAAAAAACAAAAAACAAACAAACAAAACATACAAGTTGACAGTAGAACAATACATAATCTCTTTTAAAAATTTTATTTTACTGAGGTATAGCTGATTTATAACATAATTTCTAAATGTAATATATTGGAGATGTGTTCTCAAAATATTTTTACTGATGGGGTTCATGATTTAAAAAATTTGGAGGCCACTGGTCTTCTCAGCCATCCTGTCAGCACCTTTAAAATTCTTGAAAAGGCACCACTTTGGAAATAACATACACTGAAAGAACAACTGCTCCCATGTGACCCAGCCCTACCCCTACCACGCCCACTACCCCAGTTAACAACTGCTAGTAAAATTTAGAGGCAGGATGTGAATCCCATAACTGTCTTGTTTCAAAAATCCATACTCTTGTCATTCAAGCTAAGTAATGGACGTGGAAGCTAGGGGCGAGACATTCTGAACTTTTGTGATACTTGGCCACTATTTTATTTTATTTTTTAAATTTATTTATTTATTTATTTATGGCTGTGTTGGGTCTTCGTTGCTGTGCACGAGCTTTCTTTAGTTGCGATGAGGGGGGGCTACTCTTCGTTGAGGTGCGCGGGCTTCTCATTGTCGTGGCTTCTCTTGTTGTGGAGCACGGGCTCTAGGCACGCAGGCTTCAGTATTTGTGGCACTTGGGCTCAGTAGTTGTGGCTTGCGGGTTCTAGAGCGCAGGCTCAGTAGTCTTGGTGCACAGGCTTAGTTGCTCCACGGCATGTGGGATCTTCCCAGGCCAGGGCTCCAACCCATGTCCCTTGCATTGGGAGGTGGATTCTTAACTACTGTGCCACCAGGGAAGCCCTCAGCCACTATTTTAATGAGGCTGGTGTGTTTGTATCTTTCTGGAAGGAAATAGCTTCCCTGAATAACATCAGTCCTAGAGTCACCTAGATTTTAGCGATAGAAGGAGACTCTCAGATGGGAGGGTGGCTGACCAAGTGATTCTAATCTGTTTTCTCTGAGCTTCTCTCTTTCCCTGTGGGGTCTCTAATTCTGCCACCCCTTAGCTGGCCCCTACGTGTGCACCATCTCAGTTTAAACTCTGACCCATCGTAAGGGGTATATTCTTTACTTGGTTCCCTGAGCACAAGTAAGAGAAGTTAGTTAAAAATACTGTAGTGTAGGGCTTCCCTGGTGGCGCAGTGGTTAAGAATTCGCCTGCCAATGCAAGGGACACGGGTTCGAGCCCTGGCCCGGGAAGATCCCACATGCGTGGAGCAACTAAGCCTGTGCACCACAACTACTGAGCCTGAGCTTTAGAGCCCGCAAGCCACAACTGCTGAAACCACGTGCCACAGCTACTGAAGCCTGCACTCCTAGAGCCCGTGCTCCACAACAAGAGAAGCCACGACAATGAGAAGCCTGCACACCGCAATGAAGAGTAGCCCCCACTCACCGCAACTACAGAAAGCCCGCGCACAGCAACAAAGACCCAACACAGCCAAAAATAAATAAATAAATTTATTAAAAAAAAAAATACTGTAGTGTATCAAGAACATAAAGCACTGTGTGCCACACAGTGCTTTAAGAACTTCATGTTTATTAACTCATTTAATCCTCACAACCCTACGAAGAGAATACTGCTATGATAAGTTGAAGAAATAGCATCAAGAGAGGCTAAGTAACTTTTGGGGATTTGAATGCAGGCAGCTTCTCTTATACTAAAACAAATAAATTACAAGTTGTTTAAAACAGTGCCACTTCTGTAATGTATATCTCTTAATATACCAGATCCAAATCTTTCCCAGGACTTACAGGTATTGTCCATTCCATGTCATGTCTAGAGATAGCACCATCCAGCCCCAAATAACTGATTACAGGATAGGATCTATAATCTATTTCTGGAAATATGGTGGAACTGGTGTTCTGGAATTATTTCCCCAACAAAACACTTAGGGCTGCTGAATAAAACATAACAAACATCCTTTAAATGCATGAGTGAGTGACTAAATGCAAGGAGTAGCCAGGGAACAAAAATGAAGAGGGATCAGAGAACTGAAGAAGTTAGCTGGCACCAACCCTATGGCTACACTGGGGCCTTTGATGAGCTTTACAACCAGTATTTAATAGGTACATGAGGGCAAGAGACAAGACATTAGACCATTGTCAAGTGAGAAATTGGAATAAAGATCTCCTTATAAGGCCAGGACATGGAAGGGCTAAACACTCATAAAAAGATGCATGAAAAACAAATCAGCCTTCTTGTAAAGAAAGATGACAAGGAAACATCTCAGCTTAGGTTCAGGATTGGAGGAAAAAATAATCTCTGTTGAGACTATGTAACCACAGGTCTGCCTTTTCAAGAGTCTGGGTTTTGAATTCACATTGCCTTTACCAGGAAACCCAAGCTGAGAAACTAAAAAAGTTATCCCAGGTTAGTAGTGCCCCAGGGTGCCTGGGAAAAACACACAAATACTCCCTGCATAGAAACATCAACACAGGCCCCACAGATTCTGATAGATAAAATTCTGATTATGAACACAGTATCCAAAATTACACTATATGAATAATAGTCAGCAGCAAAAACAACAGAGTTTTTAATAAATAAAATAGGGAATATAAAACATTAAAAAAATAAAAGAGAGACTCTAAAACATGAAGAAAGAATGAAAGGCTATCAAGAAAGATCAGGCATATTTTTTTAAGGAATCAAATATATGTACTAACATGAAAAATATATTCATTGAAGTTCAAAGCTTGATGGGTAGATTAGATGCAGCTGAAGAGAGAAATAGTGAACTGGAAAATAAAGCTGGGAAAATTATCCAGAATGCCGCAAAAGAGATAAAGACATGGAAAAAAGTTTATAAGACATGGAAAATGGAATGAAGGTTCAACATACAGCTGATCAGTATTCCAGAAAGGGAGAATAGGGAAAATGAGGGAGAGGCAACAGTCAAATTGATAATACCTTAGAGTCAATTTTCAAGAGTTGATGAATGATTCAGATTCAAGCATCCCAAGCAAGATAAATAAAAATAAATTTATGCCTAGCATATTAAAACTACAAAATACTAAAACAAAGGGACAGTTTTAAAACGATCAGAGAGAAAAAAATTTTCATCTATAAAGGCTTTCCCATAACAGTGAGAGCCAGAAGCCAGTCAAATATTTTCCAGGTTCTGGGGGAAAAAATACTGTCAGTGCAGAGCTATATACCCAGCTAAACTATCTTCAAGAGTGAGTATGAAATAAGGGCATGTTTACCACTAATAAATCCTTACTGAAAGAACTACTAAAGAATATACTTCCTGAAGAAGGACACTGAGTCTAGAAGGAAGGCTTGAGATATAAAGAAAAGAAATGATGAGCAAAGAAATGGTATAACTTCTAATGCACTTTACCTATATTTTTTGCTGTCTGCCTGCTTAGAGAGTGTCATTTCCTTGCCTTGAGAGAGATGTTCTCTAGGATATCTTGTCCTTTTGGCAGCTAAAATCAAGAGATAGCTTTTTGACCCAGTTGAACTCTTCCACTGACTTATGACTTTCATCCTGAGGGTACCCAAGACTCCTTCCCAGGTGGGCATCAGTTCCCTTGTGAGTACACAGGGGAAGGTCTGTATGAAAGAACAGGAAATGTTCTCAAGTCTTTCAGGTATCAGATGCTGTGCTAGGTATCATATAGGCCTACTCTAAAGAGTCAGTTCTGTCCTGAGAAAGCTTCTTTCTCAGTGGTTTCATAGACACACAGATAACAAAGCAGTTTGAGGGATGAAGAATAGATTTGGCGGGTCACATTCTCCAAATGGTATCCAAAGCACAGAGCTTGGAATTGAGGGTTTAGTAGTGTATCCATAGACCTACCAGATGACACTGCCCATGTATAGGTTTTACATTTCCACACCTGCATTTCAGGACACCTGTATCACTTGCTCACTCAGGCTCCTGAAGATGAATTTCTTCTGCATTAACAAATTAGGGAATGAAGCGATGCTTGGGGTTAGTTTCGACCTGAGAGTCAAGTTTTCTATACACATAGAAGCAGGCAACATTAACATTCAAAACTCAGGCCACTGACTCTGAAATGTATGTTTGCAAACTGTCTGATTTCATGTCTGCCTCAGATGTCCCATGAATACAAATCACCTCATTTGGGGTTGGAGGAGCAGGGAGGAAGAAACCTAAGAATGATCTCCAAAACAAATCTTTAATTTGGATGAGGATAATAGAATGTAATCCCATTTCAAGTCTGTCAGCATTCCTTTGATGATTACAAATGAGTCCGTTTTCCCCTGCAATGTGGGGGAATAATCTGGATAAAATAACCCTTTTTGTCTGTGAGAGCCTGAGCGATGCATACTCATGACAGCTTTCAGAGTAGTGTTTCAGAGTCTGAGAAGGGCGCTCTGCTACCAGGTCCTTCCCTTTTTTCTCTTGACTTAGAAGATTTTTCCCTCTTTTCATGTTTGGCAGCTTCCAAAGGTCTCAGGCTTAGAAATCATAAATCAATCGTAGTACTGTACTCTGGAACGAGAGGGACCTGGGTCACGGAGCCCTTTCTCCTCTCTGTTTGTTCAGCAGGAGACAGGTGGAGATGAGAACGCACGATCTTATCTAGAAGGCCAATTTGTACAGCTTCTGAGGGATACACTTTAAGGAGTGCATGCAATTATAGTCTCCTTTCTATTATAAAAATGTACACTGAGTCAAGTTCAGGCTCACACACCTCTTTTCTGTCCATTTGATGGTGAAATTAAGGGACAGTCGTTTTTAAACACCTTCTTCTATTTTGTGAGGCCTAAACACACCTCCCAAAGCTAACAATGCCAAATGCTTTGTGGACAAGTCAGACCGGATATAAAGACTCAGGTGCCATCTGCAGCCTCAGGATGAAAAGGGGCCTCAAAGGCCCCGGTGCTGCAGGACCTGCTGTGTGGAGTCTCTCCTGCAGGCTGTGGAGAATTCTACAGAACGGAGCCTGTGGTCTTCTCTGTTTTGCCTCTTTAAACCTCCGTTTAAATGTGAAGGTCCCTTTCTTCTGATTTACTTTTTTTTTTTTTTTTTAAGCAAAGGGCTCCAAGATTTTTGTCCCCAGGATTATGTGTAAACAGTGTTATGGATCCCTAAAGCCATAAACCAGTGCTTTGAGGAAAAAGGTCTCCTCTTGTCTCAGACTTCTGCATTTCTTTCTGGCTGTTCAAGGCAGGTTATTTGGGTTGTCAGTCTTCACCAAAAATGCCATGTGGTCCTTATAGTAGATGGCTATCTTCACTCAAGGAAAATTTAGCTTGTCCTAATGTTTAATCTAAACCAGTGATTCTCAATGCTTAGTGAAATAAGACAGAGAAAGACAAATGCTATATGATATTTACTTATACATGGAATCTAAAAAATAATACAAATGAACGTATATACAAAACAGAAACAGACTCACAGACTTAGAAAACAAACTAATGGTTACCAAAGAGCAGAGGGAAGCGGGGCAGGGATAAGTTAGGGGCATGGGATTAATAGGTGCAAACTACTATATATAAAATAGATAAGCAACAAGCAGTTACTGTATAGCACTGGGAATTATACCCATTATCTTGTAATAAGTTGTAATGGATTATAGTCGGCAAAAATACTGAATCACTGTGCTGCACACCTGAAGCTAACACAATATTGTACATCAGCTATATCTCAATAAAAAAATAAAGAAATAAACCAATGATTCTCAACCCAGGGAGACTTTGTCCCCCCAGGAATATTTGGCAATGTCTGGAGGCAATTTGATTCTTCACAACTAGGGGTGCTATTGGCATCTAGTGAGTAGAAGCCAGGGATGCTGCTAAACATCCTTACATCAGGCTTTGGTGATTCCAGCAAATTCACTCTTCCCCACAGCCCGCGGAAGTGCAGATATGGTCAGGTAAAGTCCATACCTCACAGTTTGCTGGAATAATAATAATGATGATGATGTAAATTTAAAACTAGTACTTAGCCCTGCAATTTTAACCCAATCCGTGAGACTGAATCACAAACATTTGACATTCTTAACGTAAGACTCTCAGTATATCAGACTGCGTATACTCCACCTAATAATTTACCTTGCCAAAGAAAGAGAATACATAAGTGGGTAATGAAGATGAATGGTGCAGACTCTCAGGAAAGACCCTGAGGCAGTAGCAAGTCACATTCCAGAAGGTTCCAGAAGGTTCCATGGAAGACTGTAGTGTGAGTTTGGTTCACATGTCACTGTCTGACACAGGATAGTACACATACATGTGTAGTGGCACAGGATAGCCACTACAGCAGGGAATGATCAGGTCCTTGGTCCTCATGCTGAGGTTGAGGAATGCTGGGCCAGACAAGACAACATGCCATGGCTTTATGTTCTACAAGTTTGGAATCTCAAGAAGGTGGGAAAATTTTTTAAAAACCAAGGTTGAGTCTGGAAAACCTAGAGACGGCTCCACGATGCTTTTCTCAAGGCCAGCTTGCCTTCTGCAGCCACCCAAAAGTCTTCAGTTCCTCAAAGCCAAGGACATGGCAATCCAGGCACTGCTCTCATCCAGGAGATTTTTATTCAGGCTGCCCTCACCCCCAGCTTCCTCTATGGAACGTGCCTAAGTCTTTGGCCCTTTTGTCCTCCTCATTTCAAGCTCAAATACTCGCCATCGTTAACGTCAATCTAAAACAGCCCTCTGGATGCAGAGGTGTTTAGACTTGAAGTCGCTTGCTCGCTCGCAGTGCGAGGATGTGTTTGCAACACCTCTCAATTATTTCACAACTTCACTGAAACAACCCTAGGCGCGGGGCAGGATGGGGGGGCAATTTGATTTGAATTTTTAAAAGGAAGAGAGCAAGTCTTGAAAACCATGCTCAGATCTGCTTTTCCTTGGCTCCTCTCACTGCCTCCCCCTACTTTTCTCCTCCTCTGTTCCTGCTTCCCTTCTTCCTGCACCCTGTCTAACCCCCCCCAACCTTTGCACCCACAGACCGGCAGCACATATACCCGCTGACATTTCTGTGCAAAGTCGTGTCCCCATCTGTGCCGCCTGTTATATACTCTCTAAAGAGACCTGTTCAAAGATGGTTCTAAGAGTGTTAATTGCATGGATGAATCATCTAGTGCTATTTCAGTGCAACCCTCCCCACCCCTCTGTGCTGAATGTTATCACCTTATCAGGCCACATTTGAAGCTTCTGTGGTCATGGGACCGGGCATCATTGTAGGGCCCACACTGAGTAGAAGGAGAATCAAACAGATCCCTCTGAAATGATAGCTACAACCCCTGCCCAGAGGCCACCAGACCGGAGGACAGCCACCCACTGTCAGAGCTTGCCTTTCTCTGTCACCCTTCTTTCAAAGAGGTTGCAACACTAATTAAAATATTTCTTTCCTTCTGCCAAACACAGAGAAAATATAGTATTGTTTCCAAAAGAGCAGGCAGGGGCACCAGCAGGAATGGGTGTGCAATATTTGTAAAGTTTCGTGACTCAGTAACTCTGAATCTCCAAGCATTTTAAGAGCTTTGTCCAAAAAAAGGTCTATTGTGTGGCTCTTGGCACTGAAGAAAATAGCAGGCCTGTCAGAACTCTGTTTCAGATTTAATTTTAAAGTGGGTGATGTAAGAATGCCATCCAACGGGAGGGCTTTGCTGCTTTTTCTCATTTCCGCCCATTTTGGTGTGAGAGAACTTGAGTGTTCAGAATCCGTTTATATTAAGGAATTGAAGCATCTTCCCTTGACACCATGTTAATAAAAAGGCACCACATTCCTAAGCAAAGTACAGTATGTCTTTAAAATGAATATGACTTCCTGCAATAAAAGTGAAAACATATTTGACTATATATGTATATTTGATTTTTTGACTATCTCTCTATGTGTGTATATATATTTATGCACATATACAGAGCATCTTCCTGCCAGATCTCTTTTTTTCAATACACTTTTAAAAAATTATAACTTTTTTCTCTTTTAATTGAAGTATAGTTGATTTACGCTGTTTCAGGTGTACAGCAAAATGATTCAGTGATGTATATATATGTATATATGTGTGTGTATATATATATATATATATATATATTCTTTTTCAGATTCTTTTCCATTATAGGTTATTACAAGATATTGAATATAGTTCCCTGTGCTATACAGTAGGTCCTTGTTGTTTATCTGTTTTATATATAGTAGTGTGTATCTGTTCATCCCAAATTCCCAATTTATCCCTCCCCTTCCCTTTCCCCTTTGGTAACCATAAGTTTGTTTTCTGTGTCTGTGAGTCTCTGTTTTAACAATGCACTTTTGAAAATGTAGGCCTAGAGACATTATTGATTTTCCCAAATGCTCCATGCATTTGGTATTTACTTCCGGATACAGATGTTATAAAAATAAGCAGAAAAAAACATTTTATGAAGATGCTCTTTCCTAGTTGTTTTCTTCCCAGGATATTAAACAGTGAACAGTGATTTTTTTCATCACATAGACATGTTAATATAGAGTACACATTTATCCTCTATGTCTCTGTGTTAATAAAGATTATATACTGTGTTTTTAAACAAAGAACCAAGGGATTCTATTCAACCATTGGATTCAGCTGAACCATGAGTAGGTGGTAAGCTTCTAGGCTGGGAAAATTTCTCACAATGTTGCCAAGCATCGGTCCATGTTACGGGAGTGACTTTCCCTGCTTCCAACGCCACCGGTCCTCAGCAAAACAGCCTCTATTTCCTTCTTCCTGGTTTCTAGAAAACTCCCTTAAAGACCTGGACAGTCACTGAAATTAAGGTTTGTTTTTTTTTTTAATAATGGGAAATTTAACATGTAGACCCCATACGCAACATGGATTGCCCCAGGCTGGGTCCAAGATAAAATCAGATCACGGACAAGAAGATCAGTCCCGGGAAACCGAACACAGATAAACCCACCATGACTCTCCACAGCCCCAGGCTGTTACTGTGAGGAAGGTCTGGCCAAAGGGAATGTCTTAGTTACTTGCTCCTGTGTGTAGCTAAATGCGTGTGCGTGCACACACACACACACACACACACACACAAGTGAGGGGCCTTTCATCCTCAGAATGCAGTCAGACAGTGACATGTGAA
Organism: Eubalaena glacialis; assembly: GCF_028564815.1. Classification (NCBI taxonomy): domain Eukaryota; kingdom Metazoa; phylum Chordata; class Mammalia; order Artiodactyla; family Balaenidae; genus Eubalaena; species Eubalaena glacialis. The sequence continues at coordinate 12,598,025 of NC_083721.1, read as the reverse complement.
CCAAACTCAAACTACAGTCTTCCATGGAACCTTCTGGAACCTTCTGGAATGTGACTTGCTACTGCCTCAGGGTCTTTCCTGAGAGTCTGCACCATTCATCTTCATTACCCACTTATGTATTCTCTTTCTTTGGCAAGGTAAAGTATTAGGTGGAGTATACGCAGTCTGATATACTGAGAGTCTTAAGTTAAGAATGTCAAATATTTGTGATTCAGTCTCACAGATTGGGTTAAAATTGCAGGGCTAAGTACTAGTTTTAAATTTACATCATCATCATTATTATTATTCCAGCAAGCTGTGAGGTATGGACTTTACCTGACCATATCTGCACTTCCGCGGGCTGTGGGGAAGAGTGAATTTGCTGGAATCACCAAAGCCTGAGAACCAGGGGAAAGGGTTAAGCATTTCTCACTGCAGGGCATTCGGGGCCCAGGGCTGATGCCATTGCATACTAAATCCTTCCTCGATTGGATTTTAATACAGTTATCACCAAGGAATTAAGTCACGAAAGGACAATATGCAGACTTTAGAAACAGAGCTGTCCAACAGAAATATGATGTAATCCATGTAGGTAATATTAAATATTCCAGTAGCCACATTAGAAAAAGTAAAAGAGGTGAAATGAATTTCCATAGGGAATTTTATTTAACCCAATGTACCCAAAGTATCATTTCCACCTTAATAAGTATTTTTAAAATTATTAATGAGATAGTTTATGTTCTTTTTTGCTTATGAAGACTTGGAAATGCTGTATGTGTTTTACACTTACAGCACATCTCAATTCAGACTGGCTGCATCTCAAGTCCTCAGTAGCCACGTGTGGCCCGGGGCCGCCATACTGAGCAGCACAGTGGTAGAAGGTTTAGCAGGGCACGGAAGTCTATAGATGTCTAGAGCTGGGCAGAGTTGAGGTCGGGGGTCAGCGCAGAGCCTCAGGCCTCAGCTCTTGGTGAGGGCATGTTCTTCTCACAGAGCCCCCATCAGGCTGCCTCGTGAAGGGGCCAGTGCCAGCTGCCCCAGTTCCTCCCTGGGAGCTTGGCCTCCCCAGCTTGCCTCCTTGCCGTGTGGAGGAGGATTGGTGGCCTCATGCTTCCTCCAAGCCCTTTCCCGAGAATCCTCCTAGATTTCTGTCCTTGGACAGGGAGAGGGCTGCCGGGAGTCACCAAACTGTAACAGAACCTTCCAGCAATACCAGAAATTGATCAGCCCTACTCGCCTTAATCCCTTTCTGCCGCGTGGACATCACAAGGATTTCAGGCTGTCATCCTGTGCAAACCCACCGCACAGGGGCATCGGGGCTCAGGGGTGCAAGAGTTTTTGAACGGTGCATCCTCCTCCTGGAAAGCTTATTTCTCCCAGAGGCTGCTCTTGGTTAACCTTAGCCCACAGCGGAGAGAACACAGGCTGGGTACCAGTAAGGGATCTGCCAGGATGTCTCCCAGCTTATTAGAGGCAGGACCAAGATTGGACTCAGGACTCGGCTCCTGTTTGGAGTCACCTTGCTACCCACAGGATCAGCTCTCAAAAGGAGCAGACGAGGGAATTCCCTGGCGGTCCAGTAGTTAGGACTCAGTGCTCTCATTGCTGGGGACCAGGTTCGATACAAAAAAATGATAATAATAAAATAAAAAGGAGCAGACATGAGGGGTTCAGAAAGACCCCAGCCCAGAACTCTCCCCTGCTCTGATAATACCACGGGCTGAACTGGCTGTTTATTATTCCTCTGGGCTCATGCTAGAATCACCTTGGGGGTGTTTTCAAATATACTGATGTCTGGAGCTCCTCCCCAGGCTAATTGAATTGGAATCTCTGGGCTGGGGCCTGGGCATTGATATTTTTAAATCTCCCGAGGTGGTTCTGATATTCAGTCAAGGTTGGCACTTGCTGGAAAGCATGGCACACTTTTAAATCTGTCCATATATTTATTCAATATTAAATATTTATTATTATTTTTCCAGACACAGAAAATTTGTAATACTAGTCCAAAGACTTCCTTTATACTCTTTACCCAGATTCCTTAAACGTTTCCATTTTATCACATTCGCCTTATTCTTTTCTAAGTTGCAGGTAAGATGTCCTTTACTCCCAAGTACTCCCATGTGTTCCTTAAGAACAAGGACAGTCTCTTACATAACCAAGAGCAATGATCAAAATCAGGAAATGAACCTGCCGCAATACTGTTTTCTAATCTACAGACCTCATTCAGATTTCACCAGTTGTCCCAATAATGTGCTTTAGAGCGAAAGAAAACCTCAGCTCATGCATTATTTTCAGTTGTCATGTCTCTTTAGTCTCCTTGCAACCTAGAATGGCTCCCAGTCTGTATCTTTCACGACGTTGGCATTTTTGAAGATTATGAGACGGTCATTTTATAGCCTGTCCCTTAGTTTGGATTTGTCTGATGTTTTATTCTTATGCATTTGGGCAGGACATTACAGCAATGAAGCTGTGTTCTTTTCTGTGCATTGCATGGGGAGGAATGGGATGTCGGTCACCCCGTTACTCTGAAGTGACTTTGATGTTTGGTGAAGGTGTCTTTGGGATGACAGATGCCATCATCAGCCATCCTCACACAAATTGAGTTACTGTAGGTAGCAATATATCTAGCAAAGCTGTTAGGGTCTTGAACTCAGGAGAAGCAAGTCTTAAAGCAGAAGAGGGGAAAGAATAAAAAGGTTCTGGAACCTGGAGCTTTGGCAAGGGGAACTGGTCCAGGAAAGGCACTGCCAATGTTGCCGCTGGCATTGGGATGAAGTGACAGGACAGCATTTGTTCTGGAAGGGGCTTCGGATTAGGGAGAGGGGCAAGAAGAGAGACTGCTTACCTGTGGCTTTAGTGAGGACTGAAATGTTCCTTTTTAATCCTCCATCTAAATCAGAGCAACTCACTCTTTCTAAGCTTTGGTGCACCTCGCAGCTCCATCTGTCTTTTCCTTTGGGATCGATAGCTTCCAGTTTAGCCCCAGATATAATTCCTGTTAAGATCATGACCAGCTTGACACTTCCGGTAACTCAACCTGTTTATTATCTGTTGCATATCTTCAGATCAGATGTGGTTTTTACCACTTCAAAGAGCACTAGAACTTCAACTGATGGAATGCATCCATTTTGCTTCTGGCTCAGAAGACCTTCTTATTCCACAGATGAAGCCTATTACTTGTTCTAATAAATTATCAAAACTTGGTTTTCCTTGTGTGTGCATGTAGGGAACAGTGTATTGACTGAGGTGGAGCAGGAGATGGTGTTTATTTCTGTCCATCTGGTATACCAGGCCTCCCGAGGGCCCCTGAGTAGCAAGCAGTTTCCCTCCTGCACTGCTGTCGGTATTTCTGCTCATGGTTGTCTTTGGCTCATTATCAGAATGTGTCATTCCCTTTTCTTTGTTCCCTCTCCTTACTTCATATATTTACCTTCACCTGGGCTGTTGGAGAAACGTCACATTGTCATGGAGATAGTGGCCACAACAAATTTAAGTTCCCCAAACTCACACTGTCCCTTGGTCACTTCCTCATACCGTTGAACCAAGCAACAACTAATGGAGGTAGTAATAATAATAAAGATGAATATTTATGCACAGCTGACTCTGGATGTCCCCCCCCAAAAAGATATTGGAGTCTTAACCTGGTACCTGTGACCTTATTTGGAGATAGAGTCTATATAGAAGTAATCAAGTTAAGATGAGGTTATTACAGTGGCCCCTAATCCAATATGACTGGTGTCCTTAAAAAAAGGGGAAATTTGGGCTTCCCTGGTAGCGCAGTGGTTGAGAATCTGCCTGCCAATGCAGGGGACACGGGTTCGAGCCCTGGTCTGGGAAGATCCCACATGCCGCGGAGCAACTAGGCCTGTGAGCCACAACTACTGAGCCTGCGCATCTGGAGCCTGTGCTCCGCAATAAGAGAGGCCGCGATGTGAGAGGCCCACGCACCGCGATGGAGAGTGGCCCCCGCTTGCCCAACTAGAGAAAGCCCTCTCACAGAAACGAAGACCCAACACAGCCAAAAATAAATAAATAAATAAATAAATTTTCAAAAAAGGGGAAATTTGGACACAGAGAGACCCACAGGGAGAAGGCCATGTGAAGAGTACAGTTATGCTGCCATAAGTCAAGGAACTACCATAGCTAAGGGAGAGGCCTGGAACACAGCCTTCCCTAGAGCCTTCGGAGGGAACGTGGCCCTGTCGACACCTTGATTTTGGATCTCCGGCCTCCAGAACTATGAGGCAATACATTTCTGTTCTTCTAAGCCACCGAATTTGTGGTACCTTGTTACAGAAGCCACAGGAAATTAATACAGCAGAGTTCTGAGCACTACGCATATAATAGCTCAGTTAATCTTGACAACGGTCCCCTGAGATAGGAGTTATTATCGTTACCTTCATTTTATAGATGCCTGTCTGAGGCTCAGAGAGGTCGGGCAGTTTGCTCAAGGTCCCTTGAGCTGGTAAAACCCCGCTTTACTCAACCCTGTAATATCCACCTCTGGTTGTCATCTTACTTCTCACCTCTCCTTCACAGCCACCCTGTACCTCTTCCTCCCTCCCGTCCTCCTTCCCTCTTGGTCTCCTCTAAGGGGCCTTCTCTGTTGTTCTACCTCTTGAAGGTCTGCATTCCCCAGCGTCCCTGCCCTCGGCTCTTCTCACACTAGCCGTTCCCTCAAGTTTCACCTGTGTGCTGATCACTTCCTGGTTTCCCTCCTCCCAGGTCCCTCTCTGGAGCTTCTGACTCTGGACACTCCGCTGGGACGCCCCACGGGCACTCAGAACAGAGTCACAAACCCTGCTTTTGATGCTGGATTTCCCAAGAGGACAGCATCACCAGTTCAAAACCTGGGAGGCATCCCTAAGTCTCCCTTGTCCCTGTGCCCCTCATCCCCATCTCCCGTTCCCACCGATTCTAGGACTGTCATTTCAGTCTGGACCCAGCTGCATAATCAGCAGGACCCAAATGCCAAATGAAAATAGGGACCCCCTTGTTCAAAAATCAGGGAGAAAGAGCTGTTAAAGGCACGAAAATATGAAGTTTTCTTGTCACGCTGGTTTTTATTTGCTCTTCAGTGTTGTTCTAAGTGGAAAAAAATGGACACTTTAAATTATTAGCATGGATTTTATTGATCATCTTCATATTAGGCTATGCCAGTTTAAAATACAAATATAAGAGCGTTGAGCGGGTATATGGAATTACAGAAATGACACATCCTTATTTTGTGTATGTACTGCCCATCCTGCTACTGCTCTCTACCTTGTCTCTTACTGATGTGTAAGAAATGATTGAAAGGAAAAGAAGCTGTGGGTTCCTCTGTCTTTCCCTTTCCTTCTATGTCATCATTTTCAGCATAAGTATCTGGCTAATGTAAACACAAGTGAAAAAAGATACGGTGGGTTTCTGGGTTGTCCCTATTTCTTACAATGCCCTTTGCCATCCTTCCTCATTCAAAGCAGATTCCTGTTCTAACAGAGAGTGTGGCCTCTCAGTGCTGTCAGCATCTCTGCTTACCCAGTTGGAGATGTAACGCGCTTTCCTGATGCTCACTTTGAGATTTGCTGGTCGGATCGCACTTCTGCCAGAATTCTATGCTCAGGGCATGTCAAACACTGCATGGCAACGTGGTGGGAAACAACAGTGAGAACCTAGGTTACGGGGGTCTCCTCTGCCCAAGCACATGCCCCGTTGGCCTATGGAGCTTCGTTTACAAAACACAAGTTCAAAGGTTAAATTATTAAAGAGTTTCAAGGTGGTCACAGCAGAGCAATAAACCAAGAGCTGGGCTCTTCTGAGCCTGGGGCTGGCTCTGTGCACCAGCGCGGGTCGTAGACCCACGATGTCAACTCTTGATCTCCATCCCTCTCTCCCCGTCCCCCTGCCACTGTCTTAGCTCAAGCCTTCATCCTTGCCCCCCAGAGGACTGCAGCCACCCTAATTTCTTCATAGGTCTCTGCAGTCCATCTAACACAGGCCACTGGATTCAGGATTTCAAGGAATTGCCAATCTGACCAGCATCACTTGCCTGCCTTCGAGCCTGCAGTGGCTCGCATCTGACTTCAGGTTAAATGCAAACTCCGTAGGAAGACCTTGCTAACTTCGTCAGCCTTCCCTCCTGACTTCATACCCTGTACACTGGCCACGCCAAATGTCTAGCTCCCTTTGAGCCTTTGCACATCTGCCCCCGCTGCCTGAGGCTCATTTTCACCTGGTTACCTCCTGCTTTTTCTTCAGGCATCACCTCCCACCTGGAAGCCCTCCTCGCCTCCTTCTCGGGTGGGTCAGAAGTCTCTTGTTATTGCCCCCTGCCCACCAGACACCCCCTGTGCTCCTCTACCACAGCATTTAAAATCACTCTGAGCATAATACTATGACAAAGTGTAGAGAGAGAAGTGGTGAGCAGTTCCTCCTTTATTCGGCGTCCTGGACTCAGGCAGGGGTAATGAGGGGCCCTTGAACCTGGAGTAGAGACCCAGGCCCAGAGTCAGAGCAGGGACTCACCCTGGTCCCCATCACCACTGGGGCGTGAGATCTTTTGTGCCGCCGGAAGTGGAATACTTCCCTGACATCTCAGAGGGCTGTCGTGAGGACCATCATGAGCTAGGAGATGACAAGGCTTTTATTAAAGGTTGAACATTTTATAAAAAGGAAGGATGAATACTTATATATATATTTTGAAGCAAAGACCAAGTTCTGCCACATGGAGACTTGTTCTGAAGGCAATCCCAGTTCTGCATGTTTGAATTACCTATAAAGGCTAGCGCTTTTGTGGCTGTGTAAATCCCACTCTATCCTTAATATAGAAATACACTGGGTTCTCATTATTCGAGGTGGTATGTTCTATAGAGTCCTGCTGTATAGCACTGAATTAGCAAATATTGAGACATTGTTCCTCTGAGAATGCACAACCTAATTTTATACATGTTTCTGCTTAATGACACCTTATTTTATAAAAATTTTTATTGGAGTATAGTTGACTTACAATGTTGCATTAGTTTCAGGTGTACGGCAAAGTGAATCAGTTATACATATACATATATCCACTCTTTTTAGCTTCTTTTCCCATGTAGGCCATTACAGAGCATTGAGAAGAGTTCCCTGTGCTATACAGTAGGTCCTTATTAGTTATCTATTTTATATATATTAGTGTGTATATGTCGATCCCAGTCTCCCAATTTATCCCTCCCCTCCCTTACCCCGTGGTAACCATAAGTTTGTTTTCTACATCTGTGACTCTATTTCTGTTTTGTAGGTAAGTTCATTTGTACCCTTTTTTTAGACTACACATATAAGTGGTATCATATGATATTTGTCTTTCTCTGTCTGACTTCATTCTGTATGACAATTTCTAGGTCCATCCATGTTACTGTAAATGGCATTATTTTTGTTCTCTTTCATGGTTGAGTAATATTCCATTGTATGTATGCACCACATCTTCTTTATCCATTCCTCTATTGATGGGCATTTAGGTTGCTTCCATGAAAGACACCTTATTTAATACCCATTGTTGATTCATTATTGTTGAACTCACGGCCCACAGCACTGTGATTCATGCCTGGGCACAGCCCCTCTAACACATGTATTTTCTCCGTAAGGCCCATCCCAGCTTCTTGCGCTTGAGAACATGAGACAGTGCTGCACCACCGTGCTTGGGGCTATTCGACACAGCAAAATCACCAGCACAAAGCACAAAAATGTGAAAAACCTGGCACTAGGTAGACTATGAAAAGGACACTTGTTTATGGTATGGGAGCTGAAGCCAGAAGGCAGAGCGTCACCTGGTTCCACTTCGGCTGGGACCACGCACACCGGGTGACTCAAATTCTCCCAAGAATGGCTAGGAAAGCCCTGGGAGGATTGATTTTGGGGGTTTCAAATAAATATTAGTAGGCGAGTTTGCAAAAAACATTGCGAATTATCATGAGGGTCAGCTGTATATACCAATGAACCAAGGTTGGATTTTCCTCTACTTAGTCATCCAGAAGATGGCCAGAAGCCAATCGGTAGAATAAGACTCCAGCATGGTGGTGAATAAAGTAGACATAACGGGATGTAATCGCTCAACTGTCACCCAAACAGTTGTGTATAAAAGAAGGCAACAGACCCAGAATAGCAAGTGTAAGCTGAGGGCCGTCAGAAGTAACAGGTGTCAGCCAGGGAAGGATACAGAAAAGTAAATAGAGAGCTCATAGGAGAATGAAGAAAGCGTGGGTCCCTGGGGCCACTGAGTGAAGCTGAGTCCACTGCAGAAGGTTTACACCAGGGGCCAGCGTGCCAGGGACTCAATTAAGGATGAATATAATGATTAAGGCCAGGCCGGCCTGATTACCATGCGGGCGCCCGTATTTCTTTACATTTGCCAGCCTCCCCTGTTTCTGCAAAATACAAAAGAAGAAATGCTGCTACTTCCCCTAATTCTAAGGTGAAACCAAAGAAGGGGGAAGCGAAATGACCTGCCCAAAATCCTGTTAAACCCACGAGGAAGCTGTAACAGATACAGTCGGTCACCTGGCCTGTTCAGCACAGCCTCTTGGATACGAAGTTTACATCTGTTGCAAGTTTTAGAAACTTCCCTGCTCTGGTTTTGTTAACTGCCTAGGGAACAAAGCGTGTTTAGTCAAAAGTACAGCAAATCTGTCCTGCCCCTAAATCCAATCATTTTAACCTTCCAAATAGCTTTCTGAGGTTTACAGCGCTGCTCACCAGTCATCATCTTTAAGGAAAAAGTTTTATTATTATGAGTAGTGAAATCACGATATAATTTTCCAGTTAACTGGATAAAGCCCAAAATGCACGCCCCGAAGTCTTTCTGCCTTGAGCGCATCAAGCTACCTTGATCATTCTACACATCCTGAGCGTGGGCTGTCGGGAAATTAACAGTCTGGAGTTGAAAGGCTGTTTCAGGGGCTCCTTGGAGAGGCAGCACCTCTCTGCCCCCGCATCCATGTGTTGGGCTGTGTTGGGCCCTCTGGTTGGTCGGCTTCCCTGAGTGTTTCTGAGAGCCTTTTGTTGTACGTGGGGATAGAGCCACTAATTTGGCCAATTCCAAGCAGGAAAGATCAAGTGTAGATTTCACATCTGAGTTTTAAGTGCGGATTAAAAGTTGCATTAAGTTATCAAATGCACCTCCATCCTGCCTTAATCGCCAAGTGGCTCTGTAGTTTTGGGGGTAACTCTGCATCCCAGAGAAAAGAAAAAGTATTCCGTGTAAAGGCTTCGGGCAAATGGGGATTGATCCAGTTACTTTTAAACAGCTCTAATCCAGGTGGTGTTGGCTGAATAACTTTCTGGGGTGGGTACCTCATTACCGAATAAGGTGTTCATTTTTATAGGATGTGAAATCTTGGGTTGAAAAGGCACAAAGGAGCTCCTACCAGACTGACAGTGTCTCCATGTAGAGAAATACAGCAGAATCAGGGGTAGTGGGGCAGGAAGTGCATGTTTCTCAGAGCAGCTAGGGAAAGCCTGTCTGATAAGGTTACATTTGAACAAAGATCAGGATGCAGGGAGGGAGGGAGAAAGTAGACACTCGAAGGAAGAAGCTTTCTGGTGAACAGAACAGCCAAAGCAAAAGTCCTGAGGTGGGAGTATGTGTGGCTTTTTTTTTTTTTTTAATGAATGAATTAATTTATTTTTGGCTGCATTGGGTCTTCGTTGCTGTGCTCGGGCTTTCTCTAGTTGCACCAAGTGGGGGCTACTCTTCGTTGCGGTGCGCAGGCTTCTCATTGCGGTGGCTTCTCTTGTTGCAGAGCATGGGTCTAGGCATGCGGGCTTCAGTAGTTGTGGCACACAGGCTCAGTAGTTGTGGCTCGCGGGCTCTAGCGCGCAGGCTCAGTAGTTGTGACGCACAGGCTTAGTTGCTCCACGGCATGTGGGATCTTCCCGGACCAGGGCTCGAACCCGTGTCCCCTGCATTGGCAGGCGGATTCTTAACCACTGCACCACCAGGGAAGTCCCTGTGTGGCATTTTTGAGAAACAAGATCACTGTGGCTGGAGCTGAGGAGGAGAGTTATAAGGATGAGGTCAGGTAGGTAGTGGAAGGGGGCTTGATCTCATAAAGACTTCAGATTTTTTTGTTTGAATGAGTCGAAAGCCAAATAATGGATTGACACGTGTAAACAAATGCTTAGACAGGCACAAGGATCTGATCCATATGTATAAATACACACCTGGTCATCCACACAGAAAAATCCGCTTAATATATATGAATATATAGGGAAAAGTATGGGGTTTGGTGAATCAGAGGGTCAGTGTGCAGAAAGGGAAAAGAAGGAGATGTTGGGAGAAAAACTAACAAGATAAGAGATCATTGACTAAGTGATTGTCAGAAACCAGAGTTAAATACAAGAATTCAAAGCCTGGGGGAAGTGGAAAAATGGGACCTGGATGCCATGCGGCACTCATGAAAGATGAAAAAATGTTCATTCCTTAGGCAGAAAAGTCACAGAGAAGAGCCGGGCAGCTGTCACTTTTCTTGTCAAATGTTAGCAGCCAACTTCCAGGGTTATTTTTTCCATTATTGTTGATCAGAAATTCGAAAGTATTTTAATCACAGACACTTTGGGTTTCCTTTAAATGCTCTTGAAACAATGGCAGGCATGGAAAATTTTGCAGGTTTTGTGCCTTTAGAAATAGTATTTTTATTTGGCTTTAAGAAAATCAAGCAGCTTTATTGTCAAAGAGAATAGCTTGAGTTTGTTGAGAAAAAGGGGTCAGAAACTGGGTTTTTGGAATTTGTAGGTTCAGAAGTAACATATCAGAAGCCAGCAAACTTTTCCAAATTTGCACTCAGCTGGTTCTTTTTGGGGAGTGTCGTGCTCATTTCTGTAAAAAATGCTTCCATGGCACCCTCAAACCTGGGGACAAATGATTAATGGTATAATCCCCATCATGAATATGAGCCTGTCCTTGGGGCATTTTTATAGAATGTGAAAGCAAATATCATCTACTGTTTTACCAGATGTCTTAATCCTAAATCCAAACCAAGGCTAAGCTAGGAAGCAGTGGATTTGGGACTGCTTGTCCTTGCTTGTTTTGGGGCTCCCTTTTCCGTAGAGCTTGGACTCCCAATCTCTTTTCCTCCTAGTACACTCATGCAGTTCTTAAGGAATGAAACTGACATGCCCAACCACTGTGTAAGCTGCTCTACTTATGCTATTTTTTATGGGCTGCACAACAACTCTGTAAAGTAGGTATAAGTCTCCGATATTACAGACGAGAAAACTGAGATCTAAAGGGGTTATATTTAACGTGCCTGAAAAGCATCTGATCTGAGGGGTTTCAAAGCCTGAATTCCCTGCATCATAACCTGTGGCCTCCACATCTGTGCGTTGGCACTTTTATCCTGGGCCAGCGCTCTCTGGAGCACCACACCAGTCTGCCCACGGTCCCATCCCCTTCCCACACTCATCAGGACATGGAAACTTGCCTATCTGTGAGCATTCCATAAAAGCCCACTTAGTCTATGCTTTCCTCTTTTGCTAATGCCATTTTTTAAAGTTTTAAAAAGTCAGTGGCATTGTGAAGAGTGGTGACTAGTAGGCTAAGTAATGAGACCTCTAATTCTTTTTATCTCCTTAGTAATTTAACTCACTTCAATGGCAGCAAGGTCTCAGCTCAAAGAAATGATTATCCCAATGAGGATTGAAGGTCATGTGAAATGGTGTCAACAACACCATCACAAATCAGTGAGATGTGTTTGGTGAAAGTTTTGGGTACTCCTCAAAGACCTTCCAGCTTCCTACTTAACACAAGTACCCGTTGACAGAATGCTGGAGTATTAGTCAGGGTAGGCTAGCTGCTGAAACCAACAACTCCCAAATCTCGCTGGGATAACGAGGCTGTGCTCTATGAGGTCATTCAGGGACCCAGGTTCCTTCTGTCTTGTGCCTCCCCCATCTTCTGGGTCCTCCGAATCTGTCCTTGTCCCTTCTCTCTTCCACATGTGACAGCAGATGGGGAGACAGAGGGAGTAGAGAGTCACACAGGGTCTCAAGGGCCAGACCTGCAAGAGGCAAGCATCACTTCTGCCCTTTTTCCATTGGCCAGAACTTTCCACTGGTCCACTATGTTGTCAGGAGGCCTGGAAAACCTGCTCCTCCATGGACTCAGGAAGAAATGTATTGTCTCTGCCCCATCTGGACTCTCACTTTACCTCTGTCCTCGGCTGGTTTGTTTTGGGACCAGGATCTGAATGCATCATGTAAGAGCAGCACAGCTACCTTGGTCATCCCTGTCATTGTGATTCCCCCCCAGACATCTAAGAAACAGTCCGATGGCTCTAGTTCTTCTCATAATTAACCTCCAGAGTCAACTTTTTCATGCCAAACCTGGGACTAGAGAAGAGACTTAAAGTCTAAATAGACTTTTTGATCTTAATGCTCTTGGGTGTGTGGTTCCCAGTCATGAGCCCTTTATCCATTGTAGGGCCTTTCCTGCATCCTTAGACTCACTGACTCATTGCTCTAAAGCCGCGTGGGCTGCCCCTCCTCGCGCTTCAGCCAGTTTTCCAAACACACTCACAAACACAAAAGAAAAAATACCCTTTTCTGGAAAAGAACTTCAAACATGTAGAAACACCTTTGAGTATTAGTGAATAAAAGGGTGTGGTCTCTTATCTAAAGGATTAACCGACTGGAGGGTGCTGCTTTATTTTAAGAAAATGGGGGTGTGTGGTAGCAAGAACAGGACAATTGAATTCCATTCTCTTCCCAGAAGTAAGGTTGTGAAATTGGCCCCTGGTGATAGGGGACTTGAGCACACGGGTGTGGGACCGGGGACTGATGTACTTACATCCTGCACTTGGGGTGACTCCCGCAACCTCAACCCTTGGGAAACTTGGACTTTTGTGGACGGCTTCTGGCTTCAGAAAAGAAAGAGGAAGAATTTGCAGCCCATTTGGCATCTTCTAAATATTAGTAGTTTTTAAACCTTATTGATTTAAAAACCGAAGAGAGAGAGAGACAGAGAGAGAGAAGGAAAGAGAGAAGGGAAGGGAGGAAAGAAGGAAGGAAGGGAAGGAGGGAGAGGGAGGGAGGGAGAAAGGAAGGGAGGAAAATTTTCTTTTCCCTTCAAGCTCAGCAGTGGCATTTCTGGACCGTGACGACATCTACTGGGCTGTGTGCTTGTCTCTGAGTTGACCGTCTAACCATTGGTGCTCAGAGCAGAGAGGGGCGACTGGGGGTGTGATTTGCATTGCATCAATGAGTAAGTTCATGTCCTTCAAGATTTACCATATAATAGCAATACCTTAGTGTTGTGCAATGGTTTATGGTTGATAGAAGATGCTCTGCCCATTATGTCATTTGATCCTCACAGTAAAACATGAGGACATCAGTTCTGAGAGGTGATGGTCACAGTCACACACTTTAATCCCAGGTTGAACCCTGGTCTCAGGGCTTTTAATCCTCTGCTCCCCCCACTTCCTCCCTGTCCATCCCCCTGTTTCAGGATGAGGATTCCTCAGCAGTATGGGATTCTGAAATGCCTTCTGAAATCATCCAAGTTAGACGCAGCTCTTAGCACTGACCATGTTTTACAGACTCAGTGAACGTTCCCTTCAGAATGATGTGCTTAACAGTAACCCTCAGATAGTTCACGCAAAAAAAAACGAGGCGGTCTGGTCAAATATGTGCGAGAGATTCTACCTCCTATGTTCCTCCTCACGCCCCAGTGCACAGTGGCTTCTCTGGCTCTGTGGAGTCCTGCAGGGCAAGAACTGTTTGCCTTGGTTGAATCCATACATTCCAGGCTTATTTCGGATAGACCCTTCTTTTTCCCCTGCGTAATACCTGTTCCTCCCATAGAATGCTTTGCCTCCTCCCATCCCCATTCTTTGAAAATCAGTCATTTACATTCTGGTCCTTCAGTGGTCCCTGGATTATTTGTGTATAAATGGGTTTTCCTTGTAAATGCGATGTGGGTTATGATCCCAAGAATATCTTTCTGAAGACAGAGAAGAGCTTCTGCCCCTCTTAGGGGTTCATTTCCCATGAACTTTTCACCTACCTTTAGAAACAGGGAAACATAAAAGCCTTTATCTAAATTACTCTAAGATTTGCCCAACCCAAGCCTCTCGGGATGTGCCTTTGAGGAAGGTCTGAGCCATGGCGGTGACTGCCGGAGTTTCTGCTGATACACAGTGGAGGGTTCGCCAGGGAAGAGAGTATCCTGGAGTTAAACAGAAGCTGTTCCAAGGCCTCTGGGCTGTGTGCAGCTGGTGAAGCATCTGCACCCTCCCACGCCCCCCTCTCCCCCAGTTTAAACAAGGATCTACGGAGCATTTACAGGCCATGCCAGATTCTGAGAGGTGATTTCTTAACAGAGTGTGTACTTCTGCCTTCTTTCAAGGTAGCAAATATTTGCCCCCAAATATACAGTTAGACTGTGAAAATGCTGGCAGAGAGTATTAACACATAAAGCATTTTTGACTGATCCAACGCAATGGGGCATTTGATCCAGAGAGAACTGTTAACAAAAAGCTACATCTTTAAAAAAGGATCCCGTTTGAAAGTTGGTGAGGGCATAAATGAAATAAAATTGGCCATATGTTGATTAAAAAAAAAAGATCCCATTTGAACCAGCCAAGAAACCAAGGTGTGGGGAAGCTAAGTGCTGTGGTCTGAATATATTTGTACAACTAAATTTATGTATTGAAATCCTAACTCCCAAAGGGAAGAGGTAGGGCCTTTGGCAGGTGCTTAAGTCATGAGGGTTGAGCCTTCATGAATGGGATTCACTAAGCCCATTAATCTCTTACAAAAGAGACCCGACAGAGTTCCCCTGCCCCTTCCACCATATGAGGACACAGTGAGAAGAGGCCAGCTATGAAGCAGGAAGATGGCTCTCACCAGAACGTGACCGTGCTGGTGCCTTGATCTTGGACTTCCAGCCCCCAGAACTGTGAGAAACGAATTTCCATCGCTTATAAGCCACCCCGTCTGTGGTGTTTTGTTAGAGCAGCCTGAATGGACTAAGACACCAAGTAACGTGTTGACTCTACACAACACATTGGAAAGAGCGCACGTGTTCATTGGGGAAGCCGGGTAGCACGCTGGAAGGGGCTTTGGACTGGGAGCGGGTCATCTGTCATCTGCCCTTTGTTCAAGGTCAACCTTGGCTGAAGGCTCTTACTCCACCCCAGTTCCTACCTTCATCCTGGGAGATGCCTGATCCAGAGGGCATCTTCCCAGCTCCTGGCATCCTCATTTCCAAGAATCTTCTCCTCCACTGACCTCTTACACACTCTTCCATGGCCACTTCCGTGGCCACTTCATCACCTGCAACTGCTCCGTCTTGAAATCTGTTCAAACAAATTTTGGGCATGAGCTCCTCCCTCTCCAGCTTGCCTGGTGTGCTTGCCTCCACTCTGACCTTGCTGGATCTCAGCAGGACCTCTCTGTTCCCTTGGGCCTCTCCCGTGATCGTCTCCTTCCCTGTATTTAGCTTGGAGCCCACAGCCCATCATTTCAAGCTCTCTCTTGCTAGCACCCGCTTTCAAATTTTTTGAACCTTAATCTACAGTAAGGAGTATAATTTACATATGATCTCGGACTCATAGGTACATATATTTTTACACATACATACAAACATGCATAGACCTCTCCCAACTTTAAAACAATCATAATTATTTAAAAATCTCTCCCTGGACATCAGTTCTTATGACTATAGCCCTATTTCTCTCCTTATCTTCACCAAGTTGTTGTAAAGGTCATCTGTATAAACTCTTAGTTTCCTATGGCTGCTTTAATAAATGATTACCCAGCACAGGCTTATTCTCTTACAGTCCTGGAGGTCAGAAGTCTAAAATCAAGGTGTTGGCAGGCCTGCATTCCTTCTGGAGGCTTCAGGGCACAATCTGTTTCCTTGTCTTTTCTAGTTTCTAGAAACCGCCTACATTTTTTGGCTCATGGCTGCCCCATTCCAACCTCTGGTTCTGTTGCCATGCCTCCTTCTTCTGACTTTGACCTTCTTGCCTCCCTCGTATAAGGACCCTTGGAATTATACTGGTCCCTCCCAGATCAGCCAGGATCATCTTGCCATCTCAAGATCTTTAACTTAATTATAACTGCAAAGTCCCTTTTATAATGTAAAGCAACATATTTATAGGTTCTGCGGACTGGTCCCTGTGGACATTTAGGGGGGGCCATTATTCTGTCTACCAGGTGAACCATCTTAGATTTCCTTAACTTCCACTCACTTTCAACCTTTTCTAAGCAGGCTTCTGTTCCCCACTCACCATCCCAAATGCCTCTCCAAATGGTGCTTGATGCCCTCCATGTTGCTGAAAGCAGTGGGTAGTTCTAATTGTCCTTCTTTGGACCTCTTAGCAGCTTCTGACATAGTCGGCCAATCAGAATGGGGCATGGAAGGCACCTATGGGGGCCATAAGGTGGGCGGGCCAATGGCTTGTCCTCATGAGGGTTTCCTGCTGTCACTATGGAGGAGGATCTAGTGTGGATGGGGTCAGCTGCAGAAGACGGGGTTCCATGGCTCTCCATGCCCTATAAATCAGCCACAGGCTCCACAGTATCTAGACTTTCTTTATTAGTGTAAAGTATCGGTCACAAAACTGCAGGTAAAGGTTTTTTAAACAAACATTTATCTACCAACAAAAAAGTACACAGATCCTAAGTGCGTAGCTGGGTGAACTTTCACAAAGTAAAGCATGTATCCACCCTTCAGGTCAAGAAACAAAGCTTTGCCAGCTCACATGCACTCCCTGTCACATCCCCTCCCTGTCACCTAACCCCTCTCTTCCCAAAGGTCGCGCTATCCTGGGGAGGCATGGGTGGTTTTTAAATTTTTGCCCTTTTAAATAGACTTTCTTTCTGAGAAGTTTTAGGTTCACAGCAAAATTGAGCAGAAAGTTCAGAGATTTCCCGTATATCCCTGTCCCCCCCCGCCACACAGCCTTCCCCACTATCAGCATCCCACACCAGCAGTGCATCTGTTACAATCAGTGAACCTACTTTGACACCTGATTATCACCCAGAGTCCATAGTTTACACTAGGGTTGACTCTTGATGTTATACATTCTTTGGGTTTTGACAAATACATAATGAAATGTATCCCCCAGTATAGTATCAGACAGAATGGTTTCATTGCCCTAAAATTCCCCTGTGCTCCGCCTATTCATCCCTCTCTCCCCCCAGACCTCTGGCAACCACTAATGTTTTCACTGTCTCCATAGTTTCGCCTTTTCCTGAATGCCGTATAGTTGGAATCACACAGTATGGAGCCTTTTCAAATTGGCTTGTTTCACTTAGTCATATGCGTTTGTTTCCTATGTGTCTTTTGTGGCTTCATAGCTCATTTCATTTAGTGCTGAATAATATTCCATTGTTGGACCTAGGCATAGGTTTTCGAAGAAAGAATTGGACCGAGTCTAGAGCAAGTTTTACAGCTGAAGTATCTTCTTTGAACTCGCATTAGTGTTAGGACTGATGTACCGGGAGGGAGCCCTTCCGCCTCAAAGTGCAGAAGGGCCTGAAAGACCTCGAGTTAGTCAATTCTGTGCATTGAGCTTCTGCCTCCAGAATATCACTCAGAATATGAATACGGTATGCAGGGGGGCTCGGGCCACTGTGCTGCATGGTGTTGTGTTTTGATGTAAATGGTCGCACGGAGATCAAGTTTGTTTACTGGGTACAGAGTACATGACAAATAGGGTGAAGAAAGATGATGGCCTGAACACAGCAGAAGTTTCTTTCTCACTCATGTGACAATCTGTGGAGCAGGCAGCAATTCCCTCCATGAATCCAGGACCCAGGCCCCTTCCATCTTGTGGCTCCACCTGCCCCAAGGCCTTATCATCACCTTCATTTAGCCAGAGTAACACATGGCCTTTTGAACAAACCATTAACATGAAGCTGAAGTCATGGTCCCAGAATTAATTTAACATTTCAGTCAGCTGATCTTCTCCATGAATGATGGGTGATGGACAAGAAAGTTTTAATGACAAAGCTAAAGCATGGGGTACCAGTCTGGGAAGCCTCAGGGTGGGTGCTGGCCCGGGGGCAGCCTAAGGGCCACCGTGAGTTCCCTGGTGTGGCTCATAACAGGATGCTGAGATCCCACAAATGATCTTGTACAAATCAAATCATGGCTTAAACAGGGCTCACCTGTGTATCCTACAGGATGACACTGACCTGGGGCCCTAGGACCACCAAGGGGCCTCTTCCTGGCCCCTCTTGGTGCCCTGAGGGGTCCACCTTATGAGTGACAGCATTCCACCAAGCAGGACCTTGACTCACATGCCTGCTGCCTGAGGGCAGTTTTGCTGCTCAAGCTGGACTTCGCTTCTCTAAGCAAAGTTAAATCAGGGTAGCTGATGTCTTGGCCTTTCTTATGATGACTGTCATGGGCGGGAAGAAAAAAAAGGAGTTGCAGTGAAAGACCTACAGTCTGGATGCAGTGTGCTGTCGAGGGCGCCCAGGCTCCATCTTCAGGTGGGCAGGTGTGGATTGACTGGTGTGCCCACCCTACGGCAGAGCACCTCAGTCCCCTTTCTGTGACTGTCAGGGAAGCCCAGGGAGCTGGACTGGGTGCCTTTTGCAGGGCATTACGGCCCAGAGAGGATTTTGAAACCTAAGCAGGACTAGCTAGAACACGGCCTGGCCGTGTGGGAACTGGGGAGCTCTAAGGCTGCCTTCCTCCACTCCCCCTCCTCCCCCTCGGAGGCCGAAGGCTGCCAAACCGTCTCCCACACACCTCACCAGAAAGTCCCTGGCTTCCCTCCCAGCCGCCTTGCGACTGACCTCGTGAGGTGTGAGAAGGAGGAAAGGAATCTGTGTTTCAGATGAACCTTCCCTCCTCCTTTCTGAGAAAAAGTCCAGGCCGCCAGCGCCTGTCAGGTGGTCCGCTCAGCTCCTCCGAGCCCGAGGCCCTGCTCAGCGCAGCCAGCCAGCTGGAGACGCAGGGATCGGGAGCCTGTATCAGTCTGCCAGGGCTGCTGTAACAAACGACCGCTAACCTGAGTGACTGAAAACAACAGAAATACATTCTCTCAGAGTTCCAGAGGCCAGAAGTCTGAGATCAAGGTGTCGGGAGGGCCGTGCTGTCTCTGAAGTTTCTAAGGAAGAGTCTTTCCTTGCCTCTTCCAGCTCCTGGTGGCTCCCGACAATCCTCGGTGTCCTTGGCTTGTAGAAGCATCACTCTAGTCTTTCCATGGCTGTCTCCCTCCGTGTCTCTTCTCTTCTCATCAGGACACGGGTCATACAGGATTAAGGGCCTTTCTTACTCCAGTCTGACCTCATCTTAACTAATTAGGTCTGCAACGACCCTCTGCCCAAATAAGGTCACATTCTGAGGTTCCAGGTGAACATGAATTTGGGGGGATGGAACACTATTTGACCCATAAAAGAGCCCCACCATCCTCCCCTTCCCTTCCCTTCAGAGAAGGCCCTTATCCCGTGCAGGGAGCTTGCCTTGCTTTCTTCTCCAGGACTGAGGCAGGCCCAGGAGTGGTTTCCTAAAATAAAACGGGATCCCCTCGCCCCAGGAAGGCCTGGCCCAGCTAGTGGGAGATCAGAGAACCCGAGTCTCCCCCAGGACAGGCATCTACATGCCCAAGGGACACCTACTTGCATTTTTTTCCTGCTTTATAGAGATGCTTCAGGACTTCTTGGCTCCTGGCCCATCCTTTAGTGCTTCCTGGAGGGAAGGAGCCCTTGGAGGCTTGCAACGGGCCATTCCAGACCAAGGTTTCCAGCCCAGGCGGAAAAACGAGCATCCGCTCCCTCCGCCCCAGCTCCGGGCCTGTCTGGTGTCCTGTCCAGGGAGCTGCTGAGGAGGCCCCGCCCACACCTTCCTCACTGACCAGCTCCTCCCTCCGGGGAGCCGAGGTCCTCCTGCTCCAAAACCCGTGAAGGAGTGCTGAGCTCCTGGGCCTCTTGTAACCCGGCTGAATATTTTCCAGGTTACCTAACCAAACTCCTGCAAAACCACACCGCCTATGCCTGCGACGGGGACCGTTTGGATCTGCAGTGCCCTCGGCATTCGACGATAAGTGTCCAGTCGGCATTTTATGGGCACGATTACCAAACGTGTAGCGCGCAGCAGCCTGCCTCTCAGAGAGAAGACAGCTTAGCCTGTGTGGCGCCCACCACCCTGCAGGTATTGCCTTTCATAGATGGTTTAAGATGACAAAATGGGTTTCTCTCTCTCTCCCTCTCTGTCCCTCTCTCTGTATATATACTTGTGATTCTGTAGTGTACTCAAAGCAAACCCGTTCCATGAAAATCTCAATGTAGGCAAATCACGAATTTTGCAGGCGAGCTATTCTTTGCTTCTCAGAAGGATTCTTTACCAAACGAGTCTAAATAGAATTCCTGCTTATTGGAGAGCTCCCTTAATACACTTGCAGAATGAATTTATTCATAGGCACACTCTTCCCTTCAATAAAGTGAAGTATCATCATGTTGGGCTTTAACCTCCAGGCCTACGTTGCCCATCAGTACCCCGGGAGGGAGGAAAGGCTGTGCATTCTTTAGTGGAAACCACAAGGCAGACATCAGAAGTCATGATCAAATTCTTAGAGAATGCACTCAAGGAAGGGGAATATCACTAATTATCTTTTTTTTTTTTTTTTTTTTTTATGGTTTGCTTCTCCAGTTGTAGATAATCATGTTATTCTCGTTTGGAGCTATTTTGGGCAGTTTCTGCTGGTTCGTCCTTGATAGGACCAGGAATTAGGGGTGGGGGGTGGCTGACTTATTCTTTTTTCAGTCGGCATTGGGGAAATATGTGGTCTACGGGGAGGTCAAAACTAATATAACAATGATAATTTTAGACTATTCTGGCTTTCAATTATCCAAACAACCTCTATTCTGCTCTCCCAGGCCCCTCAACATTTATAACTAGTTAGCTAAGATTATGGAGCCACTTGGCCTTGGATTTTTTTAATGCCTCCAAAGTTCCCTATGAATCCGTTGAAGTCACGGTGGTTAGAGCAGATAGGTGGCAAATTAGATGTCAGCTTGATTTTGTCAGTTGTGGGAAATGTGGGTAATGGTAAATTTCCTAGGAGGACTGAGGAGAGATGGAATTAGCTCTAATGCTGTGCAGCTCTCCCTAAGGCCGGAAGAGGAGAAGCAAACATAAAATGATCATGTAAGGATTTTTCTATTTTGTCTACTATTTACTGCTTCCAAGCTAAGCATTGTAGTACCTGGGTGGTCATGTGATTGGTAAAGACACCAACTGAGGAGCCAAAAGAATGTGTTTGAATGAATCCCCTGGTTTCCACACCCTGAGGAGAGACCACGTGTGTCTTCGGGAGGCAAGCAGTTACTTTCCTTGTGTGCCCCGCCCTACCCCCAATCCTTCTCTGTACCTTGAGAATGTTCCCTTTCCTCCCCCCAACACTCTTGCCCACCTATCCCTGGTACCCAGGCTTTCCGCTGCCCTCCTAGGGGCATAAAAAGAACGTGGCCAGTGCCACCAGGGCGGCAGTGCCTGCTTTGTGAAAGTATGAACTCCTGGCATCCTGCGTTTCCAAAACACGGCCACCTCACCCTCCAACACTGGCACCTGCCTCTGCCAGGCATCCCCGAGGGAAGAGGATATTGCCATAACCGGGCAGACAAGTCAGAATTTGTGAACATGATTCTGATGTTGTGCGGAGGGTTTGTTTGCCAGAAACATCCCCGCGCACTAAGAGATCCTGTACTTTGTCTTTTAACCTGTGTTTGGGAGCTGAGGCAAGGTGCTTCCTCAGGGGGCACTTGCTTAACGTAGGAGAGAACAGGTTGATGTCCACACCGGAGCACCTCACCTGATCTAGCCCACGACTAAATGGCTATAGGAAGTCCCCTCTCTGCAATCTCCAGCTGTAATACAGTTTGGAAAGAGCTCTGCCCTTGGGTCCCATTCCATGGCTGTAACACGAAGAGCCATCCGAGGGCTGAGTTATTTCACGATACCCTCAGCCATGGAATATGCACCATCATCTGGGGGTCCTTGGGGTTTCCCTGGGCATTTTTCCTGATTTTATGCACATCCGCGGGGCCCCTGAGGTGACGGGGGATACCTGGTAGGGCCAGCATCCTTCGCGGAGATATTCCATGAGCCACTATGAGAACATGGCGACTCAGACAGGCTCGTGAATCTGCACTAAATTCAGTCCAATAGTAATAAGTAGATTCTTGGGAACATCTTTACTGTACTTGGTGTGGAGGACCTCTGTGTCTGTCGTCGGCACAGCCTGATCCGTTTGGGAGCTGGAAGGGCAGCAGCGCGACACTGGCCCATCTGCAACCCAGTATTGGGCGTTCCCCGAGCTTCCACAGAGCAGACTCACTCACAAAGGTGTGATCTGCCTGGAAGAGGTCGGGAGAGATTTGAAGGAAAGCTTTTTTTTTTTTTTTATGAAGGAAAAATTTTAAGCCAAATGCTCAACAGAAAGCCTGCCTATTCCACCCAGAAAATGGCTCCACCAGGAAACGTGGGTCCCACGTCCTTGAGGTTAGTGAGGGTGGGAATCAGCTTTTTAATTTTCATTGGTTGGCCTGCGTTTGGGTTGGGGTCTCCGAGGCGTCCCCCAAATGCTGAGCTCCCCTGTGGCCAGCATCAGGTGTTTCTAAGGACGAGGATCTGTGGTTACGATTCCCGCTCCCCAGAGCCCTCTGTCAGCCTTAAAACCAGGGAGCCCTCCCGGAAGGGGGCCTCCGAGTCCCCTCCGGTCCGCACTCTGCGGTACCCTGATCTTGCCCCTGGCCCTGGGAGCCTCCGTGATGCGGCACGCTTGCCAAAACTGTCAGCGATGGTGCCAGGTGAGCCAAATAGGAGGCTGGTTTTCTGAGGGAGGCCTGGCGCTCTTGGAGCAGGTTTCGTCTTGGGGGAGACATGGGGAGACAGGCAGCCGACCTGATCAGCCGCATGCGGGTGCTTCCATCTTAGACACAGCTGGTACCAGCGGGAAGGTTTTAAAACGTGAGCCCCAGGCCAGGCAGGCAGCTGCCCTTCCTCCTGAGAGCCCAGAGCAGCCCAGGTGTGGAGTCTCGCAGACACTGTGTGTGGTTCTCAAGCCTATTCCTTTTCTACCCCCTCACTTTAGAAGGTGCTGGACGAATGCCAGAACCAGCGGACCTGCCACCTCCTGGTCAATAGCCGTGTTTTTGGACCTGACCTTTGTCCAGGAAGCAGTAAATACCTCCTGGTCTCCTTTAAATGCCAACCTAGTAAGTAACTTGCGAGGGGCACAGCATGTGCAGGGGGTGGGTTCCCTAACGAAAATGCTCTGCCAGCTGACGTTCGTCCAGCTTTGAAACTCTTGTTCATAGGAATGTCGGGGCCCCATCCCACCTGGTTTTTTAGTTTGTGTGTATTTGTGTGCGTGTTGTGTGCGCACGCGCACCGATCTGTGTGCATTCTTGCAAATCCCTGAATTTTAAAAAATCCTTCCTAATATGTAAAACTTGGTTGTACTGATGCTAAAGATGCCAGGTGACAAGAGACTGCGATGGCTTTTCCCCAACGTGAGGAGCTGGCTGTCCTTCTCAGAGGAAGGCTTGTTATGAGGCTCCCCGTCCCCCGGCTGCAGGGCAACTTATTTTTCTGAGGGGGCTGCTGGCACAGCTGTCACCTGAGCCCACGATTCCAGATCTTTACAGACTGGCTTCTTCCCACTTTCACCTTCAGCGGGGGCTCCTGAAGCAGCGTGTTTCCTAAGGAGAAAGCAAGAGGAAGAGGACTTGGCGGGAGCAAGCTCTTCTATTCTGATTCTTGCACTTCTCTCCACTAACTCCCGCCATTTCTAACACACGCCAGTTTTGTGGTTAACCCATTGCAGGCTAAAAATAATTGCTGTTCCATGAGGAGGTCACACCTCCAGGCGTGGAAGGTCTGCCTGAGAGAAGCCATAGGTAATTACGGGTTCCTGGTAATACTTGGAAAACTTGTTGAAAGACAGCAGTGTTCTAGCAACAACATTTAGCCAAACATCAGGGATAATAATTTGTAAAATTCTGTACTGCCACAACAATGCAACCGTTCTCATTTTTTTGCATCTTGTTCTGTGTTAGTTTCTGCCTCTGGAGCCCAGCATCTCCCAAGACACTGGTGGCCTGGGTTCCTGTGGTGGGTGAGGCATCAGCCATACGCATGGAATGGTCTCAGGCACACATCTTCAGAGAAAGCCCTGGATGCTTTGGGCAAATATCCAGGCTTCTGTCTCAAATCCTTTCCTTGCTGGGACCCAGATACCTTAGAACGGCCCTATGGCTCAGCGCCCCTACTGTGCATCCAAACACACACTCAAACTCACTCATACTCACACGTGCACCCATGTACATGCTATCACACACTCACAATGCACACGCTATCACACACGATGCACACACCTGGACTCTCACACGTATACACTGTCACGCCCATACACACTGTTATACACATATGCACTGTCACACATGTAGTCATACCACATACACACACTCACAAGTACACACAATCACAAGCTCTCACAAGCAGGCCCAAAGTTTGCAGAACAGCCTAAACTCCCCTGCTCCCCACCCAGGAATTCTCACCAATTCCTGCCCCACCCCGTACACTCAGGAAAATCACTTCTAGATCCCCACGTTTTTAGTGGCTTCCTCCCTCTGCTGAATCTCAAAAAATGACCACACCCTTGACCACGCCCTGGCCATGCCCTTGGCCGCACCCTTGACTGCCTTAGCTTTGCCTTCTTTTTCTCTTCTGCCCATTTATTGTGATATTCTCTCACATTTTCTATATGTTGGAAATAGTTCATAATAAAAAAATGGGCAGGAACAGCCTTTAGAAGAAGTGAAAAGACCCTTATGAAATTGGCAGGACCCTGGATAAGCCAGTGCTGGGCCACAGCCTTGTTTCTACAGTGGGTAGTTAGGTCTGTTTGCTAATTTCATTTCCTCAAACACTTATTAAGCACCTGCTCTGCACAGGTGTGGGCCATGTTTTGGTTATGAAGAGAACTCACATCTCACAGAGGATTCCTGGATGGTGGTTCTGTCTTGGGTGATTTCCAATGTCCCTTCATAAAGCGAGCAGTTATTGAGATCTTCACATAGCCAGTTGATTCTCATCCTTTAGATTCTAGACCAAAGATCTCCTTTCTCCAGAAGGACCTTCTCTGTCCAAAAAAATATCTAAAGAAGACCCCTGCGTCCTTGGTACTGTGCAAGAAGCTCACAGGAGGAATTGACCTCGGCAGGAACTCAGGGAAGGCTTTCCCGGCAGATGGTGACGACCTTCTGGGGTGGAATCAGGGCACAGAAAGCTGACTCCTTACAAAGGCCTGTGGCAGGGGTGGTACAGGGTGGTGTGGGGGCCGGAAGGAGCAAAAGGAGCCCTAGGCAGAGAGCTGGAGCACGATCCAGGGCCCTGATGGCCAGGAAGGGGGTGGAGTCTTCCTGTAGGGCAGCATTGAAGCAGGGAGGCTCCTCGGCTGGGGTGGTAGAGGCCCCTCTGGCTTCCCTGTGTGTAACAGATTTGAGGGGCAGAGCCCTTCCATCTTAGTCCGTTTGAATTGCTACAACAAAATGCCATAAATTAAGTGGCTTATAATCAACAGAAATTCATTTCTCTCAATTCTGGAGGCTGGGAAGGCCAGGATCAAGGTGCAGATTTGGTACCTGCTGAGGGCCTGCTTCCTCATAGGCAGCTGTCCTTTTTGCTCCAACCACATGGCGGAGGGGAATCTCTCTGGGGTCTCGTGTACCAGAGCACGGATCCCATTCATGGGGGCTGCGCACTCATGACCTCATCACCTCCCAAAATCCCCACCTCCTGATACCATCACATGGGCATTAGGATTTCAGCATATGAATTGTACGAGGACACAAACATTCAGACCAGACCTGGGCTTCGCTGGTGGTACAGTGGTTAAGAATCTGCCTGCCAATGCAGGGGACACGGGTTCGAGGCCTGGTCCGGGAAGATCCCACATGCCGCGGAGCAACTAAGCCCATGCACCACAACTACTGAAGCCTGCGCTCTAGAGCCCGCAAGCCACAACTACTGAGCCCGCAAGCCACAACTACTGAAGCCTGCGCTCTAGAGCCCGCGAGCCACAACTACTGAACCCGCAAGCCACAACTACTGAGCCCGCATGCCACAACTAGTGAGCCCACGTGTCACAACTACGGAGCCCATGAGCCACAACTACTGAGCCTGTGAACCTAGAACCCACCGCAATGAGAAGCCCGCGTACCGCAACAAAGAGTAGCCCCCGCTCATCGCAACTAGAGAAAGCCTGCGCGCAGCGACAAAGACCCAACGCAGCCATAAATAAATAAATAAATAAATAAATAAAAGAAACCAGAGCCCCTCGTGTGACCTGGACATTGGTGACCTGAAGCACTGCCGTTTAGGTGGCAGCACCTATTGCTGCTATGAAGTAGGGGTGGAAGTGAGGTCCCCACACCCTCCTGCCTCTTTTTCTGCAACCCTGTCACCTTCTGAGGCTCTTCTCCATGGCCCCAGTTCCAGCCCCTGCCTAACACTCGGATGGTCCAAAGGCCCCACGGCTGCACCCAGGTACGCATGGAGCCAGCTGTTACCGTGAGAGCCAGTTATACCCATCTCTTCCCAGCCATGCCTTGTGCAGTGAAATCTGCCCTGATGGAAGTACTTACACCAGGGAAATTGGCTAAGGCTACAAATCAGGGCTTGCTTGTATGTTTGTTTTTTGGAGAGTATTTTACCAACAATCCTCACTAGAATCTTCTTTTCCCCGATCGTGTGCCATGCTTCACTTCCTCCCTAAATATCATCCCTTCAGAGAATTTTGGTTTCAGTGAGTCTTTGAATTTAGGGTTCATGTTCCTGTCTGCTGTGGAGCTGCTGTGTGACCTTGGGCAGCGGAGGGAAACTTTCTGAGGCTCCATAACTCAATTATAAAATGAAGATAAAGCACACTCTACCTAGGGCTGTTGTAAAGACTGAAAATACAGTGCTGTATGTAAAATGCTTAGCACAGCACCTGTCATGGAGTTGAGCTCAGCGATTGGTAGCTATTATTCCAAGAGGCAGATTAAAGTAATTCTTGCTAAAGATGTGAATGACTGAAAGGCAGTGATATACCAATGGCTGGGGGTGCAGGGGGGTGCGGTCTGCCCTGAGTGCAGGCAATAGCAGGGTGCACTGTCTGCTGAGAATTTAAAAACACAATAAAAGAGACCAAGTATCTGTCTGCATGTTAACATTGCCATGCACTGTCAGTTGTAAATAATGTCAATAATAACATGTTCGCATCATGGCAGATCGCTCCACATGCCCATCTTTGAAACGCCACTGCTGATATGCAGATGTGTCTATGCATTGTTTTTTGTTTGTTTTTATAAATTTATTTATTTATTTTTGGCTGCATTGGGTCTTCGTTGCTGTGCACGCGGGCTTTCTCTAGTTGCGGCGAGCGGGGGCTACTCTTCGTTGCGGTGCACGGACTTCTCATTGCGGTGGCTTCTCTTGTTGCGGAGCACGGGCTCTAGAGCGCAGGCTCAGTAGTTGTGGCACACGGGCTTAATTGTACCGCGGCATGTGGGATCTTCCCATATCAGGGCTCGAACCTGTGTCGCCTGCATTGGCAGGCGGATTCTTAACCACTGCGTTACCTGGGAAGTCCATATGCATTGTTAAAGAGGAATGCATCGCACACAAAGACCTCTAATTAGGAGAGAGAATTTGTTGCTGTTGTCCTTTAAGCAGAGCCATGGTTCTACCTCTACCCAGGCTCCTGGGCGAACCATCCAAACCCACAGAGATGTTGGCAACCCATTTCTGGAAGGCTGCCCACACTCTAACCCAGCTCTAACACAGATTCTAGTTCTCTAAGAAAAGCAGCAATTATGTTAATGGTCCCATTGTTTTTAGAACCCAGAAATGTCACTCTTAGGTGACAGTGAATTAGTACATTCCCAAGGAACCAAGGGACTCAACATCATACAGCGGTAACCTCCAAGCACATAATGTGACATTCCCAGGCCCCTCCATTCCAGGAGATGATTTGCCCATATTCTGGGGACAGAAATCACTGGAGGCCTTACATGGGAGTGTCATGTTACTCTGGGTGAGTTTGGCTGGTACCGAGGCTGGAACCTTTCATGAACGTGTCTTAATAAATCAGAGAGATGGGGGCTACTAAATGCATTTCATGACATGCCTTAAAAAAGCTCATCTAATTTTTTAAAATTCTGATAAAAAAAGAAAGAAACGATTCCTGTTCAAAAGTTTCCGGATTACAGAGATAAGGCTTGCTTTTCCTCCTGTTTTCTCCCTTCTCCTTTTTGGCAAGCTCTGCCAATGGAAGGCGGTTCACCAAAAATTCTTAGCATTTTTGGTATTCTTCTAGTTGGAAGGGTACTTGAGCTCTTTTGGTGTGTCTACTAGACCCTCTGTTCTGCATCAAAGGCCGTTGCTCATGCTGGACCTTTGAAGTCAGGCAATATTTCGGGTGTTGGTGGGATTTAGTGTTTACTCATCAAAAGCACTGAAAAACTCATACCAGTGAGGATATGACTCACTGAAATCAAACCCTCCAATGTCAAGGTCAGACACAGTGTTCTTTTTATTTAGAAAAAGAAAACAAAACTTTTCTTGGCTCTAAGTTTAAACTGTTATATTAAGATTCCAGTGAGTGGGTAAAGGGCCTCCTAAACATTTGCTTAGTCATCACCTGACATTTCCTTCCTCTGATGGGTCCTCAACTATGTTCACATACTAGAGAGGATGATGATTCTGTGAGCATCTGAAACCTGGCTTCTGCGGTGCACCTTTCATTCATGAATCTTCCCATCATCATGTTTTAAAGAAACATTGCCCAAGTTTTCCAGCACCAGAGCTGATGGTAATCTTGAGATCCTAAAATTTTTCCTTCAAGCGGTTCAAAAGTTTGGCCTCACTGCTACTTCTCTGTTTTCAGGAGAAAGGCATGGGAATTTACAAGTTACTGAAAGGTGGCATTTCTATTAGGAAATTATTTTCTTTCATGTTTTAAGTTTGGGACTTAAGCATCAGCAATTCCAGGATGTGAAGGTCCCACCGGCCACCGTTGCCCTGATGTTTACTGCTCACGCCTTCTTCTTCTTCAGGGAATTTTAGATTGGTTTGATCACAACCCCGAGTGAGAAAAACATTTTACATTTTGGCCCTACATAACGCACAGTCGACTGAAAAAATCTTTTATAAACTAGTGTTTATCCTTACTTTGCGTGTTGCACTTTGATGTTTTCTGAACTATTCTTTATTTTTTTAAATTTCTAATCACAACTCAGCAAATTAATTTCATGACCTATTAATGGGCCTCAAATGACAATTGGAAAACTTTGGTTTCAGGGGATCAGGCTGCACCTCCAATCCAGGAAAGAAAAGTGGAGCAAAAACATGAATGGGAGAGAGAAGTGAAAGACAGGTTGACTGTGAGGGTGATGGAGGCTGTGGGCTAGTTTTCCTTCCTCTTTCTCTCCATCCTAGGCAGCCCATGACACCCTGAGCAGCTCCTGGAATTTAGCTCTTGTTTGCTGTTGACACCAATGCTTGTCTGGCTGAAAGATGTGCCTCAAAGTAGAACAAACTAGGACTGGGGTGATAGAGTGGGGCTAGCATTTTTTCATGATTTTTCTTATACAAACGTTTGGGTGAGGGAGGGAGAGAACCACACATGCAAAGAAATAACCATGGTCCCCTTTATGTTTTGCTTTGCTTTTATCTTGCAAGGTGTAAAATAAGTGGGAGGCTAGGAAAGGACATTTATAACGTGTAAGAGACAAAAGTTCAAAAGTTAGCATCCAGAATCTATGAATCACTCCTACAAGTGATTTCTAAAAATCTGAAACACAACATGCAAAGGATGTGAAGAGGTGGCTCACGGAAGGGCTGTTTTGAGTAGTAAATTCACTGATACATTTAAAGATCCTAGAACAAGGCCTAAGTTCAGAGAAGGTGCTCAGTAAACATCAGCTATTGTTATTTTTAAAATATCTTTGTTGAGGTATAATTTACATAGCAAAACATTCACCCATTTTAACTGTACAATTCAATGATTTTTAGTAAATGCACTGAGTTGTACAGCCGCAACAGTCCAGCAATAGAACGTTTCCATCATCTGAAAATATTTCCTTGTGTCCATTTGCCATTGTCACTTCATGTCCCCAGCTCTCAGCCTCAGAAGACCACTAATCTTCATTCTGTCTCTAGAGGTTTGCCTTTTCTGGATAGCTCACAGAAATAGAATCATACGTTAGGTAGTCTATTGTGTCTGCAGTGTTAACTATTATTACTTTAAAAAATCAAATCATTATTAAACATTTTAGTCAATTGAATGGTTTTTGGGGACACTCTTTTAAAAAAAACCAATGAACTATATTTTCTCCAGGGCGCATTTATAATGTCAACTCTGTATGACGTTGCAAAGGGAAATTTCACAGTGGTACACAGAATAAACAAATAAACTTTTCCTAAATTCTTTGGGAACAAACTATAAGCTGGAATCGTCCTCTCCTAGGACCCACGCCAGCCCAAGGGCCCGTTGTTCCTGGATCACCAGACTTGGGGCCAACTCTTCACACCTCTTCAAAGAGGGATTCTTTTTTTTTTTAATATTCTTTTTCATATTCTTTTGCATTATGGTTTATTACATGATATTGAATATAGTTCCCTGTGCTATACAGTAGGACCTTGTTGTTTCAAAGAGCGATCCTTCACAGACACTGTGCCTTGTTTTTTTTCCTTTCCTAGACAAGGAAATAATTTACTTTCCTATCATTTCTCTTTCTCTTTGTAAATACACAAACGGAATACTAGAACGTTATGAAGTTGGGTGGTGAGGTTTAGCTGGACTCTCTCCTGAACTTAATCTTCCATCAGGTAATTCCTGGTCTTTACCTGTGTGAGTCCCAGTATGGCATTTGAGAAAAGGCTCCCTTCAATTAAGGAATGTGGGACCTCAAGCGGGGAGAGAGAGAAACTCCCTGTATGGCCTGTCCCAGGACCTGGCCCAGGGAGCCCTGCTGTCTTCACCCTGGCATCTCTCCTCCTCCGTTTGGTCCTTAGTGTAATTCCTGGGTCTTTGCACTTGTTGACCCTCTTCCTGCAGAGGATTTTGCAGGGTCAGAGAGCCCATGGCAGGCAGGGCCGTCCCGACTCTCCCCTTCCTGGGGTGCAGCCCCACGGGGGATGGGACGTGGCCGGGACGCGGGCAGTGCTTACTGATGCCTTCTGAGGAAGCTGATGGTGCCACCGATTTTTGTTTCTGCTTCAGATGAATTAAAAAACAAAACTGTGTGTGAAGACCACGAGCTGAAACTGCACTGCCACGAATCCAAGTTTCTCAACATCTACTCAGCGACCTATGGCAGGAAGACCCAGGAGAGGGACGTCTGCTCCTCGGAAGCCACGTGGCTCCCCCCCTTTGGTATGTGTCTTTATGTGGCTGTTCTCAGGGTGCTGTCGGAGGAGATTAGGGCTCCGGTCCCTAAGGAAGGAGGCCACGCGCTGGCTGGTACCAGGACTAGAGGGAAAGTCAAGGGCAGGGGGAAACCATCCCCCAGGGTCCTGTCTCCCTCTGCCCCACATTCTGGAATCCGTCTGTTGTTCAGTTAGTCTACACCGAGTATTTACTGAGCACCTGCTGTATGCAGGGCCTGTTCTAGGCATGGGGGAGTCATCAGTGACCAGCACAGAGTCTACCTGGAGCTGACCTTCCAGCAGAGGATGAGGAGGCCATGAGAAAGCAGATAATAAATGAGCTGATGTGTCGCACTTCAGGTGCACATAAGCATTAAAGGGAAAAGCACATGAGGAAGGGAGGGAGGCAAGGCCGGTGAGCACGCGGAGGATGCTGCAGGGAGGCACGGTGTTGTGGAGTGATGGGTGTGCTGAGCAGAGACTCGGGGCGGGAGAGCCTGCAGGTCCTGGGGACGGCATCCAGGTGGGGAGAAGAGCCCATGCTAAGGCCCTGAGGCTATGTTCAGGGTGGAGAAGAGCTCAGCCAGTCATTCTTAGAAGTCCACAGTTTGGAGCTAAGATGATGGTCCGACACGCCTGAGAGCTCCACCGTTCAAAGTCACCCTCTATTATTATTAGGGTTCTCCAGAGAAACGGAACCAGTAGGAGATAGATAGATGGATAGATAGATAGGTAGATGATAGGTAGATTGATTGATAGATAATTGATAGATAGATAGATAGATAGATAGACTGATTTTAAAGAATTGGCTCACACATTTGTGGAGGTTGGCAAGTTTGAAACCTGCCTGGCAGGCTGGCAGTCTGAAAACTCAGGTAAGAGTTGATGTTCAGTCTTGAGTTTGAATTCCGCAGGACAGCGGGCTGGAAACCCCGGCAGAAGTTCTATGTTGTGGCCTGGAGAAAAACTCCTCTTTCAGATGACCCCAGTCTTTGCTCTTAAGGCCTTCCATGGATTGGCTGAGGTCCACCCACGTTATGGAGGGTGATCTGCATCACTCAAAGTCTGCTGATTTACTGTTAGTCATACCTTTTTTTAAAAAATTGAAGTATAGTTGATTTACAATGTTTCAGGTGTACAGCAAAGTGATTCAGTTATACATGTTTATATGTGTGTGTGTGTGTGTGTGTGTGTGTGTATATATATATTCTTTTTCAAATTCTTTTCCATTATAGGTTATTACAAGATATTGAATAGTTCCCTGTGCTATACAGTAGGTCCTTGATGTTTGTCTATTTTGTATATAGTAGTGTGTATCTGTTAATCCCAAGCTCCTAATTTATCCCTCCTCCCCTTTCCCCTTTAGTAACCATAAGTTTATTTTTATGTCTGATGTTAGTCATATCTTAAAAATACCTTCAGAATGACATCTAGACTGGTGTCTGACCAAACCACGGGGCACTGTAGCCTAGCCAAAATGACACATGAAATTAACCATCACACGCCCCAATCTGCGGTGGTGAAACGGCCTCAGCTCCACCCGCCGTGTTACCAGAGAGAACAGACCGGTTGTGAAACGGCCCAAGAAGTTGCACTTTATTCATCAAACCTGAAATGAGCTCCTTAATGTGTTAAATTGCTACAATTGATTCCTGGATCACATGTGAAATTAAACATTAATTTAAAAAAGAAGTTTATACGTAACTAATATCTTGGATCTGGGAAAAAAAAAAAAAAAAAAAGAAGAAGAACGTAAAGTGACCTAGCTACACAGGCACACTCTCAGGCAAGGCTGGAGAGAGAACCAAAAAGCAATTCACAAGGAACACGTGTCACATGTGTCTCCGAGGCCCCTCGCCCAGCGTTCAGGGAAGGAAGGCCCTTGCGTCGGGAAGGTAGAAGGTCGTCTGAAGGGCAGCCGAGGCAGACAGCAGAAGCAGGCCGAAGTGGGCATCCGGCCGCTCTTAATTAGCTCCCATCTTAACAGGCTTGCCTGCCACGTGGGCAGAGAGACCCTTGTGAGTGTGGCTCCTGCTCTCTGTCCGTAGTGCCCGGTGCTCCAGCAAGTGACTTGTGAGTTTGGAAACTCCATTCTCCCTCCCATATAACATCTGCCCGTGTTCACAATGTCTCCACCCCCTTCTCCCTTGTTCCTGCTGCTGCGTTAGGTCAAAGGACCATTGCCTGGTCATCGCAGGAGTCCCCCTGTCCCTAGGCATGGCTTTCTCCCCTGGGTGGCCGGAGGTACCTTCTAAAAGGCAAATCTGATCCCTGCCCTCGTGGACATCCTGCAGGGGCTCCCTGTATTATCTGGTTTGCTTAGCTGGACAAGGCACCCTTGGTGATCCGACCTCTTTCGACAGAAAGGGACTCCACTTCTTAATATCAGTGTGGGACATCCCATTTCTCGGGCTCACTGAGTCTAGCTTAGCCCTGTGTGTTTTGGGAGACAGCAGTAAGTAACATCTATTTTAGGAGTTCTTTTGAGCAGAAGTTGGTCAGCCAGGTAGGTAGATCTGTGTGCAGGCTGAATGACTGACGTTCCGTACGTCACTGCCTTAGGTTCCTGGGAGGTTAGATGGGAGTTGGGTTTAAAGGGAAAAGTCATCAGCCAGAGAAAACGTTAGCAGACCCCGTGGTTAAAAGACAGGTTTCCATAGAGAGTTCAAGGAATCCTCAGGTCAGCCGTGAATAAGCCTTGTTGACTCAGGAAAGGTCTGTGAATGGGAGACTGTGCCCCTTGCTTGGCTGTTCAGTTTCAAAATCCTGAGCCCTGGCCAGTCACATGGCAAAAACAGCCTGTTGACCCCTCTCCCCCTCCCCTCCCTCCCCTCACCGCCGCGTGCTTCTGCCCGTGGCCCCTTCAGTACCCGAGAGGCTGAGGATCAAGCTCTTCACTGCATCCATGAACCACCACCCAAATGCCAGAGGTCCTCTGGCCCTAGGCTCTGCAGGGCGAAGGGTCCTCGAGGGTCCCCCTTCATCTCACCGTCTCGGGTCCCCCTTCACCTCACTGTCTCGGGTCCCCCTTCATCTCACCATCTCGTGTGCCCTTCACCTCACCGTCTCGGGTCCCCGTTCATCTTGTCCCCCAGCCTTACGTGGAGGCCTCTGGTTTCACCTTTCGGGTTAGCACTTAAGGGCAGAACCGTCCATGTGTGCAGAAATATGAACCCCTGGCTGCCTGTGCTGATGAATTTTCTTGATCTAACTGAATGCTAAGAAATACTCCACTCCTAGGCCCAGGTAAACTGTACGTAAGGGTTTTAAACTGAATTTGGCGTGTTCGCCCCACAAAAATCATCAGTTTTCCCTCTGGTATAAACACACTTTGATATCACCCACTTTAAAAAGCACCCTCTTTTGACCCCCTGTCTCCCATCCACTGCGTCTGCAAGTCCTGTGGGCTCTCCCCATACCCAGTATCCAGACTGTTTGCTCCCAGCCCACTCAGGGCGTCTCTCACCTGGACCATCTGGGCTGCCTCTTGACTGGTCTCCGGCCTCGCTTCTCGATTCCATACCCTCCCTTAGCCCCTTCTTCACTTAGCAGTCAGAGGGATTTTATTTAAATCAAATCAGATCACATCCCCCCACCCCACTTAAAGCCCTTCACTCTGTCTACTGTAGAATAAACCCAGTCTCCCAGCTGTGGTCCGCCTCTCTCTCTCCTTCCTTCACTACCTCTGGAGCACTCCACGCTCATTCATACCCCAGGGGCTTTGCACAAGTTCTTCCTTTGGCATAGAATGATCTCACCCCACATCTTTGCATGGCCAGCTCCGTCTCGTCATTCGGGAATCAACTCAGGCGTCATTTCAGAGAGGTTTTCCGAGGCAGCCTGCCAGCACAGCACCTTGTCCCTGCCATCCCACTCGAGCTGTCCCCATTTGATTGTCTTCATAACGTGGAAGTAGTCACTTATGTGCATATGGTCTCTCTCCCCTGGAGAAAGCCAGCACTGCAGAGGAGATGTGTCTTTTTTTTCCTGCGGAATTCCCAGCAAGCAGAGCAGAGCCTGGCACAGAGCAGGTGCCCATGTGAATCTCGAGCCCCGTGAATGAATCAGAGCCCCCCCTTCCTAAGTGAGGCGCCCACACTGGCCTCTGGCGGGTGGATGGTTGCCGGCCTGGAATGTGGGCCTGGTGTTGTCACAGCTTCCAACCTCTCATGAGATGCTGGGAATCTGAATTTTTTTTTAATGTGAAATTTTCCAACTTTTAAAACACCGTGCGAGCCAAACAAAACATGCCTACAGGCCACATCCGGTCCATGGGCCGCCGGTGTGTGATCTCTGCTCTCAGTTCCAAGTTATTACTGCAGCTGGGCCTCAGCACTTTGAAGAAGGAGAAAGGGCTGTTTATTTTTAACCCCGGAACCTGGCATGAGCTTGGGAGGATGGTTGCCTAAAGGCCAAGTGGTCGGGTCTCACCTTGGGCCTCTGAAACGGGATGTGTGTGCTTTTACTCTTGCATATAAGCTAAAGTCTGGTGCAGCCCCACAAGCTCAGAGTCTGGGTACCCAGGGCAGCTCCCCATACTCGGTCAGAAAGCAGAGCGGAGTGCGGCTTTAGCACTCAGATACCCAGTGAGAGCATTTGCAGTTCTTTCTGAAACATAATTGTGATGATTGTTGTTCTCCACAAGCACCGTCATTGTATTGAACAGAAATAAGAAAAAGATTCAGTCACAGATTTTTCCCATCAAATGAAAAGATTTTTCTTTTCAGGATCTCTTCCAAGTCCTGGTGTATGATGAGCAGAAAACAACTTTTACATGATGGCAATTCTGAAGTAGATACATTTGAATTCTGCTTTGAAATTTAACTTTATATCACGTGTGGTTTTCCACGGGACCAACAAAATCCTGACAAAGTCAATCACTCTCTTGTTAAAGGGATACAGTATATACTTTACTTACCCATTCCCTAGTGGCTGTTTCATTGTTGTTGTTTTTTTAAATTAATTTATTTATTTTCTGGCTGCATTGGGTCTTCGTTGCTACGCGAGGGCTTTCTCTAGTTGCGGCGAACAGGGGCTACTCTTCATTGGGGTGTGAGGGCTTCTCATCGCGGTGGCTTCTCTTGTTGCGGAGCACGGGCTCTAGAGCGCAGACTCAGTAGTTGTGGCGCTCGGGCTTAGTTGCTCTGCGGCATGTGGAATCTTCCCTGACCAGGGCTCGAACCTGTGTCCCCTGCATTGGCAGGCGGATTCTTAACCACTGCACCACCAGGGAAGTCCCTATTTCATTGTTTCTGATTT
Organism: Eubalaena glacialis; assembly: GCF_028564815.1. Taxonomy (NCBI): domain Eukaryota; kingdom Metazoa; phylum Chordata; class Mammalia; order Artiodactyla; family Balaenidae; genus Eubalaena; species Eubalaena glacialis. The sequence continues at coordinate 12,561,403 of NC_083721.1, read as the reverse complement.
TTAAATATCATAAACAATGTGTAAGGAACCTGTGCTTGTAGCTTTTTCTTTCCTCTGGCTTATTTCCTTGGGATAAATTCCCAGAAGTTTTATTCCAAAAGAGGGCATGGGCATGTTTACAGTTCTTCCCATGTACCACCAGAGGTCTTTCCAAAACCTTTTCGTACCAATTTATATGCGTAAACAGCGACGTAGAACTGTGGGTTTCCCTGCAATTTTGGCAGCATTCTGTATGATTTTTCTTCATGTTTCCAAGTTAATAGGTATAAAATGGCCTTTCTGTATGTTTTTTATTTGCTTTTCTTTGTTTATGAATGACCTTGAACCTTTCCCCTTGTTTTTGTGGTTATTGTATTTGTGCTTGCACACGCTGTGTCTCTAACCTTTGTCCTTTTGTTGTTGTTGTTGAGATCTTTATTTTTTCCATTAATTTTTATGAGCTCAAGACAGAGTAAAGATATGAACCCTTTATACATTTTTTTCTGCTGGAAGTTTCCCATGCCACAGTATATTTTTTTCTGAACTTGTAGTCTGGGTTTGCTATATAGGGCTGGTTGCGTCTGTGTACTTCATACGTAGGATAAGCTCAAGGGGAATGGGTTGAGTGGTGGTGGAGAGGGGGACGCCCCTGGTGGGAGTCGGGCAGGTACATGTGGCCCCCAAGTCATGGTGTGACGCCATCATGCTCCCACAAGCATCCTCAGGGCTGCCCAAGGCCTGGCTGTCAGTACCTCCCATAGTGGGACCCAAGCTTCTACTGGACATTCCCAAGGATATGAGGGTACTCGTGCTGTCCTCAGGGTCTGGGCTGGGAGGAGGGCGGGCAGAGCCTCCATGTTCTATGGGTGATACTCTAAGCTGGTCCCATCTGGAATGTATCAGGGCAGGCGCAGCCATGGTGAGGCATTGGTCACACACCACACCCTGGCCTTGAACAGGGCTTCCCAGTCTTCCCACATCATCACACACAGAAAATTATATTTGTATGGCACAGAGGGGTAAAGGGAGGCACTGCCCATTCCCAAAATCAAGAGTCCAAGGGAAGCCTGGAGGCCTGAGGAGAAACATTCAGCGTACCTGTGTGCATTCACTGGGTTTTTTTTTTTAATTAATTAATTAATTAATTTTTGGCTGCGTTGGGTCTTCGTTGCTGCATGCGGGCTTTCTCTAGTTGCGGCGAGCGAGGGCTACTTTGTTACAGCGCACGTGCTTCTCATTGCGGTGGCTTCTCTTGTTGTGGAGCACGGGCTCTAGGCGCACAGGCTTCAGTAGTTGTGGCACGTGGGCTCAGTAGTTGTGGCTCGCGGGCTCTAGAGCACAGGCTCAGTAGTTGTGGTGCACGGGCTTAGTTGCTCCGCGGCATGTGGGATCTTCCCGGACCAGGGCTTGAACCTGTGTCCCCTGCATTGGCAGGCGGATTCTTAACCACTGCGCCACCAGGGAAGCCCTGCATTCACTGTTGAAGTTGGGAAGCTCTGCCTTGAAGATGCACTTGGCTCAGGGTGCAAAGGTTACTGATGCTGGGCTTCTCTTCAAGGCCCTTAGACTTTAACCATCTCCTCAAGGTCCTCCGAACTATGCCCACTGCCCAGTCCCAAAGCTACTCCTACAGTTTTAGGATTCTCTTTCCCCAGCAACCCACTTCCAAGTATCTAAATGTGTATTTGTTTTTTTTTTAATTTTTTTAAATTGAAGTAGAGTTGATTTACAATGTTGTGCCAGTCTCTGCTGTACAGCAAAGTGACTCAGTTATACACATGTAGACATTCTTTTTTATATTCTTTTCCATTATGGTTTATCACAGGATGTTGAATATACTTTTGTGTACTATACAGTAGGACCTTGTTGTTTACCCATTCTAAATGTAATAGTTTGCATCTACTATATTTGTTTTCTATTGCAGAGTAATGAAATATTCCCAAATTTAATGACTTAAAACAAAAATGAACATTTATTACCACACAGTTTCTGTGGGACAGGGATTCTGGGGTACCCTAGTTGGGAAGTTCTTGCTTAGGGCCTCCTGGTGTCTCATGGTTGCAGCCGGCATGTTGGCTTGGGCTGCAGTCACCTGAGGGCTGGACTTCCAAGGTGACTCGCTCATATGGCGGGCAAGTTGGTGCAGGTTGTTGGTGGGAGACCTTGGTTCTCCCCACATAGGTCTCTTGAGTGTCCTTGAGACATGGCAGCTGGCTTCTCCCAGAGCCCAAGATGCAGAAGAGCAAATGGAAGCCACACACCGTCACCTCCACCCAACTCTATGGGTCACACAGACCAGCTGATTCTTTGAGGGAGGAGGCTACACAAGGGTGTGAATTCCAGGAGGTGGAGACCATTGGGGGCCATCTTGAAGGCTGTTATGGGCTGAACTGTGTCCTCGTAAAATTCCTGTGTTGACGTCCTAACCTCCAGTGCCTCAGAATTGTGACTGTTTGGGAAGATGGGGCCTTTAAAGAGGTGACTAAGTTAAACCGAGGTCATATGGGAGGGCCTTAATCCAACATGACTGCTTATAAGAAGGGGAAGTCAGGACACGGACACACACAGAGGGAAGACCATGTGAGGACACAGGGAGAGGTCAGCCATTTGCAAGCTAAGGAGAGAAACTTCAGAAGGAGCCAACCGTCCTGACATCTTGGACTTCCGGCCTCCAGAACCAAGAGGAGACAAAGTTCTGTTGTTTAAGCCACCCAGTTTGTGGTACTCATTACCACAGCCCTATAAACTACTACAAAGGCTGACCATCACAGCTGTCAAGCAAAAAAAAAAAAAGAGCAGCAAGGCTGATGACCATGCCAGCTGTCAAAAAGTGACATTTTACTGTCACACAGGTTCAAACACAGATAGATCTGGTGTCTCTTCTTGAGGGTGGTGACCCAAAAGACATTTCTGAAAGATCTTAAAGCAAGTCAGATCCCTCAGAACTTACGGCTCCTCTTGGGACTTCGCTGGAGGTCCAGTGGTTAAGACTCCCCGTGCTTCCAATGCAGGGGACGTGGGTTCAACCCCTGGTCGGAGAACTAAGATCCCACATGCTGTGCGGCATGGCCAAAAAATTTGGAAAAAAAAACAAAAACAAAAATCTACAGCTCCTCTAGTGGAAGAGAAACTGAAAGAAAGGTATGGAAGTGATTGATCAGCGTTGGTTCCAGAGAAACACCACTGAAGCAGCATCCTAACACAGAAAGGACTGAACCTTCCCACAGACCCGGGCATGACCTTAGGAAAGCAGGCCTCCAGAAAGCTCCCTTGGCTGGGCCTCCACTATGGGACGTCATTTCCTGCTGCAGCTACATTTTCTGGGTTGGCTCCAGGGATTCTATTTCCTTAAGAAGAGAATGAGAAAAACGACACAATGGACGTCAAAGGCTGGGCTAAGGCCACCCCAAGGCCAAGGGTGGGCAGGCCTGGACTTTTCAGCCAAAAATCAAGGTGCCAGGGGTTCCCACTACCAAGAAAGTCTCTTAAGAGCAACCAGCCTAATTATCTGAATAAACACAGGTTGTAAAGCGCGATTAACTTCAGTTTCAGTGTTAAACAGTAGCCCCCCCCCACAAAAAAGTTGAATATCTTGTTATCACATGTATTGGGGTGGAGGGTAGTTTGCCAGGCAGAGAGGTGCAAACAGAATCAGCCTGGGAGGGAAATAACCACTTAAAAAAAAGAATCCTGCCAATGGTTCAGAGCTCAGTATCAACAAGGAAATGGTCAGACCTGAATTGGACCTGAATTACCTTGGGCCTCCTCCTAAAAACACACTGTGGGTTCTTTCCTTCTCACCAAGATAAATTCTTTCACTCCCAGGGTAGCTATGAGTGCAGAACCGTGCCTCTGTAAATCACGCTGGTCACAAGACCTCCTGGGTCCAAGAGGATTGTAGTCTTATAAATGGGAGTCTCTTCCCCCCGCCCTTCCTCTGTTAGCCTTAAAGAATATGGTCAGGCACATGTCCTAAGAAAATATAAAGTTTCCAGGGCTCTCATACAATTCTGGCAAGAGCATGAATTGGTACAACTCTTCTGGATAACGGTTTGGCAGTGTGTATCAAAAACTTTAACATTTTGAATGCCCTTTGACAAAGCAATCTACTTCCAAGAATTAGAAACTACCATGCCTGTGTGCAAATATTTATCTCTAAGGATGTTTCACATAGAATTCTTTATAGCATTAAACAATGGAAATCATCAGAATGTCCACCAATAGGGTATTGTAAATAGAGCTGATACATCCATAAAGTGAGAATCTCTACAGCTCTTTAAAATGATGCTTATGTTAAAATTTTCACAAATATATTAATAAATGAGAAAAAATAGCATACAGAGTAATATGTACATGATCCCATTGAGGGGGAAGGGCATTTAAACATAGAAAAGTGACCAGAAGGGTGTTCTTTAAAGGTTAACCATTTTTTTCTTATTAGTGGGATTTACTGAGGATTTTTATTTTCCTGGTTTAGGCATATTTGTGATTTTCAAGTTTTCAACTACAAACACGTTTTTATTTTGAAACAGAAAAAAATAATAGTTTACAGAAAAAAACAATAATAGTTATTATAGGACTTCTAAGAATAATTTCATAATTCATACTGTTACTTCTTCCCAATGTAGGTGGCTTATACAGAAATCATACAGCGCATTCTCAAATCTCTTGAGATTTAAGGTTTTTTTTTTTTTCAACTGATAAATGTGCTCAGAGAAGAACCCCAAATAATAATGAGGCTCCTAAAGACAGCAAAAATATTCACAATCAACCCTGTGCATCCACAAAGCAATGAAAAATAATGATAAAAATAAACTGCGGGGGACTGGGGAGAGATAAATTAAGAGTTTGGGATTAACAGATACACACTACTATATATAAAGTAAGTAAACAACAAGGACCTACTGTATAGCACAGGGAACTATACTCAATATCTTGGATTATAATAACCGATAATGGAAAAGAATCTGAAAAAGAATATATATGTATAACTGAATCATTTTGCTATACACTTGAAACTAACACAACATTGTAAATTAATCATACTTCAATAAAAAACTTTTTAAATAAACTGGAAGAAAATTCAAAGGATACATCTTTACTCCTAGGTAAACTTTTCATGGCTTCTGGGGCAAACTGAGTTATACAAAAGAATAGTTTATCATTACATTTGCAGAAAAATTTACATTTCTGAAAAAAATCACCCCAGAGACCCTCGTATTCAAAAGCTGTCTTCTATCCAGACATGAATTTTATTTTTCTTTTTAAGAAAGTTCATTTTGTACGCTTTCATTTCAAAGCAATGTAAACTCAAAAACTTGGAAAGTATCTTAAAATCGATAGGGGGAAAAAAAAAAACTTTCCCATCAGCCAAAAATATCCCCTGTTACCATCTTGGTGATTCTCCTTACAATGTTTTTAAATTTTTGCTTATTTGCAGGTTAAACTTTAATATTTAGGTCTGATTGTACCATATGCTTGTTTTCACTTAACAGGACCAAAGAAGGCATATAATTTAGACTATAAATTAAGTCCCAAAGGCCTTTTGCAGAAGTACCATTTTCCCATCTAACATAAGTGGCGTGATGTCAGTGATGGTAACTGACATACATTGTGTGCTGGCATTGGACCCTCTAAACGTAGCATTCGTGGAATGGTCACGCCAACCAGTAAGTCAGCCCTGTATCTTCATTGTCCAGCTGAGGAAACAGGACTAGCAAGGGGGCTGAGGTACCCACTGCCCCATCCTCCTCCTCACAGCTGCCACAGAGAAAGGGTCTTCTGGACTCTTAACCACAGGAGGTATTCCATTCAACCTTAGAGACAGCTGGTGGGGACAGTTCACGTTTATGTGGGCTTTGACTTCTGCAGTTGCTTCATACAAACCTCACAGAGAGACAGTGAAAAAGATGTTCCTCATGCTACGCAGGAGGGACACAGAGTCTCAGTGAGTTGATCAGATGCCAGGTGCTGGGCAAACAGCAGAGAAACTCCCGTGCCCTCCAGGAGCTCTCATCCAGTGAGAGATCCAGGCACAAAAGCAGCTGACCTAACACAACACAACACACCGTAAGCAACACGACTGCCCACCGCAGACCCCAGCTCCGTGCAGCAGCCCTCTCCGTGGGGCATCCCCCTCTGTGCTCTGGAAGCCGTTACCCTTGCCCCTTAGGCTTGGGGTGGTAACATCTCACTGCTGTTCCTTGCCCCAGGGTCCTGCACCATCCTTCGAGGTGTTCACATCCCATTCACACCTTTGTAAAGTCTCTGTATCAAGCTTGCTTTACATTGTCCGATTTGAGCGCTGGGTGGCCTGCCGGAACCCTGATGATACCCACTGCTCACGTTACTATTCTTTACTCTTCACGAAGACGTACTTGATGCTCAGGCACTTAAAACATTTCATTCCATCTTCATTGGCTGCCTGACTTGCTCTGTTTACTTTTCTTTCATTCATAAGAACGCACCAAATTAGGTCCAGCAAGATGCATCCTTTAGACTGGAGTGTTCAGAAGCAGTCAGAAAAAAGATGGATCTATTCCAAGGCAGAGCGACTTGCAGAGAAGAACTGACCCAGGGACCAACAGGAGGATGACAGCTTCCTGAAGCCCCTCCAGGCAGCTTTTCTCAGCACAGATTTGAACTCACGGATCACACCCCGCCCTGCCCCACACACACGTACCAAACACATTCTAAAGCCAGATAGATGGGATGTTTGCATTCCCTGGTGTCCATGCCAGTCTACTAATTCATTCATTAGATATATCATTGTTGGGTGCCTGCTGTGTGCCCGACACTCCAGTGATCAGGCATCATGGAATTGGACTTAGCAAAATAAATCAGAACCTTCATGAATATATTCAGATCAAGTGCTTTTATAATAATGTTCCTCACCATTTGTTGAGATATACATATTACAAACATTTAGATATATCACAAAAATATATACATATATATTCACACATACACACATACATATATACATATATGTTTATAGGGTCCATATATTTTTATATGTGTGAATATATAATATACACATATTACATAAACAAATATAATTTATATATTTTATATATGTGTGTGTGCACATATATGTATGTGTGTGTGTGTGTGTGTATTTATTTAATTTAATTGTCGTTTCCTCAAGATCATTGTCTTTCCAGCTTTGTGGTGTTTACCACAGATCCTTCCTTTCTTTTTTTTTCTTCCTTTTTTTTGGTTTTACCATACCGTGCTGCTTATGGGATCTTAGTTCCCCAATCAGGGATTGAACCCACACCCTCAACAGTGAAAGCGCAGAGTCCTAACCACTGGACCTCCAGGGAATTTCCAAACAGATCCTTCCTTTCAACTGGACTCTTTCACGGATCTCTAGTTAACATAAGAGATGGAGGTGGAGCTTCCCTGAGATGTGAGCTTTCCCACCTTTCTCTAGGTGCGTGTCCCGGTGGTACCTCCGGCCGGTTGTGGATAGAGGCACATGCGGTGGGTGGCGAAGAGTCAGGGCGATGCTCAGCAGGCCTGATGGAGGGGGAATGAGGACCAAATATGCCTTCACGGAAGACGGTTCGGGGCCAAAACCATAGACCGATGAGTCTCCGAGAGAAAAGGGTCAGAAAAAGAGAAGCGAGCGCCTCTAGTAAGAGACAAATTCACGACCCAGATAACCTGAAAGGCCGACACCTGGAGACAAGGGCTAAACACGTGAGTCAAATGGGCTAGCGGAGCATCTGACCCAAACAGCTCTCAAATAAGTAAATGGTAGTTCCTCTTCTGAGAGCACTGACACTCGAACTGTGTTCCAGAGAACCCCGGATTCTGAGGAGGTACCCCAGGGACGAGCAGCTAGCGAAAGGTGGGAAAGCTCACATCTCATCTTTGCATATCTACACGTATAAAAATATACGAAGCGTATATATATGGGCCATATAAACATATATGTATATATGTATGTGTATATATATGTACATATGTGTGACTATATGTATATATTGGGTTGGCCAAAAATTTCATTTGCTTCCAAAAATTTCTTTCGGTTTTAAGTAGCAATAAGAGATACATTTTTCATTTTCACCAAGAACTTTATTGAACAACATATTCACTAACTGAACGGACTTTTTGGCCAACCCAATATATGGTGTTTCTCTTGCTTCTGGTTCCATCTGAGTCCTTCTTGCACCCCATTTCCACTGGCCTTTGTGCACCCCTGTACCCCACTGCTGACTGACCCCTTCCCTTCTCTTCCTGAGTAATCTATTTCAAGACTTTCTTCCTCTGAGCACCTGGTGGTGAGGACATCTGAAGCAGGTCTCCAGAGCCCAGGGGGAGTTTCAGAAGGGATGGAGGTTGTAACCTTACCTTTGTTCTTCTGTTCTGTAATTCTTTGAGCATCAGGCCCCGTGGAAGGTGCCGGGAGCAGGAGGTGCCCATCTAGTCTGGAGACAGACTAAGGAGCAAATAAGTAGAGCTGTGTGATAAGAGCTATACAAGGAGTAGTAGAAGCAGAGAGAAGGCAACTGCTAACTGCAGCCTGAGGGGTGGAAGCCATGGCGAAGTGACCGCTGAGCAGACAGGACAGGGGTATTGCGAGCAGGCAAGAGAGCATATGCAAAGGTACAGAGACAAGGAGGGTCATAGCCTGGGCTTCTGGAGAGGCAGGGTGCTCTGCAGGCTGGGGATACAGGCTGTGGCGGGAGAATGGCAGCCAAGGAAGCTAAACGAGGGGAGAGGAGGTCACACTGGGTTCTGTACGCGATTCTAAGGAGTTGGACTTGATCTCTTGGTCGGGTGGGTGGGGACCCGATCTTAAGCAGGAGAGTGATAGGATTGGGAAGAACATTCTCAGGGCAAAGAAGAGAAGCATGGGAAGTGGAAGACAACGAGGAAGGGAGAGCAGTTAAAAGATTTCCTGCGAAAGTGACAGGGTTGAAGCTGAAGCTGCGGCTGGGAACTGAGGAGGGATGATGCTAGGACCGGGCATCAGACCGGGAGGACGCTTGGAGGAGGGAGCCGGGGCTTCTGGCTGGGCTGCCTAGAGGATGTCGCAGCGTGACTGAGAGCAGGATGTGGGAAAAGCAAGCTCAGGCTGGGTCGCTTGGGTGTTGGTGGGGGAGGGGGACGTGATGAATGTCACGTGAGGAGTGAGAGGTTCCTGAGGGAACAGTGAAGGCAGTCCATTATGGGAGCTGGAGGCGGTCGGGTCCTCAGTTTTCTGATGGTCCAGGTGGACGTGGGCCCAGATGGCGTGTGCAGGTGCAAGAAGAGAGCCCAGGCTGAGGAGGGGCCCCCTGTGGGGCGAGCAGGCCTGCAGGGGGCTCTGGGATGGAACAGTCAGACAGATGGGGGTGAAGGGCACCAGGCAGCCAAGGTCAGGGAGGAACCCTCCAGCAAGAGTGTTCAGGCACCCAGAGTTCCGGAGATGGGCAAGGATTAGGACCCGCCACATCTCTCTGCTAGGACAGTAGTAGGTCCCCGTGATCTGAGGGGAGGGACCCTTGTCAGCCTGTGTGGAGGGCAGAGGCACATTGAGGAATGGCTGGGACATGGGTGGAGGGAGACACAGCGGTGGGGGGCATGGAGGACCTTTCCAGAATCCTGACTGTGAAGGAAAGCGATAAGGCTGGAGAGAGGTTCTGGGATTGGACCGCAGGGGTTTTGTTTTTACAGGGTAGAGGAGTTTGTCATCTGTAAGACATGAACAGACAGCACAAGAAAAGTCCTGTGAGGGGACTTCCCTGGCGCTCCAGTGGTTAGGACTCCACGCTTTCACTGCCATGGCCCGGGTTCAGTCCCTGGTCGGGGAACTAAGATCCCGCAAGCTACGTGGTGTAGCCCAAAAAAGAAAAGTCCTGTGACTGGGGGTCCCTGCTGCTGGGCCCCTGTGCTCTCCCTGAGTCCAGCTTCATAGCATCAGCCCTCGGGCTCTGCGGGCATGCACATCCCACGGGCATCTCAGGATCTGAAAACTTTCTTGAATGGTCCTTCCCTTCTGAAATGCAGAATAGTTTTTTATTTTGTTTTGTTTTATTTTAATGAATTTACCATCTCGTCCTCCAAACTGCCTACTCCTACTGGTCTCCCCTGTCCATGGCAATGGCACCGCCATCTCCTCTGTCCCCAAGCTGAAGGTCTGACTCATCCTCAGTGGGGCCCTCACCCCCCCTCCTCTGGAGGCCTGAAGAGTAGAGCTCAGAGGTTAAAAGGTTAAACCTGCAGACTTGGGGGCCTTTCCCCAGCGTTCACGTCCAGACCCTGCTGTCCTCATTCTTTAGCTGTATGAGGTTCCGTAACCTCTCACACATCTGTGTCCCCATTCACAAAATTGATATTTTATATATATATATATACACACCCACACTCTCTCTCTCTCTCTCTCTCTCTCTCTCTATATATATATATAAACATGTATGTAATATAAACAACCTATTAGATATTAACTAACCTATTATAGATTATATAAGCAACTTATGATACATAATAATATATCATATCCTATATATAGTCTCTCTAAAATATAAGATATTATAATAAACAACCTATCTCATGGGGTTGTTGAAACATTGTATCAGTTCACATACAAGTGCTGAGAGCAGAGCCTGGCATGAATGTTAGCTGTTATAGTGAGCTGAATTTTGCAAGGTCTCTAGAATTCTCTTCTCCATTCCCTTCTCTTCAAGCCCTTAACTCCTCCCAACATGTACTATTAAAATTGCTTCCAAACTAGTCTCCCTGCCTTTGGTTCCTTTTCTCTCCCAGGGCATCCCATACACTGTCCCCAAAGGAAGTAGCATCAGGGCATTTTTAAGACTCCCTGTTGCTTGCAGAATAAAGTTCAAAGTCTTTAGCTCAGCGTTCAGAGGTAGCTTGGTCCTGCTCCATTTTGCTTTTCCCGCTCATCTACTGCATCTGCCTTGCCCACGCCCGCTATTCCAGCTCACGCTCAGCCCCTAGACTCCCACTAAGTGCTTCTGGCCCACTTGCCTTGGTGTTTCTACCTTTCTGTCTTTGCCTGCCTCTGTCCAATTCATGCTCCTTCTCCCATGACCAAGCCCCTCTCCTCCATAAAGCCTGTCTTGACCACTCCGGTCCCCAGCAATCTCTCCTGCCTCCGACCCCATCACCTCTTGGCTGGACCAATCACTGCTGACGCTCACTCCGTGTTTCACTTTATTAGCCGTCAGGTTAATGTGGGGTTTGTCTCTCCAGCCCCATCCGACATCCTGCGAATGCAAGGCAGGCTTCTTCTGACTTGTTTTTCGGACGGTACCTAGCCCAGTGCCTTGTCCTCCGTACGTGTTCAATTAGTATTTACTAATTGTGATGGCATCGTGCCAGGGTGCTGAAAACCATGTCCTTATGTTTATTCATCCATCTGTCCTTTTGTTCATTCATTCATTCGTTATTATTGGATTTCCACAGTGGACCAGGCTGTGGGAATTAGATAAGGAACAAAATAGAAAGAGTCCCTGTCCTCATGGAGCTTATGTTCACACAGGGGAGAAGGATTCTCAAAATTAACCAATAACTAAAATATTTCAGAGAGGTAACGCTCATAAAAGAAATACGAATCTTTATTCAACGTTCTACATGTTTTGCCTCTTCTGTATGCAGGGCCCGTTACCTGACTCGGGGGACAGGGGCAGTGCCCAGTGCAAGATGCAAATACAGGGCCCTTGTTCAAAAGTACGTGAGGATTTCCGGCCAGTGACAGCAGAGCATTAGAGCAGTCTGATTAAAGTAAGCCCTTCCAGGCCTGCCTGTGTAGTATTGATACTTAGCCCATGCGGGGTGCTTTGATGAGACAGAAAATAATCAGAGAAACAATCTGCATGAGATGTGAAATCCAGCTCAGTATACTTATTTACAGAAAATAACAGAAGCTACATGGTGGCCATACATGGAATCCAACGAACATGAAGTTCTTGATGTTTTTTGCCTCTCAGATTGCTTGTCTTACTCGGCTTTGCAAGTATTATCCAGGAGGTGTTATGGGAAGCAGAGATGCAAAATCCTCGTCAACAATCACCATTTCGGAAGCCCCTGTCTTCCAGGAGTGAAGAAATACCTCACCGTCGCCTACGCATGTGGTAAGAATCCACCCTCCACAAGCTGCTTGGAGACCCTGCCTCTTGGGGAAGTGGTGAGCATGTGAACAGGAGTTTTCCAGCAACAAACCATTGCATTCACTCTACCCTGGAACTGTGTTGTCATCCCAGATATTCGCGAGCCTTTTCTCCTATCCCTTATCCTTGTTTATGACATTCGCCTCAGATAAGCGATCGAATTGTCTCTGGTCCACATTTGTTTTAAAAGTGCTTTTAGCAATCAGATTGGCAGCAAGCGGGGTGGGCAGGAAAAGAACAAGCAAATGGGATAAAATGGATGTCACTGAGAAGAATGATTTTAATCTGGGTTCTTAGGAGGCTCTGAAATTTATGGGTACGTCACACAAGTTCACTCAGTATTGCTTGACTCCTCGTTAATCTTCCATCCCAGCCTTTAGGCTGTAAAATGACTAATTCTCTATACTGCTGACAGCCGTTTTATCAACGTACCCCCAGGGTTAAGCCAACAGATCAAATGCTTACCCCACATCCATTAAATATGTTACATGACAGCATCACTTTGTTTTCCTAGTGTCTTCAAATAATAAAATGAAATTGCTCATTCATTCGATTCCAATTTTATAAAGCTGCCTTTAAAAATCAGGTGTTAATTACCCTCACAGGGTGCCGTGGATTTCTGGTTTGTAATCCTGACATGTGAACTGGTTTTTAGAGGTGTTTTGTTTTTGTTTTTTTTTGAAATAAATATAGAAGCAAAGGGAAAGCAAAGAACATCGTAACTGAAGAACCCAATACTTTTGCTCATGGAAACCCCTTTCCCCCTGCCAGATACCCCTAGCGTTTCTTTTTTTTTTTTTTTTGGTAATAGCTTTATTGAGCTATAAATCACAAACTATGCCATTCACCCATTAATCATACAAATCAGTGATCTTAGTAGAGTCACAGAATTGTGCGACTCCCACCATAATTAATTTAACAACCTTCTCGTCACTCCCCCAAGGAAACCCTGGACCCTTTAGCAGTCACCTCCCGACCCACCCCTCACCCTGCAGTCCCACCCTAAGCAACCACCACTTTCTGTCTTTACTGATTTGCCTCTTCTGGACATTTCATGTAAATGGAATCGGACACTATGTGGTTCTTTGTGACTGGCTTCTTGACCTAGTATATGTTTTCAGGGTTCATCTATTTGGAGTACGTGTCAGTACTTCATTCCTTTTTATGGCCCAATAATATTTTGTTACATCCCCAGCCTTTTCTATCCTGAGCTCAAACCGTTGTCCTCTGCAGTATCAAAGCTGTAATAGGCACAGTCAAGTGACTACATGATTGTATTCCCAAAATAATAGCACCCACACTCACATTCCAGGAAGCCTGGTTTTATTTGCTCTCCAGTCTATATTCTGGCTCCCATGGAAAGCAGCTCTCGGTAGCATGGAGCCCATTCTGGCTGAGTTTCCCCAAGATACCAGACAGATCACTCTGAAGTTCTAGTAAGTTCAGGCCTCTCCAGCTGAGCGTTGAAGGAAGGGCAGGACATTAACCTGCAAATAAGGTGGATTTCCTGGTGTGCGTTCACAGGCGAGGCCAGAGCAGTTCCCAGGCTGGGGCTCCTCTTCGCTAAGAGAAGGTGGGCTTTCAGAGCCTGGGGGTCACGTGTTCCCGTCCAAGCTTCCTCTCCCTCATTCATTCGTTCAGCACATTGTGGGCGTGTTTTAGTTAAAAAAGAAAAGGAGACGTTGTCCGTGTCCTCATGGAATTACCAGCTGGGGGAGAGAGATGGGCATTAAACAAATAACCAGAGAAATGTGTCGTTACCCACTGTGATAAGTGATGCTTCTGAAAAGGACAGGATGCCATGTGGAAGGATAACAGTGGAGGGGCCCTTTTAGCTGGTGGGAGGTGGGGGAACGGAGAAGTCTTCCAAAGAGAACTTTCCTCTGGGGTGAATTTGCCCCTGACCCCTGAGGGGTGGGCAGGTGTGAGCTGGCAGATGCTGAGTGGGAGAGAGGAGGGCGGTGGGTGAGGAGGAAGGTGGGTGAGGTGGCACGGGAGGGGCCAGGACCAGATCCCACAGGGTCCTGGGAGGAGGTGCCACTGGAGGGTTTTACGTAAGGGAGTCATTTGGTGATGATTAGACCCTTAGAGGACCACTCCGGCTGTAGGGTGGAGGGTGGGCTAGAGCGGGATGGAAGCAGAGACCAGTTAGAAGGCAACAGGCAATGACTCGGACCCGAATGGCGCTAGAGGACGTGGTCAAAACTGGGTGGATTTGAGAGGTTTGGGAAAGTAGGAAGACATTCGAGATGCTGGAGAGACCTGGCCTATTTGGGAAAGATTGGGGTCCAGAGAAGGTGACAAGGGCGGGAAAGATTTGTCCCTTGTCACAGCGGGGTGGGGCAGAGGCTCTGGGAATGGATGGAGGGAAGGCTTGGGGTTCCAACCGCATGGCCCCTGTCTTCTCAACCTTCTCAGAATAAGTGTGAACTGAGATGGTCCGCTGTGAGGACTGGGGGGAGGGGAGAGGGGTTTGAGGAGCTGGGAGAAGGTCTGAAGTAAGGGCCGTGGGGACCAGAGGGCAGGCTGACTTCAGAAAGGGCGGTGGTGACAATGCTGGGTGTGTTGAGAGCCCGGGGGGTTAGCGGTCAGCGTTCTGGGGGACCCTGGTCTGCCCGGTGGTGGGTCCCTCCCTCAGGGCCAGCTGCTTGAGGGCCGGCACGTGGGAGAGGGCTCCTCCAGCCTCGCTGGGCAACGGGGAAGGGTCTGGACGAGGTCGAAGGATGGCACAGGGAGGCATCCAAGTGAGTCTCTGCTTGAGGATGGGAAGCCGAGGTCAGAGAGGGGGCTTTGCATCTTGGTTTCGGATGTGGGACCGTGGACAGTGGCCCCCTGTCGTCAGCGTGGTTCCCCAGGAGTTATCGCAAAGGGAGGTGGTGACTCTCAGTCTAAGGCAACTTGATGTTCCCAGCCCAGCCCCGACTGTCCAAGCAGACACCTTCTAAGGCAACTTCTAACCACCTTCTAAGTGGTTGACATTTTAAAATTATTTCTCCCCCTGACAGATGGCCCTTCACTGTGAAACCTGAATCATTAAAACATGATTTGCAATGTCTGCATATTTTTTAGATTACCAAATGGGCATGAAAGGTTTCACATTTAAAAAAATGAGTTCTACTGATGTGGGAGTTGATACAAAAACAGAGGATGTCAGAAATTAATTTCTAAGCGAATCTGTCTTACTTGGGACTCTCTGGATATGAATGAAGAAACCAAGTTGAGCTGGTTTAAGCCGAAAGGGGGTTGAGGTTGGGGAGGTACCCTGTGGCTAGAAGGCCATCTCCAGAAGCCAGGGCAGGAAAGCAAGGCCTCAGGGTGGGCTGAAGCTGGAGACTTCATGGCGATGGCAGCCATCCCTCACCTCTCTCTCTCTCTCTCTCTCTCTCTCTCCCTCCCTCTCCCTCTCTGTCTCTGTCTCTCCCTCCCTCCCTCCCTCTCTCTCTCTCTTTCTCTCTCTCTCTCTCTCTCTCTCTCTCCCCTCTGCAGACAGCCCTCTGACCCTGGGCTGGATGCCATACAGCCATCCCTACAGCCCAAGTGATTCTTCTGTTAGATTTTTATGTTCGAACAATATGAAAACTGGCAATCTGGCAACTTAATTCCAAATTTCTAACGGAGAGATATTTAATTGGCTGGGCTGGGGTCCAGTAGCCCCCTCCTTTGATCTGCCTTGGCCAGAGACCATGTGATGTGATTATAAACATGGCTGCTAGAGAGAGGCCCAGCCAACCCCCTACTCAAATCAAGATGCTCTTACCTAAGAGGCTCATGGAAGATCCACCCCAATGGACATCTATTCCACTACCTGGCTTCCAACTGCAGTGTCCAACCGGGCTTTGCTGTTCTGCCCAGCAATCTTGCTGTGCCCACCCAGGAAATACCGCCCCCCTTGGGTTGGGGGGAGGGTGCATCAGTGCTGTGAGCAATGTGGTCCCTGCCCTCATGAGCTATGTGGTTATTCCAGGCCCTGGTGACTTGGGGGACCAGGAGGGCTTCCCAGGGGAGTGGCGTCTGAGGCAAGTGAGACCAGGTGTGTAAGGAGTCAGCAAGGTGAAGGGCAGGCAAAGGCTGGGAAGTGAGCACAGGAGCAGGACAGAGGGACCTTGGGGGATGGGCGACTAAGGATTGGCTTGTACCTCAGGGCAGCAGGGAGCCCTTGGAGGGTGTTCTCTGGGGACATAAGTAATTTGCATTTTGATAGGAACACTCCTCCCTATTTTATAGCTTCCTTTAATCTTGCCTTTCCCTCCCTCATTGCTCGTAGGCTGGGTGGAGAACTTCAGCATCTTGGTGTACCCTCAGGAGAATGATTCAGGCTGTGGGCCTTTTGCTTTTTGAACTGTAGGCGGTGCATCTGGCTGATGTCAAACCCCTCGGAGAGCGGAGCACTCGTCTTTGACTGGGCTGGGAGATGCATCGCTGGAGCTCTCTTCTTTAATGCATGGCTAGACGAGGTCCTCGCTCTCAATTTTTATCCAGGTTTTATTATTAGCCACATTTCTTGGACAGGATAGATTGCAGACTTTCCTCCTATTAGGAGGAGGCAGACCTGGAGAACGGCCTGCTCTCCCCTCATCCCCACGGGGAGGGCTTCTCGCTGGGTCCACAGCCACTGGTCCTTGAGGGTCACCAAGACAGAGGCACAGCCAGCATCCCCGCCCTGACAGTTCCTGAGAGGGACAGGAAACACGTGGGCCTCAGCCGGGGGCCTGCAGCTCCCCCCAGGGGATGGGTGCCAGGATTTGGGGGCAGGAGCGATGGTGGTACTGTAACGGAAAGTGGGGTCCAGCCGCTCGCTGCTTAAAAGCCAATAAAGAGGCCAGGTTGGTGGAAAGGGAAGTGTGCTTTCTTTTGGATGCCGGCAACCTACGCGGGGCGGGAGGGAGGGGATGCCTGTCCAAAGGCCGACTGCCCCCACTGACACTCAGTGGACAAGAGCTTTTATAGGCTGAGGGAGAGGGCTCCATGCAGAAACAGCACGGGCAGCTCTGACATTCATCTTGAACGTGGTCATCGATGGTCTGACCAGCGTCATCTTGATTGTTTTAAGTACAATTAATCTTCACTTCCAGGGTCGGTTTGTTCCCATTTCCTTGAGGCCAATTCTCGGAATTATGACACCTTACGTCATGGCTACAGTCTGATCATCACGTAGTTAACTTCTCCCGCCTGGCGGGGGTTTCAGTATCCATAAGACAGCTCACAGGATATGGCTCAGAATATCATCTATGGCCCTTGAGAAGGAACTAAAAGTCCTTGACTATGCTTAATGACTAAACTATTATTATTTGGTCTCCTTTGACTGTTTTCCTTTCTTTCTGCATTTTCTCACTTCTCTGATTAAACTTATTCTTTGGCTAAATTTTTTCCGCAGGCAAAAGGCAGGCAGAGGACACAGGGGACAAAGACCATAAGGTCCTGCTCTGTTTCAGTACCAGGGTTGTGTGTAAAAGGAATGGATGCCAGGATCTGGGGACAAGAGGGATGGTGGTGCCAGAATTTGGGGTACCCCCCTCTGTAGGTGCTAGGATTGGGGAACAGGAAGAATAGAAGGTGCCAGAACTGGGGACAGGAGGAATAGGTGCTGCAGGTTTGGGACAGGCAGGATGGGGGGAGTGACAGGATTCGCAGGTGCTCATGCAATCTGGGTACCTACTGAGAGGGAGGAACAGTAAAGCAGAGATCTTTTTTGTCTCTGATGTGAAAAATTATTTGGGGCTCTAATTTCAACCTGTGGAGGCTTCTTTCTTAAAGTCTACCCGGATCCAGGCTTGACACGGATTTATTCAGGGAAAAAAAATTCAGGAAGGGGGCCTGCCTAAATTTAGCGAACCTTTGGAGCCCATTAGAATCATCATCTCTGGTTTCACCTAACAGGCTTGAGAGGGACTATCTGAGTGGGAATTGTTTTGCCATCTTTGTAATCCTTTAAAACAATCCTTTATCCAGTTCCCAAAGGCTGAACGTCCCAGCATCACAGAAAAGAGTAAGCGCATATGTGAGTGAGACCAGGAGTTGAAGCTTCGCCCTTTGCTAGGTGAATGGTTCATCTCTGAGCCTCAGTTTTCCCATCTGCGGGAATGGGAATGACACGCATCTTCATGGGTCACTAAGAGGACTGCACGAGAGGCACTGTTTAAACGCTGAGCACGGGGTCCGGCACGTGGTGGGAGCTCCATGAAAAGGGGTTTGCTGGCATTTTCACAAATGGACCTCAAGCAGAGAGGGACGGGTTTAGGGGTGGTAGTAAATGACACCCACTCCCTGTCCTCATTCGGAATCAGTTTGAAACAAGAGATACGGGAATCTGACAGGTGTGTTGACACCTGTTGTTACCTTAAAGATCCTAAAAGATTCTGCCAGTACGAGAGCCATTTTCACATAGTAAATCAGCAAGTTCCTTGACGTGAGCCTACGGCATACACAGGCGATTTAATGTTTTATCCTGCAAAGCTCATTCCTCTCCAAGCAATTCCTCCTTCTCACGCTGGAAAGCCCCTGGCATTTGTAGGGAGCCCAGCCCTCCTCCGGCTGTATCTTGACTACAAGCCAAGAGGCAGACGTGGGAAAGAAGCACCACTCCTGCAGAGAGGACTTACTCCTGCCGAGGAATCAGGGCGCAGAAGTGATGGAGAGGTTGTTCATCAGAAAGCGTCTGGGGCACCACAGCCCAGCTGTCTGGGGCACCGCCGGCGTCCCAGGATCAGCAGTGTGCCTGCCCCTTGGTCGGCCAAGGGGCATTCCTGGGGGGAGGGGTGGACAGCTTCCCGCCTCTGTCACCATCACTGTGCCGCCCTGGAAAGTGACCCTCGCTGCTGATGGTCACAAAGGCGCCAGGGCCTCCTGCACGTGGAAAATTCACAATTTAGGAACGTCCTCTGGTTGTTGATCCTGGGACATCCCCAAAAGACTTTTGTTAAGCACTTTGAGAAAGGAAATGAGGTTTTCTTGCTGCTGAAGATGGCTTACCAGCTCTTTTCCAAAAAATCAGTGCAGTTGAACTTGCCCGGTTTGTATTGGCTTCACTTCTATTTCCTGTTGCCACTTCTCCCAGATACCAGCTGAGCCGAAGAACAAACAAAAATAGTTTTCTGCAGCAAAAGCATTTGGTTTCCTCTCCCTTCTCCCAGCTGGCTGCAGTGCGCTGGATCTTCAGAATTCTTGCTTTGCCCCCCTGCTCGGCTCCTGCTACCATCTTGTCCGCTTTGCCTGGAGGGTCTTGAGATCCGGATGGTTTATTCTTAGGGTCAGTTTGGAAGAATCTTTAACCATCTTCCAAAGGAGTCTATTTCACTGCCCTCTGTCTTCATCTTTCTGTCATCCTTTCTTATAGTACTGAGAGCTGCATTCTAGCACAGAGACTTCGAATTCTCTGCAGGCTTATTAAGGAAGCAGTGAGTTAAAGAGGGTGAACAAAAAGTGGAACCGCAGCTGGGAGAGGTCAGTGATGGGTTTTGAGTTGGTTCCATTCATTTTGTTTCACTGTATCTCAGGGAAGTTGATGTTCAGAGTGAACAGCGTTATTGAGGTGTGATTTACATACCTTAAAATTCACCCGTTTTAAGTAAAAACAATCCAGTGATTTCTGGTAGATTTACAGAGCTGTGCAGCCTTCACCACACTCCGATTTTAAAACATCTCCAAGATCCCCAAAGTTCTCTCATGCCCATTTGCGGTCAGTCCCCATCCCCACCCCTGTCCTCAGCAGCCACGAATTTACTTTCTGTCTCTATAAATTTACCTTTTTCTGGAGATTTCCTATGAATGGAATCATACCATATGTGGTCTTCTGTGTCTGGCTTCTTTCACTGAGCATAATGTTTTTGAGGTTCATCCGTGTTGTAGCAGGTGTCAGTGCAGTCGGTCCTCTGTATCTGTGGGTTGCACATCTGTGGATTCAACCAACCACAGACTGAAAATACTCGGGAAAAAAATGCCAGAATGTTCCAAAAAGCACAACTTGAATTTCCTGCACACTGACAACTATTTACATAGCATTTACATTGTATTTGCAACTATTTACATAGCATTTACAGTATATTAGGTATTGTAAGGAATCTAGAGATGATTTGAAGTACACGGGAGGATGTGCATAGGTTACATGCAAATCATATGCCATGTATATAAGGGACTTGAGTGTCTGTGGATTTTGGTATCCAAGGTGGGTCCTGGAACCAATCCCCCCAGGGTACCGAAAGATGATTGTACTTCATTCCTTGTTATTGCTAAATATCATTCTATTGGATAGATATGCCATATCTTGTTTATTTGTTCTCCATGTTGTTTTTTTTAAATACTGCAAGATAGGCCTAAAGTTTAACCTTTCTGGGACATTTGATGATCACATGGGTACCGTTGGTGTATGTATGTGAGTGTATTGGACAAGCAGAGTGATTTATGTACTGATTTGAAAATTGATCTTTTTTTGTCTTATCTACATTGCATTTTAAAGTTGTATTATGTGTACAAAGTATTTAAAGTATTTCTTTTTGGTTTTTAGTTCCCAAGAATATACTCACAGCGATCGACCCAGCCGTTGCTAATCTAAAACCTTCTGTGAAACAGAAAGACGGCGACTATGGTAAGGTTTATGGCTTACTACCAGCATTTCTCTTTAAGTAAAGGTGAACAGCCCCATGTGACCACAGGTGGGTGCATACTGGTTAGGATGGAAGGTGTGTGAGCTGCCAGCTCTGAGAATGGCAGTGCTGTGGCAGATGGTTGCAAATGGTGGCCAACGTTTTGTGTTTTAAATTATAAGTAGGATAAATCCCCCTTCCATTCCCTCTCTTATTTCCTAAAAGAAAAATCACCTTGAAAAAAGATCTGCTCAGAAATAAATCTGGGGTTCCTGGATTATCCGATGAGCTTGTTGGAAAGAGGATCACATAGGGCAGCGGTCCCCAACCTTTTTTTGGCACCTGGGACCGATTTCGTGGAAGACAATTTTTCCACAGACCGGGGCTTGGGGGGGGGGATGGTTTCGGGATGATTCAAGCGCATTGCATTTATTGTGCACTTTATTTCTATTATTATTACATTGTAATATATAATACAATAATTATACAACTCACCATATTGCTGACAGGAGGCGGAGCTCAGGCGGTAATGCAAGCGATGGGGAGCGGCTGTAAATACAGATGAAGCTTCACTTGCTCACCTGCCGCTCACCTCCTGCTGTGCGGTCCAGTTCCTAACAGGCCACAGACTGATACCAGTCTGTGGCCCGGGGGGTGGGGACCTCTGCCATAGGGAACCTGGGTGGGCCACACCCAGGCTGGACCTGCGGGCCTCCATCCACATGTGCCCTTCTTCCTGAGGTTTTCACCGGACTTTTGTAAATAAGGGGATGAACGTTTTGGTTTTCTTATCAAATCTAGAATGGAGTTCAGACCCTTGGGGCTCTTGATAGAAATTACAGAGGCCCCCCCCAAGACAATCTATATAAGATATTGCACTTTGCAGGTTGAGAATTGGTCTTGTGTTACTTTAATTACATTTATGAAGCTTTTCCCCCTAAGAATAAAACTAAAGTGTGCTTGTTATGGAGCACACAGGAAAGCACCAAGAAATAGAACTCACCCTTAGTCTCAAAGCTTAGAGATAACTATTGTTAGTATCCTATGTTCTTCTAGTTCCAGCCCTCCAGCTCTCCACCAGGCTCTGCTTCTCCCAGCCTCTCCCAGCCCCTCTGCTCTTTCTAACAGGGCTCCTACCCAGATCCCATGAATATCCTGGTCCCCCTGGAGTGGAGGCCTGAGAGCCGTGTCTGACATTCCCAGGGGTCCCCAGGGCCCTTAGGCTACCCCATCAGGGGCTCCCTAAGCTCCATCACAGCAACTTAACCAGGCGTCCGAAGCCAGATCTGCCCTGTATTTTGCTTCGTTTCCAAAAAAGTAGCCCAACACAACCTACCTCCATAATTCCAGGCCTTCTTATCTGTGGTCAACAAAGCAGACAGCAGCTCTGTGGTTAAGTGGGACATTATTAAATCTCCCAGAGGCATGATATATGCCATTGCCTTTAAAATGGGAAACTAAATGTGTTCCCTTCTGCAGTAGAGTAGATGAGTGAAGTCGGAACCAACACATTTTAGAGTTTCTGAATCCCTTTTATCACTTAATATTTTCAGAGACTGCTTACTAAATGCTCTTCCTGGCTTAGTCTTCCCTAATTTTGTCAGAGGCCCACTTATTGGATCTCTATGACTTTTTATTTATTATGGTAGTCCTGGATTAGGGAAAAACGCATACTGTGAACAGTTGTGATTAATCGGTCTTACATTTTTTACGAAACAGGTATAAACTTTGACCCAAGGAAACCAAGAGTTCTGAGGAAAGATGGAGTTATGGTCAGCCACTCCCTGGCAGCATTTGCTTACCTTCGAGGTAGGTCAGTGAATTAATAATGGATTTACTGAATTCTTACTCACAAATGCTCTGTTTAATTACAACACTTGGATGGCTAAAGAAAAAGGACTTTAAGTTTGACACAGCAACTGCAATCTTCTACAATCCAGAAGCACAGAGGCCTGAATTTAGGTATGGTTGCCACTGGCAACCAACAAGAAAACCACATAGGGAAGTAGCAAAGGCTAAAGTCACACTATGTAGCAGTTGGGCTCCATGGGAATTTTCCGCTTTGCAAAGTAGGAAGCTGAGGAATGCATTTTCCAGCTCTAAAATTTGGGAAGGGCATAGGATTATTGAATTCCACCCTTGGCTGGAAGAAAATTGGGCTAAAAGATGACTTAGTGAACAAAACAGGTCATGGTCTGTGAAAGGAGAGCCCCTTTCTGAGTGACCAGCGTTACTTCTCATGGTTCCAAGGTTTCCCTTGATAATCTTACCCTTAAGGATCAGTCAGACTCAGCCCTCCTTAATTAGCAGAGCCCAAATTGCTCATGTGCATGCTACCTTTCCTCACCAGCCTCGCTGCTCACCTCTGGAGAGACCGTATTTTGGAATGTCAACTCTGCAAGTTTGAACAATGCCTGCCTGCCTCTGTTCAGAGAGCCAAAACCTCTGAAGACTTTTGTAAAATACATGGTAATACAATGCATTACAGCATTACTTACTCAAGGCCTGCCAGAGCTGGGGCTGTTTGGAGTAAGCCTTCCTCAGAAGAAAATAAAGGCTTAAGGAAACATCTCAACACAGGAGATAGAACAGTCTTGGGACCTTCTTACCAATATCCTCCCTGTGTGGTGGTTGTGTGGTTGCTGAGAATCTTCTCTTTTCTAACCACCCTCCCATTTCTGTTTCTTGCTGTTCCGGACAATTGTCAAAGTTAAGAGATGTAAGGATTTTTATTGTTGAAAATATCACATATTTTCAAAGTCCCCGGAGAGCCCCTTGGAGGAAAAACATCATGAAAATCCTTCACACAGAGGAGCAACTAGGAGGCTGCCTATGTGATGCGGCCATTCTGGACCCCGTCAGTTCCTCTCAACAACTGTCTTGGGCAGCTCAGGCAACCATAACAAGATACCATGGGCCCGGTGGCTTAAACAACAGACATGTATTTTCTTCCAGGCTGGAAGGCCATGATCAAGGTGCTGGCAGCTTGGTTTCTGGTGAAGGCTCTCTTCACGGCTTGTAAACAACTGCCTTCCCCCTATGTCTTCACACAGCAGGGAGGGAAAGAGAGAGAGAGAGAGAGCTCTAGGTGTCTCTCTCTCTTTTTTTTTAATTGAAGTATAGTTGATTTACAATGTTGTGTTAATTTCTGCTGTACAGCAAAGTGATTTAGTTCTACATATATATACATTCTTTTTCATATTCTTTTCCATTATGATTTATCACAGGCTACTGAATATAGTTCCCTGTGCTATACAGTAGGACCTTGTTGTTTATCCATTCTATATATAATAGTTTGCATCTGCTAATCCCAAACTCCCAGTCCATCCCTCCCCCACCCTCCCTCACCCTTGGCAACTAAAAGTCTGTTCTCTATGCCTATGAGTCTGTTGCTGTTTCATAGATATGTTCATTTATGTCATATTTTAGGTCCCCCTTGGTGTCTCTCCTTATAAGGACACTAATCCTGTTGGATCAGGGCCCCACCCGTATGACCCCATTGAACTGTAATGACCTCCTTATAGGTTCTGTCTCCAAATATAGTCACATTCATTCAACACATGAATCTGGAGGGGACACAATACAGTCCATACTAGTGACCTTGAGAGAGGGACTCTTATCCCCTATTCTGCACACAGGGAAGCCGAGGCTCAGAGGAGTTGAGCCAGGTGCCTGAGGACACCAAGTGGCTGGCGACAGGGCAGGATTCAGACTCAGCAGATATAAAACCTGCCCTCCAGCTTCTCCAAGAGAGACGTATGCCTTTCAGAATTTTGAAGGATGGAAACCTCATGACCTCGAGTAATCTAAATTAGATTGCCTCCATCCCTGTCTAACCTTTTACACACTCATCACTCCCAGAAGTCGTTGGAGAGAGATTTATTTGTTAAACACCCATCTCTCCACTAGACATTAACTATTTCAAGTACAGATGTTTGTCACCTTAGTCATTGTCATATCCTACTGCTTGGGACAGAGCTGGCACAGAGTAGATGCACAGTAAGTAGTTAATAAATGACCATATGAAGAGTCCTCCTCTGGTGTCATGAGCTATCCTGCACCTAATCATCACCCTGTATTCGCTGTTTGTAGGTATTCAATTTTTAAAGAATGTAAGGACTTGGTGGGTTGTTATTTGGTTTTATAGAGGGATGTTTAGGCACATTCAACTCAGCAAGCCGCAACTAAGCCGAAATTTCATGTCAAAGAGAAAGAAGCTCTGAATGTGTGGTGTCAGGTGTTAGTGAAATGAAGTTGCTATAGAAGTTCATTTGTCAAATCACA